>NC_136409.1:10710000-11122500 GCF_051521515.1 Lactuca serriola | reverse complement strand
TCGATCAGTTTCTTCTACTCTATGCCTACTAAAAGTTTAACCATGCCCTACCACCAAGAATAGATTCTTGCCATCTATTTAGAGGAAGAACTCATTCTTTAACAAAAGAAATCGCTGCTCCTAGTCCGACAGTTCGCTCCGCACCTTAAGAGAAAGAGTTCCGACTTACTGATGTGCCTGGTCATGAGTATACTGCTTTCCTTAAACCTATGTAGTGAGTCGTGTAGGTGGCATGTTGAAATTTGGACCATACATTGGGCGACTTTTCTCCTCATCGCTAGCCTGTTTCCAAGAGGGGGAAGAGAAGGTCTTGCAAGTTGGAGAGCATATGAGATTTATCCATCGCAACATTGCATCTATCGACTGAACAAAGTAACTTTCGAAGTGGACTGGGAAGGAATTCAAAAAGGTATTTCAATTGTAGGACTAAATGAATAGGCAAGGAAGGCAAGGCACTTGACTGAAAGGTCCAGGCTTAGCTCTAGCTATCTAAAATGAAGAAATTGTACAAGGGCGAAATCCCATTACACAAAGTAACTTCTCAAAGGTCGAAGGCGTAGTATCGATTCCTTGTGTTGGACTACCTTTATAGGATAGATCTGATATACTATTAGGTTTTGGTTGGACTGCTTTGTACAGAATTCACTAAGATTGACTTTAGATATCGCATTTCCGGTATAGCATTTACTGTTCGAGATTTCTGGTATGTCATTGACTCGAATATAAAGAAAGAAAGTCTTTCAAGTCCTAGTTCGATATTCCAGATATTCCATTATAATGACTGATGTTGGAATAGCTGACTCCCTAAGCTTTGTCGTATTGCATTAGAAAGTAGGGAATTCCATCGTCTTTGGTATGCGAATTTCAAGTTGCTACTGCTCCGATAGCTGCTTTAGAGGTTGCTTAGCCGGTATCTGACTGAACTAGTTGGTTTAGATTTCATTATTTGAAAGTCTCGCACTATTTACACTATTTCAACAAAGATTGTGTAAAATGGATATGATATAAGGGAAGGATTGACCTAGTGGTTGACTTCTCAATTGAGAAAAGACTGGAATGAAATTGGCAATGCTCTCTTCGGTTTTCATCCGGTTGGCAATCCTCTCTTCGGTCCTAGCTGAGTTCTGTCTTAGCTTTACGGCAAAGGGATAGGCTTAGCCTATTGAATAGGGAGAGCTAGGCTGCATTCACCATCGAATAACGGGGTAAAAGGCTACTTTCAGATCTCTTTCCCTGTAGTTGTACTATGACTTTCTAAGGGATTGAACTCTAGTCGTACTATTCGATATCATCTAGCAAAGAAGTCAGCTATTGGCAAGACTTGGGGCGGGCCACCAAAGCGGGTTTAGCCGGTTAGAGCTCAAGAGAATCTCTTCACGCCTTGCTTGCAAGAGCTAGACAGCAAAACCATTCCTAGCAACCATTGATTTCGAAAGAGCAACCAATTTAGGGAGCATCTACTTGAGAATTTTCTATAGTGAAAGCCTTTTTTCCAAGCAAAGACCCAACTCATATGGTGAAGGCAGCCATCACTAGAGAATAGCTCCTAGCCTTATTCTAAGAAGGTGCATGCTATCAAACGAAAGGAAGGGCCCAAACCGTGAGGGAGCATATGTTTCCAATAGTAAGAGTCAGTCCAAGCAGCAGAACATGTTACCCATTTCAGCTAGGGAAGTTTCCAAACTCAAAGTCGAAATGAGATCTTCCATCTTGATTAGCATGGTAGGTAGGCATGAAAGATGAGGCAAAGAATGTTCCACATCTCCCCGGCCAGAGGCTTTCAAGAGAGGCAAAGGTAAGGGGAAAAATAGAGAAGGTAAGGGGAAAAACAGTGAAGAATGACTTTGCTAGGATTTAGGACCTTTCATCCAATACATGTAAGGGGATTTTGATCCCAATAGAATTCTATTTTACCTAGGTAAAACCCACGTTAAGGATACCTCTTTATACCCTTTCTATTATAGGCTTAAAGCATGAGGGTGGAACCTTATTTTAGCTTGCCTATAGCAGGTATTAGAGAAGGATGACCCACATGTGGGTGAAAAGCCTCTCTAATAGCGGAGAGTGATAGTACGATGGATAGGTCTCATTAGAGGTTTTGGCTGGTATTGCTGCTATAAGTCCGTTTGGGGAGTCCGTGGCATAAAAAAAGAAGGATTTGAGTCTAAGAAAGAGTGTTTCCCCATTTTCATACGAATAGTGAGAAATCTCAGAGTTTCTCCAGTTGGGGCATAGAAAGAAGACCTGAACTCGGTGTTTCCTCAATCTGAATAGATCAATCTGGATTATAGGCCAGCAAGCCTGGAACCAGCAAGTGGGAGCCTGCTGGCAAACAGAATGCTAGTGAGTCTTAGCCATGATCAGACGAATGGTGTCAAAGACGAGAAAGAAAAAAGAGGAAAATGAGACATTCAATCATGATTTAGCGGGGGCAGTTAGACGATGCAAGGTATTCTTCAGAAGGCCTAGTTCAATTCGAGAGGTTTCACATGCTCTCGCTCCTTAGAAAGATTAGGTGATAGGATACGCCGACCTTTAGTTAGAAAGAGTCGGGTGACCCCCTATCAATCTGCTTTCGCCGCTAGCCTCTCCTCTGCTTTTTTAGGTTTCCCATGCGTTGAAGAGGTTAGAGAGGGATATCAAATCGGGATTGAAAGATAGGCATAGATAGTCTAATCAAGAGGATTAGGCATGAGCATACAAAATCAGTCAAATATGAGAAAGATAGATACGGAATCCAGATCAAAAAGATAGAGATATTAGAAATCCGGTATGGAATGCTAGATCAATCTGAAAGATGAGGCATGAATGCTAGAAGGCAGGGATAGCTATTCAACCAGAAACCTGAACCCTTTAATTCGTTCCTTCTATAGGTAAGTCAAGTTCAGTTACAAATTCCTTCCCTCTCTGCTCATCCTTCCCCGTTCCTAGCTTAGCTCTCACTATTGAAACTCGTACGCAATGAGCCTCTCACGTTTCACTGAGATTACTGTTTAGTCCTTCTCAAAAGCCTAATTCGTTCGCCTATGAATAGTCAGCCGATAAAAGTAGAATTCTTTCGCCTATAGGTAGCCAAAATCCCGGAAAAAAGGAACTTGATGATGTTCTTCTCCCCTCGTGGTCTCTATCTATAGGTCCTCGACGGCGGAGACCATCTAGCTATACATTAAGAAATTCTTGAAATGCTTGCTTTAAGCCGCGTACGAAAAACCCACATGCACCTTTCACCCCTCGAAAATACCCAGATAATGAAAGTCAGCGCCCTTCAAATGGACAATGGGGGAAGGTTTTTCTTCCATGGTGGCTAGGTAGCCCCGCATGAAGGTGAGTCGCCCCCGATTGTAGAAAGCCCACTCTACAGTCTGACATGCTTTCCGTATCTAAGGCAACGGGAATAATGCTAATCTATGTGCCAAGGAAGGTAGGCCTTTAAGGGAAGTAATTCATCCGGTAGGTACTACTAACTAGAAGAAATTGAGAAAAAAGGATTTTATCTCCCTAAGGTCGAGTCTCCTTCCTATCCTTTTCAGTCTGTTTTCTCTTCCTCCATCTTTGGAATTGAATCAATAGTAGCAGAAGGAGGCAAGTAATTGATGAAAGAAAGGCATGAGTTTCATTTTCCAAGTAAGTTATGAAAAAAGTTCTTATTAGCTTTCACCCTTTCTCCGCTTCAAAAGGAGCCGAATTTCAAGAACTTAAGACTGCTTAGACGACCCTAAAGAAAGAAGTACAGGAGCTGAAGTCGATTTGCCAACAGAGAAGGGGGGTCGGACATGAATACGATTTGCGGACATGAAACATAATAAAGGCAGATGCCAAGAAGTGGGCAAGGAGCTTCCATAGGGACTTGTAGTCTTTACTTCCTTTGGAGGCTGGGATAATAAGGGCTTTAGTTGTTGAAGAAAATTTCCCGATGAACCTTTATTCGCACTTTATGTCGCTAACCCGTGGCGGACAAAGCTAGCAGGTGACGGTAAAGGTACCTCCACATTTCAAACCTCGGGAGAGAAGGACGTTGATCGAGCTTTTCCATGCCTAGTCCCAGTTTTGGTTAAAGACCCAGAACGGGCTAAAGATCTATACTAATGAAGTTTTTATGTGAGAAAGTCAAGCCCGGAAGTCCTTCTCTCATTCATGTGCTTGTAAGATAAGACCAGTAGATGAATTAGGAAAGACGGCCTATGCCCGATTAAAGTGAAAGGTTGTAGTGAGAGCGATGGGGCTTACTTTGTCTTTGGTTCAGCTACTAAATAGATAAGTCATTTCGGCTAGACTATAGCCATCAGGGTAGGGATGAGGCAGAAACACTTGTCGCACGTGATAATGCCATATTAGATAGAACAACTCCATAGCAATGGAAGCCTTCGATGAAGAAGGTAAGTAAATGCTACTTAAGAAGCACAAGCACCCTTTTTAATTCACTGAGGATGAGATGGTGCAGGAGCGGGTCGATGATGACACTGGGGAAGCCTAGTCAACCAATAGGGGGAAAAAAATTCCATTCACTTGTTTAACTGCTAAGAATAATTTTATCTTTCGACTGGGAACTGCTTACCTTTGGTGCTTTCTATTTTTTTATATAAGGTAGTAATCCCGTAGAGGCAAGGGCGAGTCGAGTTAACATCCTGCCATTCATGCCATGCCTTGTCAGCTAGGCTAGTTAGCTAATTCCTTCCAAGAAAATAGATTATGAGATGATGCGCGTAATAGATCTCTTATTAGGTTATTAAAAAGTCATTTTTAGAGGAATGGGCCATGGAAGACTAAGAGAAGAGAACCTGAAATGAAAGGTCAGATAGTGAAAGATTAACAAGAAGCCACAACTCAAAGGCTAATTCATGCTTTGCCAATGAGTGATGTTATTTTAATTAATATCCCAAGTTAGGAATAAGATCACAGCTTATCCCGCCACAAAGAGATTAAAATCTCCTTTCCATAGGTGCTAACTCTTACTTAAAGAGCTTCGCTTCCTTCCCCAGATGCATGAGATGAAGGAAAGCGAGGGCGAAAGGAAGGCTTTGACTAACTCTTTCTAGGGTGTAATTCCAAGCTCTTGTATGGCTATGAGACTCACAATCAGGCGTCGCACCTCAGTAAGCTTTCAGGAAAGTCAGGACTATTTATTGGCGCATCAAGGAAAGATGAAATATTTTATGTTAATACTCTTTATTCCCACATTGTTTGAATCCAAGAAGGAGTTCGATATCCGTCTAAAGAAAAGAGTAGAGAGAAAGTCTAATTCCACATCTATTAGGGGCACGGAGTATATGGTGTAAGTCCTTGCTGTGTTAGCTAGGCCACCTGCCTGAAGCGTTGAAGATAGAAAATTATGGTTGCTTGTTGATTGATTCGGCGTAACGAGTGATAGAGATACCTTACGAGGGTTTAAGGAAAGAAGTTCGTTCAGGATGTTAAACTTTTTTCAATCGGGTTGTGGACCCGTAGACATTGAGATTGATGAGACTCGGGTTCGAGGTCATCCCCTGTTCATTGTTTTTCTTGAGAGAAAGATGGTCTTGAAGCACACTCTGGTTCACGCCAATCCCTTCACTCTAGTAATCCATACCCGAACGTCCGCAATGGTGTAATCACGTCGCAAGTCTGCTCACCGGTTATTGCATTAAGCACCGGTAATTCACCAAAAGCAAGAGGCTCCTAAAAATTTTAGAGTCAGATTCACGTGCAACCTTGATCTTATTATACGATATACCACAAAATTTTCTATTCGATGGACCAGGAGGAACAATCGAAAAAAGCTCGACCAGTACGGTATCTCTTTGAATCCTGAATATGGTGATACCCCCGATTGTACCAATCTACATATGTCTATCCCCGTTACTAGTTATTGTCATTTGGATTCCTTTACTTTATTTGTCCGATGAGAAATGAGAAACGAAAGAAGGATCCTCCTGCTGGGAAATTAGATCCTACTCTTTGTCCACAGAAAATGTAGAGAGGAATTGATGTCTTTTTTGAATCCGGCATCGGCACTGATGGGGCTCGAACCCGCAACTTCCGCCTTGACAGGGTGGTGCTCTGACCGATTGAACTACAATCCCAGGTTGGAACCTTAATCTCTTACGGTTGTCGAGATATCTCAATCTACTACATCTACTCTAAAGGCAATGCAAAGAGTTCACGCCGGATCGAAGGCATGCTCTTAGTTAGCTTATGAGCTAAGGGTATGAGAGTTGTTCGAAAGTATTGGAGTGAAGGTTTGAAGACGGTCGACCAACAGGAGAGGAAGGAAGAAAGGCGAGGTTCGACCGTAACGAAATAAGGGAGGGTGCCTCCTTTCAGAGTGTGATTCGTCGTTTCCAATGCGGTTAATTGCTATTAGGATTTTTAGGAAAGTTCCCCTTTTCTTATGCAGTTAGCTCGACTCCAGGTATAGCTCTAAATGGGCATGTAACCGTAGGCGGGAACTCTTCTTTTTATCTTATTCTTTGGTCAGGCAAGTCGGCTGGTAATCCCAACCAAATAAGCAATCGAAATCGCTACAAGCAACCTATTTCATACCCTTTTCGTTGTACTTCCTCTTCTCCTTCTCTTCTTTCTCTCCCTGTCGAGCTTGTTGGAGTGCGATTGCCAAGATCTAGTGTAATTCCTTTTCCTCGGGAGCCAGTCGCACTAATGCTAGTATCAATAGGAAGATCTTTATTTCTTAGGAGATTTCTGCTTTTCTCCCCTGTAGTGTCAAAGTATTTGGCATAAAGAGCCCTCAATAACTTTCTTGTCATGTACGCGGATAGAGGGCGTTTCAACCTGGCCTTCTACTAAGAGTGTTGCACAAATTTGTTTTCTTATCCCTTCTAGTTTAAGCCTTTCCTTCTTATGTAACCAAGTCCTCCTATGAACCTATCCCCGCCTAAAGGATAGGATAGGATAGATTACAACTATAAAGTAAAGGCTATCTTTGAGCAAGCTATTAGCTTTCATTGTGAGTGAGAGAGGAATTAAGGCTGATTCAACTCAAGCAGCGTGCACATGATTGTCTTGTGTAGTGTGTGATATCTTTCCTTTGTTAAGTGGAAGTGGGAACTATCTAAGATCTATTATCCATCCCTTTCTTGGGAACAGTCAAAGACCTTGCAACTAAGGGCTTCAACCGATGCCTTCAAGCTCACCTAACTTGGTTCTAGTGTTGTGACTGGCACTCTACCAAATCCATCAATTTTTGGATTGGTTGCTTCTGAGAGAGCTACTCTTCCGACTGCTTGTATTCATCCCTTCCCAGGAGGGCAATCAGCCCCTTTCTTTCATTTGAATATTGGCCCTCGCGCATCACGGCTAGATTTGAGTCACTCATAGCTAGGGCTTTCTATTTCATCAGGATGGCTTCTCCTCTATTGAGCTCATCGCCCCTTTCTATCAGCTTCCGCTACCTGTCTGATGAGGTTTTATGGAGGCTCCTTTGACCGGTCTGAGGCTTTACCTCACCCTATGTCGCTTACTTGTTGTGGTTTACCACGGAATAAACCTGCTTTTCATCGTAGGATGATGATGGGTCTCTCCTGTAGTTGTTAGTGAGTCTGTCACACCCCCAAACCAGAACAGCGGAAACATTCGGGGGTGGAAGACTTCATGTAAGTATCACAACACATGCAATATAGTAATCCAGGTACAAACAACCATTTCATTAATAAGTATAAGTTTTACATAAGTGTTTAAAAAATACATATTCAAACACCAAAGTAGGTATAGTAGAAGACAAGAGTCGTGGTATGGTACTAGGTAGTCTTCTCAAGAGCTTCGGGAGTGTACCTGTCTACTAGATTCCTGAGAATACAAGTTATTTGAAAAGAGTAGATCAGCATTTAAGCTGGTGAGTTCATAAGTATTTTAGTTCTGTAAAGTTTACTCTAGGTTCTTTGGAAAAGTTCACTGGTTCCTCCAGAAAATCCTATATTTCCTTAGGTCATAAACTGATAAACTCAATAGTTTCCCTCTGTAATTGCTTAGTTTCTATTAATTATGTATAACCTAATATCGAACTGACAGTGAATTGGGTGTATCTGCCCGAAGCCCACAACCAAACAAGGAACAGGAAGTAAGGCGGAAGTCACACATTTCACTGTCAATCGGATATTACTTATATATAACTCTGATGTAATAACTAAGGACTTATAGAACTAACAACTAAATGTCTTTTATGTTATACTAGTTTATAGAGATTGAATGACTAAGTTTCATTTGATAAGTAGTTTAATTCCATAACTCATTTCATTTGTAAAAGTGGTTTAATCCCACAACCGTTCCATTTGTAAAAGTGGTTTAATCCCATAAATCGTTTCCTTTGTGTAAGTGGTTGAATCCCATAACCGTTTCTTTTGAAGGAGTGGTTTAATTGCATAAACCGTTTCATTTGTAAAAGTATTCTTAGTTATATATGTTCTATGGTAAAAACCTTAGTATTAATCCTGGAAAAATATTATATTATCCAGAATACTACATTGTGGTTTTAAATGTTGAAAAACAGAAGTACAAGTATATTTACCATACTTGATATCATCAAACGTAGCTTTTACTGTAAGTAAAAAATACAGAAGGTATATTTGGTCGGGATGTAATTATCTTTTCTTACTGTTTAAAGAGAAGTATATTACTTAGTAATTCACTCATTGTTTTATCCATGTGAGTTCTATTAACCATACTAATATGACTGATATGCGTGCGGCGACTTTCTTCAGGCGTCGGAATGGAATGATATTTGACACCCTAGGCCTGCCGGCCAAACTGTAGCGAACAGTAGAGGTGCGGGATTGTCAGTCTCATATAGATCTATACACAAATTCACGCTCTCCCTACAAGAGATTCTGGTTAATAGGCCAGGACTTAAAGTCATACTTAAACAAGTACACCATGAAGGGTCTCACAAATTTATTATTTCAATGAGATTTACGATGTATTATTACCCCGTGATTGTTAACCCTGGTACTCTGTATCGTACCTTTGTTAATGAAAACCCGGTATGATGTATCTTTACTTCTTTAATATGTTATTCGTATATTAAATGCATTATACATATCCTGGTATAGTTAAATAAGTTTTGGTACTTTCCTTGGAATGTGAATCATACTCGTATATTTAGTTTTGAATCATAAATTATACCTATTATAATTTATATGCTCTATTTGCTTAACATGATTTATCATGGATGAACACCTTTGCTCAGCCTGATACATAGGTAATGATACCAAAACGAGTGACCTTTTGTACTCATATAATATATATATATATATATATATATATATATATATATATATATATATATATATATATATATATATATAAAATTAAGAAGGAAACGACCATCGGACAAATAGCACAACCTTAACTCCACATCCAAACAAGGACAAGGAAATAAGATAATTTATTAGTCCTAAGCCCTTCAAATCTTATTTATATATTTATACATATATAAACATGATTTTTGGCATTTGTAATTTGAAATAGTTTATAAAACATTTTTCAAAGAATTTAACGGAGTTTACATGACTTTAAATATTTAACATGGCTTTAAGTCATTTTGGATGTATTTGGTAATTCTTGAAAGCATATGGAAACTATTTGCGTGATTATTATCACATACAATTGTTAACACAATTTAATATTGTGTTAAACTTGTATTCCCCCCCCCCCCCTAAAAAGCATTTAGAAACCATTAAATATGTAAATTATAGGGGTATGAACTCACCTTGATAGGTGGTAATTCGGGCAGCGTTTCGTTTCCCGGAAAATAGTTTGTTTGATGAAAAACCGGCTAAAACCGGGTAGAGTTTCGACAAGAGAGAGGATGAATTCTCGAGAATTCCAGGGCTCCGGTGCTTGCTTCGGGCTTTAGACTTGATACCGGGGCCTTCGGGGGTCATGAGAAAGTCGAGGGGGTGAAAAGGTGAAAATTGGTGAAAATTGGGGTGAAAAACCTCTCAAATCCGAGAAGTCTCGCACCCTTTATATAGGGGTGCGAGGGTGCGGTCCGAAGGGAGACAGCTAGCGAGGGCGAGGAGTCAACAGCCACGCGTCGTTCATGCGAAGGGTACATGTGCGAGGGTTGGACAGATGGGGGCTTCGGACTTGACCAACCTTCGGCCAATGGGAGCATGCCACGATGCGAGGGGGTGTCCGAGGAGCATCCGCAGGGTGTCTCCTGCGAGGGTTGTCGACTACTTATTGGACCTTGGTCTCGGTCCAATCAGATGGTGACATAGCGAACTTCGGTCCAACCAGAGGATGACACGTGGAGGCCTCGCATGCGAGGGTGACGTGGCGCTACTGTTCATGCGAAACTTCCTGATTTTTGCTATTTTTCTTTATTTTTTTGCCAAAACTTGTAAAATTCATATCTTTTGCATACGAACTCTGTTTTTGACGTTCCTTATATGCACACGTAGGTAAAATTATACTCTACGACTTTCGTTTAGACTTCGTCGGCTAACTTTGAGATTATTCTTAATATTATTATTTTAAACAGACTGGGAAGGGAATCCGTTAAAAATTCATAACTTCTTCATCCGATGTCCGTTTTCGTCTGTCTTTTTACCGTTGTGCTACTTTTGACGAGACCTTCAATTCTCGTTTAAGTTGCATCTGCTAAATATCGACCGATTTATATTTCGAATTTTTAGCTGTCTTCTGCTAAACCAAAACTTCGAAAAATCATAACTTCTTCATACAAAGTCAGATTTTGACGTTCTTTCTATGAACGTTCTCGGTTTAACATACTCTACAACTTTTATGTAGATTGTTAAGGCTAAAAATCCTTTTATCGAAAATTCGCTTTGTACACTGAATAGTGTTTTGCCGGTTTTATTGCAGATTTTCGATTGGTCATAACTTCTTCGTTATAACTCGGATTTCATTGTTCTTTATATTTTTGGAAACCTTGTTACAAACTCTACCACTTGGTTCATCCCAATTATGATTATAGATCGATAAATTTTTGACCAAAATTTGACTGGTGTTATAGAGTCCGAGTGAAAGAGTCAAATGCTTGCCCCTTGCGCTTTACCGGTTTCGAATGAGAGCCTTCATGTCAGCCTTCTCACCCATGGAATCCCTCTTATCTTATAGTTCTCTATCCAGCTGCATTCTAACACCCTCTTTAGGCTCTTCGGTATTCCTTCGTGACTGAGGCGACAAGTCGCTTTCTTGCCCTATTCTGAATAGAACTGGAGTCGGCATTGTTTAAGAAGTTAAGCTACAATACAATCTCTCTTTCTGGTGCAAATAATGCCTACTGACAGCAGCTTCCAATGGCAAAAGAAGTACTCTCCTTTGGTCCTCAGGCTAGTTCATCTATCTATCTATCAACTCAGCAAAGTGGCTACGGGGATTCAATGTGCCATCTGCGGTTCTTAACCGATTCACTCCAAAGTGGTTCACATGCCACCCATCTTGGTAGATCCTACCCTTTTCCTTGCTAGTAAATACCAAACTTGACTGTGGTAGGCACAATCGCTTTCAATGAAAATTTTGCTTTCTAAATCCGCCCTCTTCAAGCTGTCAAATATAGATAGGAGATCCACTTCAATTTCTCTCCTCTCCCACCTCTCCAGCTTGGGAATAGTTCTTTCTACTGGCTATCTATCTGTACAATGCCAGTTCAAGCTACCTTCTGGATGGAGCAAGAAAAGGTATGCACAGGCGCAGTAGTTCAAGGCGGACAGGTAAGGGTAAGTAGTAAAGGCTTAGCATAGGAAGGGGATAGGCATTCAAATCACTATCTTAAAATACCGTATATAAGAGAAAGAGTGGCTCGTGTATCTTTTCTTAGACAATTCTAGTAGGCAAGGGAATTGTTTAGCAAGCATGAGCGGGAATGAGCAATGACTTGAGTTTCGTTCTGGAGTTCGACCGTTGAAAGTTAGTTCGAGCGGGGGTCTTTTCTTTTTTTTTTTAATAGGAAAAATGAATGAAAATAAAAGCGGTGGCCGACAAGGCCCTTTTACCTAAATCTAATCTCTTGGGAAGTGAAGAGGATAGGTTTTAAAGTCGTTTGGTAAGATTCTCCCGAAGGTAGACATTTACCCATGCCACTGATATTCTGACTCTCTTAATTACACGTGTTTGAGGGAGTTAAACGTCTTATTCTTATGAGTGGCCTATGTGAATATGAGCCAGGAGCAAGGATTCCTGAAAGTGAATTCCAGTGCAAGCCTGATATGAAAGTGGAGTTCAATCGTCAAAAGTGAGATCTCTTTTAGTCCGGTCTTCTATTCTCTTTAGAGTCAGGTTCTTAAAACAGGACATGAAATCGGGTTTTCTGAATATCTCTTTTCCCGCCTAAATTGTGGTTCGAGATCGAAACTGGACCTGAGAGAGACTAGACTTCTAGTAACAGTAGGTGCGCCTTCAGTTGAGGAGAGCTGTTCACAAGTAGTGGTTATGAGCTCTTTCTTATTCTGGTTCAGAAGAGGTAATTCCTTCAGTTGCACTAGTGGATTGAATAACCTGTTTTTTAGTGCCAACAAAGTGCATGTGTTGTTGGTTAATGTTAATAAAAAGATGACTTTCGATAGGCTGGAGGACTAAGACTATAAGTAGGACAAAGGTCTTAAAAGAGAAATGAAAGGCATTTTTATGTGAGAGAGCTATGCTTAGGTAAGTTCCATCAGTCCACTTTTTAGGTAAGCCAAAAGTTCATTTTAGGTAAGTAAGTAGTCCCGTATGAAATTAATAAAACCTTCATATCTCACCCTTGATGAGGTCAATCTTAAGTTGTTGGAAGCTACTGCTAAGGTACTCCCCCTCATCTATAAAGGATAGGCAATTGAGAGAAAATAGGACGATAGCGATAGACACAGGAACATAAATAGATTAAAAGATGACTTTCGTAGAAGAGAGGGGAAACCTGCTTAGATAGGGTGATAGCTCCGTTTTGATTGAATATCCTTTCCTGTGCTTGTCTTGTATTGAGGTATACCGCGAAGCTATGAGTAAAAGTAGGTAACAAAAGGGGAGCGATTGTTGTTTTTTATTACTGAGGGCAAGCAGCTTTCATTTTATTCAATCTAATGGTAGGGCTTGAAAGAGTAGGCGGTTTGTATCTTTCTATGACCCCCAGAATAAGAAGTAGGAGGATACACAGAGAAAGAGTTCTTGAAGTCTACCCGGGCGCGCTTCTTCATTCCTGCATTTAGGCCCGACTAGGAACACATGGATCCAGGGAACGAACAGCTTCTTACTAGTAGGGGCGAATCACAGTAAAAGAGTCCAATCTATGAAATAGAGCTTAGTCTGTCCAAACTAGTAGAAGGCTTAGGTTCTTATTTGGTCCAATAAAGTCAGAATAGCTTTCTATCTAAAAGAAATGGTGCTCGATGAAACAACCCAGATTCCACACTATGCTCTGGTCTGGGGAGAGAGCTGCTCTGCGAAGCTGGGTGTTCCGTGTTCTTATGAAGGAACCATACTAGAAAGAGAATAGAAATGGCCTTAGCGAGGGAATGATGGGAAACCTTAGTCTATATATTGCTCGTGAGCTGCCAAGTACCAGTCTCACAACAGTATTGGTGGCGCAAAACAAAAGCATCGGTCCTTCACTTGCTGATCGTTTGCGAGTAGAACTCGCTCTCTTGCCACGCCTTTCACTCACTCGCTTGAGTCGGACTTAATCACTTGGGGGATCATTCCTTCTTCACTCTCTTGCTATTACCCGCAGGGAGTGCAACAACCAAGGTGCATATTATCATATAGAAAGAAGCGAAGCGTAGCGATTCGTACTACCGGAAAAGTTTCGCTAACCGGCAAGCAATAGAATCCGCCGATAGGCACAAGAAAGCATAGCGAATCACATAGATAAGGCCCTACCTGCCAGCGCACGGATAGATAGGGCGGGCGAAGCGCGAAGGGGATGGATGTCTGAGCGGTTGAAAGAGTCGGTCTTGAAAACCGAAGTATTGATAGGAATACCGGGGGTTCGAATCCCTCTCCATCCGCGAGGTCATAAGTTCTCTCTTGTGTTATCTATAGATAAGAACGAATCGGATCGACTCAACTTATATGATAGATGGAATGGTAGCTTATTTTATGATTTAGTTAGGACTCTGTCTCCCTTTCGTGATCTTCCGCCCTCCGGTTGGGGAAGGTCCGGAAAGCCCTCACTCCCCCTTTTTCAAAAAGAAGCCCGGCTCAACAAGGGGCCCTCTCTGATAAGGAAGAAAATGAAAGAATCTCAATTTTACGACAAATCCGATCTAATGGTTGTTCTCCACTAACCGCAAGGATATAAGGACTCTATATTTCATCTTTGGTGCCATTGCTGGAGTGATGGGCACATGCTTCTCAGTACTGATTCATATGGAATTAGGACTACCCGACAATCAAATTCTTGGTGGGAATCATCAACTTTATAATGTTTTAATAACGGCTCACACTTTTTTAATGATATTTTTTATGGTTATGTCGGCGATGATAGGTGGATCTGGTAATTGGTCTGTTCCGATTCTAATAGGTGCGCCTGACATGGAATTTCCACGATTAAATAATATTTCATTCTGGTTGTTGCCACCAAGTCTCTTGCTCCTATTAAGCCCAACCTTAGTAGAAGTGGGTAGTGGCACCGGGTGGACGGTCTATCCGCCCTTAAGTGGTATTACCAGCCATTCTGGAGGAGCAGTTGATTCAGCAATTTCTAGTCCTCGTCTATCTAGTATTTCATCCATTTTAGGTTCTATCAATTTTATAACAACTGTCTCCACCATGCGTGGACCTAGAATGACTATGCATAGATCAGCCCTATTTGTGTGGTCCATTCTAGTGACAGCATTCCCACTTTTATTATCACTTCCGGTACTGTCAGGGGCAATTACCATGTTATTAACCGATCGAAACTTTAATACAACCTTTTCTGATCCCGCTGGAGGGGAGACCCCATATTATACCAGCATCTTTTTCGGTTATTCGGTCATCTAGAGGTGTATATTCCCATTCTGTCTGGATCGCGTATCATAAGTCATATCGTTTCTACTTCTTCGGGAAAATCGGTCTTCGGGTATCTAGGCATGGTTTATGCCATGATCAGTATAGGTGTTCATGGATCTCTTCTTTGGGCTCATCATATGTTTACTGTGGGCTTAGATGTTGATACCCGTGCCTACTTCACCGCAGCTACCATGACCATAGTTGTCCCCACTGGAATCAAAACACCCATGTTATTTGTTGTAGGGTCCATATTTTTGTTCACCATAGGGGAACTTACTGGAATCGTTCCGGCAAATTCTGGGCTAGACATTGCTCTACATGATACTTATTATGTGGTTACACATTTCCATTATGTACTTTCTATGGGAGCCGTTTTTGCTTTATTTGCAGGATTTCACTATTGGGTAGGTAAAATCTTTGGTTGAACATATCCTGAAACTTTAGGTCAAATCCATTTTTGGATCACTTTTTTCGGGGTTAATCCGACCTTCTTTCCCATGCATTTCTTAGGGCTTTCGGGTATGCCACGTCGCATTACAGATTATCCAGATGCTTACGCTGGATGGAATGCCCTTAGCAGTTCTGGCTCTTATATATATCTGTAGTTGGGATTTATCATTTTTTCGTGGTCGTAACAATCACTTCAAGCAGTGGAAACAACAAAAGATGTGCTCCAAGTCCTTGGGTTGTTGAACAGAATCCAACCACACCGGAATGGATGGTACAAAGTCCTCCAGCTTTTCATACTTTTGGAGAAACTTCCAGCTATCAAGGAGACGAAAAGCTCTGTGAAGTAAAAGAAAAAAAGGTCGCCGATTGCTACTAAGCACCAAACAGAACATTTCAAAATTGAAAACGGATCAGTTGACCTGGTCTACGAATCTATTCTAACTATCAACGAATTCTTAAAATTTTAGGCGGGATGGGGATTGTAATTATTTAGACTTCTCGAGGTATAATGACAGAAAGGGAGGCTAGATTCGAAGGAATCGGCAGATCAATTTTGTGTTATATATGGTAATCCTTCTGCGAATTAGATCCTAAATTGACTATTTGTGAAAAAAAGAGAAAGGGCGGGTTGTATAATCTCACTCCTCCCCCATTAGTTAAGACTTCAAGGAGGTTTTCCCCGAAATGAAAGAAAAAAAAGAAACTGGTTCACGTAAGAATGGACATCTTGGTTTACGCAAGAGTGAACGTAGAATACCAAAAGGAATTATTCATGTTCAAGCAAGCTTCAACAATACCATTGTGACTGTTACAGATGTAAGGGGTCGGGTGGTTTATTGGGCCACCGCCGGTACTTGTGGAAGAGGGGTTACAAGAAGAAGGAAACAATTTGCTGCTCAAACTGCAGCGGGAAATGCTGTACAGTAGTGGAGCAAGGTATGCAACGAGCGAAAGTTATGAAAAAGGGTCCAGGTCTCGGAATCCCATCTTCCAAGGTCAGGAGCCACGGAGCCAGAAGACCGTTCGACGATCCTACTTCTGATGTCATCCCCTTCTGTTCCCTCCCTGTTGAATATCCCAACTATTCTATATCCAATTCCGGGATGGATCAGGAAATATTTTCTCTTGAAATGCCGATAAGGAATAGCCAGTTATGAAGCAGGTGGCAGGGAATGAAATCACTCCTGTGCTATCAAAGTAGTGATATTAGTTAGAGCTAGGGGCAGGCCATCTATTCCTACTTGACTTTCTTCAAGATACGAAATGAGCAGCCATTTTTCGTGACATCATATCACTATTCGGCAAGTCAATCCTGCTTACCAATCCAATATATCTCTAAATAGATTCGCTTGCCACAAGGACCGGACAACATAGGAGATTGCCCAACCTTCCAATTTATCTTTCTGAAGCAACTATAACGGATGGGCAGCTTCCCTACCCACTGGGGATTTTTTTCCCCATTCCAACTTCGGATTCTTGCAAATCGTCCCCGGTTCTATGATTTAAGGTTAGGAGTTTCATTCTTAGCAAGATCCCCAGCTATTGAATCTGTTGTCTTCGGCGGGGCTACTTCTTCTTCTTTTGAAATGAGAAGAATAGCGTAGTCAAAGTAGGCCAAGTCGGTAGCCTTTTCTGAAAATCTTGGGAGAATGGATGTAGCATTAGAAAAAGGCCTAACTGCTGTTGAAGGAATAGAGGGTGTTTCGGCTCTTGGAGTAAGGGGGAAGGGCTGAGTGCCGGTGAAATGCTTTTTTAGACTTACCCCGCTCAATGGAAATTTATTTAGGCAAGATCCCACATCCAAGAGTCTGATTCTGATTCTGCTTTCACTCTTATAAAGGAAGGAGGCCACCAAACCAAAGGGGAGGTCTTTGCTTGCTTTTCCTGTTAGAGATGCTAGTCTTTTTGTAATAACTGCTCTGAAGATGTTTTCAGGAATAAGAGAAGACAATGCTCTTTCATCAGCTCTTTGGCTATTTGCTTGCGATAAAGAAAGAGTGAATTGATCCGAGCCAAGTAGTTCGGCTAAGCCGGAAAGAAAGAGTTAGATCCTCTTTGAGATGAAATGCGACAATGTCCTAATCAAACTAGGCGCAATGTCAATGATTTCGTTCAAGGATGAAGGCTCAAGGCATAAAGGCTGTTATTCTTTGTGCATTGGTCTCAGAGGTCCCTCGCTCTAAAGGGTTGATGGCAGCTATCCTGCTTTGTCAGAGATAATTGGAATGGAATTGGTGTGTGTCGCTAGCTCTTTCTTTTGAGACGAATGAATCCCGAATAAAGGAAGGCGGTCGTGATAGGGAAAGGCCTTTCCTTATTAACAGGAAAGATAAAATGGGCCAAATCGCCTGCTAGAGAAGAAGCTCTTAGGGAATCGATCTAGACTAGATGACATGTCGGTGCTATTAAACTAGCTGCCAGAACGAGTTCAAGAGATGAGGATCCAGGTAGTGAAGTCACCCTCCGGGGAAGAATCATTCCATTCACTTGTGAAACTGCTAAAAAGAATAGCTTTTCTCTGAATCCACCACTCACTCTCTTTCGGGTAGGTTTAACAAGAAAGTAAAAGCAATCTCCTCAACCTAGAAAGAGAACTCCGGGATCTTCTTTTTCTTCCTAAGAACCCGAAGGCGAACTAATCCGTCTTGGTGCAGCTCCTAGTCCTGATCGTTTGGCTACCGGGTATTCACTCAAACTAAAAAGAAAAAAATGGAATATAGAATCTGGATCCTCATCTCCTTCCCACTTTAGTTTCACTCTTATCTCGGTTGCTAACCGGTGTGGGAGATGAAGCCAAGTCCTTTCCCTTCAAGGATCTAACTGCCACTCTTTCTAGTTTCACTCAACTGCCACTAACCCATATGCTTAAAACATCTCATTGGAGGTGGGATAGAGCTAATTATGGGATCGAATGTCTCTTATTGTGGTCTTGATTTTAAGCTAGTACAATCAAGGATTCTGGTATGAATTTGGTAGTCATCTTGATCTCTTCTCTTGTCTGTTTTTTTTTTTTTGAATAGGTCTTCTCCCTTCGATCCGCGAAGTAGGCAAGTAGGAATCTCTCCCCCTTCTGTTTATGGATAGAAAAAATATCTCCTTAGGAGAGTATTTTATGAGTTGACTGTAACCCGAAGGCTTCTTTCTATCGATGTAGTAGGTAAGAAATAAGATATTCGTATAGTTAATGAATTAAAGTGAAACCACTAGGTTAGATCTCATCTGTGATCCCTGGGCTTGTTAATTGAGAGAGAAACCCCTACTATCGATCATGGCCTTCATTGAGTGCATTTTTTGCTCTTTGACATAGTAAGGCGGGAAGGCATGAGCAAGGCACTTACAAGGCCTTTCACAGCTCAAATCCATGGATTAAGCTGCTAATCCCTTTTATAGCAAAGTTCCAACAAGCTACCTCATCGGGAAATCTAAATTCTTTCACCGAACCAGGGGGGCACGATGAATACATTGATTATCTGGGTCTGATCGTCGCTAGAGGCCCGTCGACTATAATACACTGTTCGAAATTTCTTCGTTTCTGCCTAAACAAAACGGGATTGGCTATCTTAACCTTAGCAGTTTTGCGAGCAAACGTAGACGAATGCTTGCAAGACCAACAAAGCCCTACTTATTAGGAGGGGACTCTTTGGCACCTTAGAGAAATTCCTTTACCTAGGGGATCAAGTGGTATTTGATCAATGAACTAATATCTTTTGGTATAGGGCGAAGGTAACGGCTTGGGCATGGCATGAGGGTTGTTAAGCTCACATACATTGTAAGACTTTGTAAGAAATGCTGGATTGTGCCCTCCGAGCAGAAGGTGTCCTCAGGGCTTAGTTGGGTTTGTTTGAGTCTAAATCATGATTACATCGAGTGGAGAGGCCTTAGTGTTCAACGCACCACGTCCATCCTTATGGAATCCATCTGGACAGCTTACCCTTAAACTTTTGCCAACCCCAGAGAAGAGAACTTCGAGGATACGCGGTAGACATGCTTTTCCCAAGAATCTTCAAACTTTTTGCTTATGTAATGGGGGAGGTACCAGCTGATGTCTTTGAAGACATTCAGAAGGACGTTCGAGATATGGAGGGGTGCTTTGGGTTTGATCTGAGATGGGTTCATGCCAGGCTGTGTGCAGTGGCCAAGGCAAGATTTGATACCCATCATCTCGAGGAGTACGCCCAGACTTCAGCAGCGCTCGAGAAAGCTACAAGTGCATTGGCTCAACTTGAAGGAGAGTTGTCTCGATGTAGTGAAACTGCTTCTGCCCATTTGGTGAACAACTCTGTTGCTACTAAAATGAAACATTTTCCCCTCGAGGGAGTTTTTATTTTCTCGATGAAATCGAGGGCACAAGTTTGAAATGGGTAGGGAGTTCCACGGCTGGAGCATGTATGAGGTTGCCATGTAGTTGACAAACCTTGCACATCTTAACAAATGTTGCTGAATCTATCACCATAGTTGGCTAATAGTACCCCAGGGTCATCAGGTGATCATATATCTTTGCGCCGCCAATATGTCCAGGGGCGTGGGGTTCCTCGAGAACCTGCTACACATCCGGATGGAGAGGATGGCCATTATAGCCCTTCCTGTAAAGTTCTCTTTGCTTAGCAAAGAAGCAAAATGCCCTTTTCTTTATTCCAACTACATCTTTTGTTTTAGAGGGGAGGATTTTTTGATCCATAAAAGAAATACAATCAATATAGGGCTTTCTCCAGTCTTCATAATATAATGCTCTAAGGCACATTCTTCTGGACATGGGTAGAATTTAGATTGGAGGCAAGTTTTCTTCAATTTGTTGACTTCCTCCAATACTGCAGCTGAGTGTTCTGCTCTGATGGAGGTGCATATTCATATTCTCCACTCGGGAAACGGGCAAGCAAATCAACTAAGGCTTTACTTTTCATTGCGTTGGGAGTTACACATTTCATGTCATACCCTGCTAGAGTGAGGAACCACCAAGCAGCTCTCCCTATGAGTATAGTATAACTCGAGACATTAAGTGTTTGAATGGGTCACATCTTGTCACAATATGAATTGTGAAGGACATGAATTAGTGATGAAACTTTTGAGTAACGAAGACTAATGTGAGGCAATTCCATTCCACAACTGAGTACCTTGTCCCCGGACCTGTGATCACTCGGCTCAAGTAGTATACTGGGCATTCCTTCCTATCGCAATGCCCCACGAGAAGTAGAAGTGAGATAAAGCTGCAAGGGATTGGCTTAATATTGATCCAGTTTAGGCAGCTTTCAATCTCTATAAACTTGATGGAATATCTCTTACACATGGAAAAAGACTTGCATCAATCAATGGAATGAATGAGTTGAATCAGAAACATAATTTCAAAGCCAAAGCAAAGGCATTCATTTAGCAGGAGTTTACGATGCAAAGATGATTCGTGCTAGCTCTTCTCTTCTTTAACTAGTTAGATGAATAGCCTATTGGGCTAGTTTACTAAGCTTTCAGTCTACATAAACTTCATTCAATATTGATTACACTCCTTCTCCTACTGCTTCTCCTTATACCCATTAATGTTCTTCTTCGTCCTACCTTGACTATTGGGAAATTTCCATTCGAGAAAGATATGTACGAATAAAGGAGCGAAGCTGAATCGACCGGACGGTAGAGGTTGTTTAAGAATGGAGATACGCACCGTGAAAGAAAGAACTTCGCTAGCTTACCCCACGTAGCAGTCCTAGTAAATACCTATGCTTTATAGAATAGGGCCTTTTAGGATATGATTACAATGCTTCAGTTGTCCTTGGTCAAGAAGGAAATAAAAAAGGAAGTCGATTTTTTAGTGCGATTGCCGAGGAATTGAGACAGTTTAATTTGACTAAAAGACTTTCATTAGCTCCATAGGTATTATAAGATGAGACCATGAATCGAACCAGATCGAAACATTCAGCTGTCGACGAACACACTTTGCCGGAACGTCAACCGCAAACGAAGGATAGCCAGGCCCCGGTTCCTAGGGTTAGGGTACTCCCTATTATGTTATGAGCCTACTCAGATCAGAACTAGTTTCTTCTCTTTCGCCTATCGGCCGGCAGGCTTTAAGCAACCTTCGCATTTCTAGCTGAGATCCCAAGTCTCCAAGTAGGCCCTCTTGGCCATCCACGACCTTGGCTTTTTAGAGAATCCCGCTCCTATCTCGTAGGACTTGTAGCTCGGCAGTCCACCGGGTGGGTTTGTTTATCCTTCCAGTTTCGAGTGTATTCTTGGATAGTTATAGCGGCCCATAGGCGCGAGATATACCTTGTGGGGGGGGGGGGGGGGGGGGCGGCGGCGGTCTGATGGACATACTCCTTTCAGGTAGTGGCCGTTTAGTCCATGGTCCATTGGATGGTTGGTGCAAGGCCAGAAATTGGAACACATTGATTCTGCTCATTCCTGTCCTTCGCTTCAGGGCCTATCCCTCGGTGTGGTCAGTACTCCATACTGTCGGGAAGCAAAGCTTACACTTGTTCATTAATTATGAAGGTTTGCCAGGGCCTCTTTCCTCCTCCCTTTTCTGCTCACTCGTATGGGTCCGGACCCCACAAAGGGGGAGGGAGTCGACTGAACATCTCAGCCATTGGCAGGAATTTCGCCCGCATCCAATCCCCAATTCTTGTTCGCCCCGGATGATCGTGTTGGGTGAATTGTGACCTCGTACAGAAAGATGTACCCTCTTGTAGGAGGTCTTACTCTGGAAAGACATGGCACACCTTGGAAATCACAGAAAACTTAACCCGTGTTACATTACACCCTTCGAGATCCTCGTTAGGGTCGATTCCATAACCTTCAAACTCCGACTACCTTCAGAACTTAGCAGCATCCATCCAGTATTCCACATCTTTATTCGTAAGAAGTGCCTACCCGACGAAACCCTTGTAATCTCTTTGATGAGATCGGAATCAACGGGAGTCTAAACCCTATGGAAGAACCAATCAAAATCATAGATCGAGAGATTAAACGTACGAAACAAGCTGTATTCCCGATAAGTGAAAGGTTCCCTGGAATGCCACTCAAGGACCTGAGTTCACTTGAGGGCTTGACGATCCAATGAAACAGAAGTATAAGTATCTCTTCCAAATCCATGATTCATATCTAAAGTTTGAATTTCGGGATGAAATTCCCTCTAATGGAGGGATAATGTGACAACCCAAAGTTTTTCCATCGCCGTAACCCGTTCCGCCGTAAAACTCGTCTTTAGCAATTCGTTCCGTTTTCGTTTTTGGGCTAAGTTATTTAAATTTATATGTTTATTTTAATCTCATGAGTGTCCAAACTCCCTAGAAACTCATGTAAACGACCCAAATTATTAATTTCAAAATTTTTAGAATTGTTCCTGCCGGGTTACGACAACTTAATCGGGTGCGACCAAAAGCATCGTATAACGTCAGTATCGGGTAGAATTCCACCGTGTTTCAAACTTGAATCATATTTAAAGCCCAAAAGACTTCATTTGAAGCTTTTTCTCTCTCACACTACTCTCTCTCTAACCTCTCTCCTCAAACCTAAGTTTTAGGTCCAAAATCATCAAATTTGAGCTCTAAATCACCAAGGTAACTGCCCTAACTCCTAGTATAGCATCTTAGACCTTCAAATTCGTGGTCAAACTATGAAATAGGACCATTATCATGAGTTTACGGCCCTAGAACAGTCCTAGGCCGTGAACTCATATAAAATGGGTTTTGGAGCCCAAAATCCCTTCCAATCGACCTTTGGAGCTTAGATATGGCTAAATGACTAAAGGGGATGGACTTAGAACACCTTGAACCCAATTTTTGAGGATTAAACATGAGTTTACTATCGAAGAACATGTTTGGGCCGTAAACTCACCTTCATGGAGAGTAAACTCAATTTCAAGTGTTTAAATGCCACTTAAACACACCAATAGCCTTGGATTAAATTCTAGAATCAACCACAATCGATTTAGGGGACATAAACTTGATGAAAACCCTCCCTTTAGGACTTCACAGCCCTAACACCCCCCCCCCAAGAAAGGGTTTCAGGGCCATAAACTCACTTACACAAGTCAAATGATGCCCTAATTCCATTCTAAGGTTTGTAAAATTAGTTTGAATCACATGTGATTCATCTAAGGTGACCAAATCATTAATATAAGGAAGGTATAGGAGATTAAGGCTATAACCTCCTAGTTTAGGGATGTAAAATCCCTTTGATGATTCCTTTGGTGGGTTAACTTCTTCCTATGCCTTAGATTAAATCCTAGCAACTTTCCCCAAGTGATATTTGACCATTTAGCACCATAAAACCCATTAAACATGAGTTCACGGCCGTGAACTCATGTGGTCATAGTATTAGGGTCGTAAACTCGTTAAGGAGTTTACTCTTGAAGAGCAAACTCATTATCTAAGCCCTATACGTCCATAGATGTCACCCGAGTCATTCCGAGCACTTGATCTGAAGTGTTTTCGCGTCTTGGAGTGTATAATCATATCTAATTAGTGATTTAAAGTCTAATTAGATACATTTGTGTATCATTTAATATTACATAGGAACCTCACACGTTTTCAAACCTCGATCCGACGTTTAGCACCCAAACTAACACGCTTCTCGACCGGTGAGTTCATACCCCTACCCTTTTTCAATGTTTTTCAATTTTTTTCAGATGGGGGGGGGGGAATACAAGCAAAAGTACAAGAATATCTTGTACTTAAATTCATTATTTCGTTTGAATGGTTTCATAATGAGTCCACGTTTAAGAATTGAAAACATATTAACAAACTGTTTGACTTGCAGAGTTGTTTTTGAAACCGATTTCAATTCTTATTATATAGTGTTATACTTTATACTTCACATTTCATTGTTCAC
Organism: Lactuca serriola; assembly: GCF_051521515.1. NCBI lineage: Eukaryota > Viridiplantae > Streptophyta > Magnoliopsida > Asterales > Asteraceae > Lactuca > Lactuca serriola. Next base: position 11,098,305 of record NC_136409.1, on the reverse strand, counting down.
ACATTTACTGTTTGAAATCATAGAACTCTGTAATGTCCTTAATAAAACACCCCCTAGATACGAGTGTGAAGGACAGGTATCATTGGAACTTAGTCAGGTCCTAGTTAATACTTCCCCTAGATATGAGAGTAAAGAACCAATAAAACAAGATTTCCGTATTAATAATTTCAGTTTTAAATTCATGAATCTTAAGATTGGAGACACATCCTTTGCAACACTTCCCATTGATACGAGAGTGGAGGACTATCCCTGTAACTAGAATCTCTGGAAAAGGAGAGTGTGACATGAGTGTATAGATCTATATGGGATTGACTATCCCGCACATGGCTTCTAGCTACAGCCGAACCAAAAGGTTCAAGGGTGACAAAAGTCATAAAAGATATTAGCCCCGTTCCGAGTCATATCTGGTCTGTAGTATGGTTATGGAACTCGCAATCAAGATTATGAAAACTTTATACTTACTTATTAGTTTTATATACGTGTTAGAACTAATGTACATTTAAAGGTAACCAAACTTTCAGGAAACTTCACACACACACTTTAAGTATGGTAGATACTTGTGCGTTACTTTCAGATTCGATAATACTTCACAAACATTTTAGGAAAATAAGGGTTTTTCCTGGGATAACTGAACTTGTTCTTAATCAGAGTGTGTAAAAATCAGATAACAAACTATTCTTAAGCAAACTGGGTAGCAAACGGGTAACTAAACTCTACTTTTAAGAAAATATGGGATTTTCTTTGGTTCGTAACATTTTCAGAAACCAGAAGGAAACTTGTTCATTTTCAGAAAACAAAACCACTTATGAACTCACCAGCTTTTTTGTTGATTTCTAAAATGCTTGTATTCTCAGGTCCACATTAGACAGGTACCTGATGATCCTTTTGGCGAAGACGGAGTACGTAGAAGACACGTCTTACTTTTGTCTATATATATCTATACATACGTATCATCACTTGTATAACTTTGCTTTTGAACAAATTTAAATTTTTATATGTAATGTAACGGTTGTTTACTTTGTTTACTATATGAATTGGATTTGATACTGAACGTGGAGTCCACCGCGGAAATGTTTTCGCCTTGTTTTTCGAGGTGTGACAAAACAACAGCTCAAAGGGTGGCATACCAATGCTTGAGTGATGACTGTTGTTATAGGAAAACTCAGCCAAGGGCAAATATGTGTCCCAACTCATGCCGAATTCTAATACACATGCCCGAAGCATGTCCTCGAGCGTCTGAATCATCTGCTCACTCTGCCCGTCGGTCTGTGGGTGGTATGTGGTACTAAAATGCAGCCTCGTACCCAATTCCTCATGAAATTTCTTCCAGAATCTGGAAGTGAAACACATATCTCCATCTGAGACGATCGAGATCGGTAATCCATGCTATGATACCACCTCCCTAATGTACAACTCTACAAGCCTCTCCACGGAAGAGCTCTCACTGATGGAAAGGAAGTGAGCGCTCTTCGTCAACCTATCCACAATCACCCAAATTGCATCGACACCCCTGGCAGTCCTCGGCAATTTGGTGATAAAATCCATGGTGATCTGTTCCCACTTCCACTCGTGAATCTCTAACGGCTGCAACTTACCATGTGGATGCTGGTGCTCGGCCTTAACCTTGCGACAGGTCAAGCACATCTCTACGAACCATGCATCATCCCTCTTCATACAGGGCCACCAATACTCCTTCTTCAGGTCCAAATACATTTCAGTGACCCCGGGGTGGATTGAGAACTTTGACCTATGCGCCTTCTCCATCAAGACGGTATGCGTTCCACCCACAAACGGTACCCAAACCCAACCCTAAAAGGTCATAAGTCCTCGACTATCGGTAACAAACTCCGATACCTGCTCGATCACTCGCTCCCTCTTGCGGTTCTCCGGTCTCACGGCCTCCGCCTGGACTCCTCGAATGGTGTCCCACAATAGGGTTATCACTGTCAATCTCATGCAAACATCTCGTATCGGGGCGCCCTCTGCCCTATGGCTCAGGGCATCGGCTACAACATTAGCCTTGCCCGGGTGGTACAGGATCTCGTAGCTGTAATCCTTCACCACATCCAGCCATCTCCTCTGGTGCATATTCAGGTTGGGCTGATACATCAAGTACATCAAACTCTTATGGTATGTGTATATAGTACACCGAACCCCGTACAGATACTGACAGTAGATCTTGAGGGTGAATACCACTACCCCCAACTCCAGATCATTGGGTGGGATACGTCGACTCATGAGGTTTTAGCTGCCTCGATGCATATTCTATCACATGCCCCCTCTGCATAAGCACCGCTCCCAACCCTGATATCGATGTATCACAGTACACACAAAATCCTCCATCCCTTCCGGGAGTGCGAGCATCGGAGCTTCGCACAATCTCTGGCGAAGTGTCTCAAATGAGTTCTGCTGCTCCGAACCCCATGAAAAAGCAGCACCCTTCCGGGTCAACTTGGTGAGTGGCACGACGATCTTAGAGAAATCCCTGATAAATCTCCGATAATAACCAGCTAACCCAAGGATACTCCTAATATCGGTAGGTGACCTCGGCACCTCCCAACTCATCACCGCCTCGATCTTTGCCGGATCAACTAATATCCCCTTCTGGTTAATGAGGTGCCCTAGGAACTGGACCTCCCATAACCAAAAATTACACTTGGAGAGTTTGGCATAAAGCCTCTTCGATCTCATAACTTCGAGGACCTCCATCAAATGCTCCTCATGTTGGTGTCTGGATCTCGAATACACCAAGATATCATCGATGAATACAATCATCGAACGACCCAACATCGGCCTGCACAACCTGTTCATGAGATCCATGAATGCTGCTGGTGCATTGGTGAGCCCAAAAGGCATCACCATGAACTCGTAATGCCCATAACGAGTCCTGAACGTTGTCTTCTGGATATCTTCATCCCGAACCCTCATATGGTGATATCCCGACCTCAAGTCTATCTTAGAGAACCAAGGCGCTCACTGCAACTGATCGAACAGATCGTCGATCCTCGGTAATGGATAACGGTTCTTGACCATCAGCTTGTTCAACTCCCGGTAATGAATACACATCCGGTGTGAACCATCCTTCTTCTTGACAAAAAGGCTCGGCGCTCCCCAAGGTGAGCTACTCGGTCTAATAAACCCCTTTCCCAACAGCTCCTGAAGCTACAAGGATAACTCCAGCATCTTCGGTAGCGAAAGGCGATAGGGTGCCTTGGAAATATATGCCGCCCCCGGTACGAAGTCGATACGAAACTCCACCTGCCTCTTGGGAAGCACACCCGACAACTCCTCGGGGAAAACATCAAGGAACTCCCGCACAATCGGGACCTCATCAATCGAACTTGGCCTCCCAACGGCCACTCGCGTGTCCATCACATAGGCCACAAATTCCCTACAACCCTGTTGTAAACTCTGCCTCGCCCTAGCAGCCGAACAAAATGCTGACTCAGGACGAGTACCCTCACCTTACACCATAAGTACTCCCCCACTAGGGTCTTGAACCGTCACCAGCTGACACTCTTAGTCTATAATAGCTCCAAATTGGCTCAACCAATCCATGCCCACTATGACACATACGTCCCCCATCGCAATCGGGACTAGATCGATCGGGAACCTCACACCGAAGATCTCAAGTCTACATCCTCGAATCACCTCCGTGACATACACTGCTCACTCGTTAGCTATAGAAACTCACAGAGGTCGACTCAAGGCCTCTCGACAAATACTGATATGACGACTAAGAGTTAACGACACAAAAGATAGACTCGCTCCCGAGTCAAATAGCACTAAGGCAGGTACAAAATTCACAAGAAAGGTACCTACGCATAAGATAATATAAGCATAATATCTCAGACTCAAATAAATAGAGAGAAGAATACATACCGGCCACAACGTTGGGTGCTACACGTACCTCCTCCGCTGTCAACTGGAAGGCTCTCCCGCGAGCCTTTGGCGCCTCGACCTTTGCTGCCTGAACCTTGGTATCCCTAGCAGCAGGCGCAGATCCATGTGCTAATCCCTGAAGTAGCTGAGGGCACTCAGCCTTCCGATGGCCGGTCTGGTTGCAATGGAAGCAAACAAAAAATCCCTTGGGGCAATCCCTCGCGATATGCCCCTCTTTTCCGCACTTGTAGCATACTCTTGCCCGACACGACCCCTCGTGACTCTTGCCGCACTTCCCACAAGTGTGACCCTTCGTGCTCCCAGATCTCGATTCAGCATTCCTGGCCCGCTTGGCTACCAGCTGAGACTAAGACGGTCGCCGATCCATCCTCTGTGACTCTGCCTCCTCCCTAGCCTTAGTCTCCAACTCAATCTCACTCTTCCGGGCATTTGCCTGGAGCTCAGCAAATGTCCGGTAATTCTAGTTCACCATGAACTCACGAATAAATCTCCTCAGAACACTCAGATACCAGCTCATGCGAGCCTGCTCGGTAGACACCTGCTAAGGGCAAAACATCACCCTCTCATGAAACTTTCTGGTAACAACTGTAACAGAATCAGTACCCTGCTTGAGGTTTAAGAACTCCTAAATCAATCGTTCCCTCTCCACCGGGGGAACATACTCATCTCTGAACATGGTGGTGAACCTCTCCCAGGTCACCTCAGAAATCTCTGCCAGAGTGAAGCTCTTCGTCACAAACTTCCACCAATCCTTTGCTCCCAAGTGGAGCTGGTTCATAGCGAACCGTACCCTCAAGTGCTCTGGACAAGGACACATGTAGAAACATCCCTCGATGTCAGAGATCGATCTCATTGCAGCAATCGGGTCCTACGTCCCATCGAACTCTGGTGGCTTTGTATTGCTGAACACCCGAAACAACAACGAGTCACCTACTTGAGGTCTGGCAGCGACAACAACAGCAGTAGCTGCAGCAGCCACAACCTCAGTCACTGCTGCATACCGCTCGTCAAATGTCTCAATCAATGTGGTCTTGATGTCCCCGAACATCTCTAGAATCTCGGCCCGGATGGCAGCAGCCACATCCTCATGAATCAATCGAAGGATCTCCTCATCGATGACACCACTACTCCCATGTGTGTGTCGTGTTTCAACCATGATGTCTCTGAAATACAAAATAAAAAAATCAGAGACTCGATCGATCATACTCGCACTCGATAACGCAGCCCTACTTGTCCTCCAATATCCAAAGTGTGACATCCCCAAAATCACAGCCAGAAAAGAGCGGTTTGTTTATGCTTTGTTTAAAAATCAGAGTAAATTTTAAATGAAAGTGTTGCGGAATTCGTCCCAAAACAAAAATATGATAAAGATTTATCAAAAGCATTTTCCATAGAAATGTATTTCATTAAAAGACTCGGGATGTCATGTTCGTACAGATCAAAAGCATAAACAGTACAATATAAGCCTTACTACATTATTTCATATCTACAGGCCTATATCCGTAATCCCTCGTCCAAAACATCACACCTATGCTCATGCGCCACTACCTGTAATACATAAAACTGAGTGGGTCAGGCTTGGGAGCCTGGTGAGCGCAAAGGGTTTTCAACCCACAATAAATAAGTTTATTAATTTCATCAATCAACAATAACCCGATTACCCGTTCCCGTTATCCTCACTTTACGTCCCTAAACACCTATCATAAGGGACCTAGCCTAAGGATCATCATCGGGACGGACACTACTACTAAGGGGATTCCTCGGCAATAAATGTCCTAAAGGCAACCATGTGGGGGATGGAGTACACCGGTGAACACATCGTTCACAAACACCTACAGTTTGTGAGCCTGCTAGTGTTCCATTGGACTGTCTAGAAGAGTCTGTGGTCGTCATCCATACTCCGCTAGATGACAGAATCAACAACATCAACATCGAGGCCTCTAATCATTTTATCACACATCACCTATTACATCTACCCATGTTTTACCCCAACATTTTCGTAGATATAAAATACATATACAGTTTAAATCATTGAAAACATGTATAACAACGTTCACCCAACATAGATAGCAAGTATTCAGATAATATGCACACATAGCACGTAATTTATATAAAATACCTCATATCTATGTGTAAGCTGAGAGTAACTATGCACTCACATGATTAGGTGATGACTCAGCACTCAGACAGCGCTTCGATACTCTCAAAATGATATTCCTTCGATAAAACCTAGTATCGATACCACTAGGGTTTAGTTTAACGATAACCGCGAGAAATTAATTAGTCCGAGTATTATTAAGCATTAATAATACTCGATATAAGAAATAATAATAGCCCAAATAATTATTTTAAGGACCTAATAACATTCGTATAATTATTTGAAAACTATATTAAAGATTGCGTAAGCGTAGCACACTTACAGCGAATTTTATCGAGAACCAGGACTTAATTGGAGCAGCGTTTCGAAACCAAAAAACTCATTTTTCTCGGGACTCCAAGAGCCTCGGGGCTTCCCTAGGGTGCTAAGGGGCTTGACTAGGGTTTAGGGGTGGTTTGGGGTTGTAGAGAGCGAAAGAAGTTAGAGAGAGAAGTTTAAAAGGTGTGAAAAATGATGAAGTCTCGGCCTCTTTTTATAGCCTTGTGAGGCCTCGGTACGCTGAGCGTACCTCGGACCTACGCGGGGCGTAATGGCTCAGATAAGATCAGCAGGTGGCATCCTCCGAAGGGCGCGACGTGGCTCAAGCTGGACCGCAGGAGGCTGAAGTATGCGAGGCGTTCCGTCCTCGCATTGCGGCGTGTAAGGAGAACACTGGGCGTCCGAGAGGCGACGTGTCGGCCATCCGAAGCGAGCCGTGATTCGCAAGCGATGGTCAGGATCTTGCCATGTCATCGTTCTAGCATCAGATTTCGCAATTTCACTTTCTTACTTTAAAAATTCGTAACTTTTGCGTACGACCTCTGTTTTTGACGTTATTTATATCCACGCGAAGGTGGAAACGTACTCTACAACTTTCGTTTAGACTTTGTTGGATAATTTTGGCTCGATCTTAAATTTTATATTATTAACGGGTCGGGACACGATTGGTCCGTTAAATCCTCATAACTTCTTCATCCGACATCCGTTTTCGCCCATCTTTTTCTTGTTACGCTACTCTCAGCGAGATCTTCGATTCTCGTTTAGGTCATGTCGGCTAAAAACCGCTCGATCTAATATTCGAATTTCGGGCTGTACACTACTATTCTTAAACTTTGAAAAATCATAACTTCTTCATACGAAGTCAGACTTGGGCGTTCGTTTTATCGATGTTCTTAGTTTAACATATTCTACAACTTTTGTTTACATTGCTAAGGCTAAATCTCGCTCTATCGTAAATTCACTATTCACGCTTCCCGGTGTTGTGTCGGTTCTGTCGTGAAACTTCGACGGGTCATAACTTCTTCGTTATAACTCGGATTTCGGCATTCTTTATATGTACGGAAACCTTGAGACATATTATACAACTTTATGTAGAGATATAGGGATTATCTCACACTTTAATTTTGACACTCATTTTTATTCTTTATTAATTATACATTTATAATTAAATAATAAACACATAAACACACATAATTCACATAATACTCAAATATTTCATCTTTATTACTTCAAAAAGAGTTACTAGAGTTGACCTAGACTATTATATTGACAAAAATGCTTAGCCCTGAAACCCGGGCGTTAGAATTCTCTCCCCCTTAGGATGATTCTGTCCCGGAATCATGCATCAACAAACAGATGTGGATAGCGACTCATCATGTCATTCTCTGTTTCCCAAGTGAGATTCGGCCCATTCGAATGTTTCCATCGGACTAGCACCAAGTCGACCATCTTGCGTCGTAACTTCTTAGTCTTACAGTCAACAATTGCCTCGGGCTCTTCGATCAGCCTTTTATTCTCATCCATCCATAACTCTGAGATTGGAATTATGTCGGGAACATCTCCCGTGAAGTTCCTCAAATAACACACATGGAAAGTGTTATGAATACCATTGAGTTCTTCAGGCAATTCCAGCTTGTAAGCTTGGTTCCCAATCTTTTGAAGAACTTTGAATGGTCCAATAAACCTTGCACTCAATTTTCCTCGTTTCATAAATCATATAAGTCCCTTCCACTGTGAGACTTTAAGCAAAACGGAATCCCCAACTTCGAAGGTTATCGGTCGTCTTTTCTTGTCAGCATAGCTCTTCTGTCGATCCCGAGCTGCTAACATTCTTTCCTTAATCACCTTCAACTTCTCAGCAGTCTCATGGACTATCTTGGGGCCCATAAACTGCTTCTCTCCGACTTCAAGCCAACAAGACGGCGTATGACACTTCTGTCCATACAAGGCTTGATAAGGTGCCATCTTGATGCTCGAGTGAAAACTATTGTTGTAGGAGAATTCTACCAGAGGTAAGTGCTCATCCCAATTCCCTTGGAATTCGAGGGTACATGCTCTCAGCATATCTTCCAGTGTCTGAATCATTCTTTCGCTCTGGCCATCGGTTTGTGGATGGTAAGCAGTACTCAAACATAACTTTGTACCCAACTCCTCTTGTAGACTCCTCCAAAACCGTGACATGAAACGACTATCATGATCTGATACAATTGTTAGAGGGACACCGTGAAGTCTTACAACTTCCTTCACGTAAGCATTTGCAAGCTTATCCATAGACCACTTCTCGTTGGCTGCTATGAAGTGTTCACTCTTGGTGAAACGATCCACGACTACCCAAATCATGTCGTGACTATTCTTCGTCCAGGGCAGTTTAGTCACAAAATCCATGGTGATGTCTTCCCATTTACCCATGGGTATAGGTAAAGGTTCTAAACTCCCATACGGTTTCTGATGTTGTGCCTTAACCCTCGCACATGTTATGCACTCAGCCACATACTTCGCAACATCGAGCTTCATCGTTGGCCACCAGTAGTAGGGTTTTAGGTCCCTATACATTTTAGTGCTACCGGGATGAATCGAGTACATGGTATTGTGTGCTTCTTCCATCATAAGATCTCTTATTCCTCCCGTCTTAGGTACCCAAATATGATCTTGGAATACCTTTAGTCCTTGTCACAACTAGAAATTATGTGTCTTGTAATCACTACATTCAAGTATAGGTTGAATCCAAAACTTAAGAGCATGTGTGATACCTATTATTATGACATCAAAAACTTCAATCAAATACATCATACAAGTATTACAAATGGTCATCAAGAAATTGGAAACCCTAGAAGTCCTCGTTTAAGTCCATTTTGGACTAGGACTTCCTTATTGGGCCCAAATGCACCAATAAGCTTCCAATTTGACTATCATGAGCTTAGAACCCTAATTGGGCTCTAATTGGACCCACAATCAGTTATTTTAACATTTTGGGCCATTGTGGGTCTAGAATGAAATGAATTAAAAGCCTTGATCCATAATTAACCTAATCTAGCTTAATGAAAAATAAAAATCACAATTTTATTTTAAAGGGCCAATGATCACCCAAACTAACTCTAATATTGGGCCTAGAGGCAAAAAGCCCAAATTTTCTCTTTTCTTTCCGAATTTCGGCCCAAGACAAGCCCAAGAGGAAGAAGTTGACTTATGGATTGCCACCTCATTATTACCCCTTGGATCTCCATGCACTAACTCATGTCTCCATGCACACATCACCTCATTCACTTCTCTTCTCCCTCCCTCTTTTTCCTTCGGCCGAAAGCACCCACACACACACACACTTCCATCATTTTTGCTTATCAAACACTCTCAAGAACACCCTCCACTCTCTTCACTAAATTTCGAAGATACAAGAGCATTCCAAGGAGAATCCTTCACAAAAATCATCATCTAGGTAAGTTGAAACTTGGATCCATACTTTAGACTTCTTCTTATATCCAAAAATATCTCCTTAACTCATATGAAAGCATAATCTTGTGTCTTAGAACCTCTCAAACTTGAGATCATCAAGAAAAGGTTGCTTAGGCTGAAAATCACCAAATTTTCTTCCATTTCTCCTCCAAAACCGAAACCAAACCCTAAGGTGAGCTTCATACCCCCTTATTTTCGGTTTTTATAAGTTTTGTGGGGGGAGAATACAAGGAAATGTGTAGATCTATCATTATGTGTATGCCTTATATGATTTCTATGCTTATATGTGTGTTTTGTATGATTATGATGTTGGATCTAGTCATGAATCACTAAAAACCGAGATGTACTTTATGTGAAATGATACTAACATAAAACATACTACTTCATACAAAGTATACCAAGAAAAATAGCTAAGTGGCTTAATAATACATACTTTGGACTAAAAACTCATTTTTTTAGACATAAATGTTAAAAATACAAAGTTGAAGGGCCCAAAATGAAATACTTCGAAATCTGATGGGTGAGATGAGTCAAAACAGTTTCCATAATGTATTTTCTGAAAATATACTCTTTTGGAGGATTAAAAACATAAATTTCAAGCTTAATGGGCTAAAAATGACAATTTTGGCCCAATAGGGCCCATTATGCGAAATTTTCTGTTTTGGAGGGCCAAAACTGTGTTTTTCTGTAAAATAGTGGACTACTAGTGTTACAAGTACTTTTCAAAGGTTTAAAATGCTTTTCAAATTTTAAAAGGACCAAAGTTGCAAAAAATTTCCAATTGGGGCCAAAACTGTAAAAACTGTGAAAAAGAAGGGTTATAACCGAGAAAACTGCAATTTCAGGGACTTAAACTGTTTTCAATGAAAAATATGCTGAAAAATATTAATTTCAATAATTTTTGGTGTTAAAATGTCAAGAAAAATGATATAAGGACCAAACCGGAAAGTTATTTAATTAGAGGGTGGAAAAAGTAAATTTTACAAACAATGAGGGGCTGAAAACAGAAAACATTCAAGGCTAATTCAATACACGCAACTTGATCAAATATTGGCACCGCGACTACCGACACAATACACAACAATACCAAAAATCGTTGTTAAACGAATTGATTCGGTCTCGAATCAATAATAATCCGAAACTACTAACACAACGATAACTCGACTCATACACGAAATCATTTGGTAATTCAATACACACATGAGAGTGCACAGACGTCTACGCACCATCTTTGGGCCCCAAAGTGTAAAATCTTGTTTGTTGGGCCTCGCTAGCCCAATGACCTGATCTTAAGGCCCGAAGACTTCTACCTTACGAGTTGTTGGGTCTTACATGATCTAACACAGCGTAAAAGGACTTTCAATGGCATTTATACTATTGGTCCCCAAGGGTCCTATGGTATTGCTAGTAAAGTCAGCATTTTATGCGAGGCGGGTCAAGGGCCCATCGTACCTTTTTTTTATCCCCAACCGGTTAATGGAGTCATCGGGGTCTTCGTGTCCTCTTTCTCTTCGGATGTGTGATTACTCGAAGTCAGGGTGGTCGGATAACGTGATTAGTACGGACGACGCCTATGGGATCGTTAGTATGGTTATAAACGGGTCGTTTGTGTAACGCGTGTTTATAGCAATTAATCATGTGCAAAAATAATCCGATGTCGCCTGGGATTAACGACTTCACGCGCTGCAACGGTTTTATCTTTAACTTCATGGAATTCAAAGAATTAGGAAAACATCGGGTTTTCCTAGGGTTTTTCAATACACACGTTTTTTTTTTTCAAAATGTACACAATTTTGATGAACATATTTCTTACAACTATGGAAACAAACAAGCATACCTATGGATCTTCACAAACGTTTTCAAAAGCTCTTTCAGAAAATATCGGATTTTCTGGTGGTTTTCAAAATGATACAAAACATTGCTTTTCAAATACCGCTTATAAACTCACCAACATTTCACATGTTGACGTTTTTTTCAAAATACTTGTATTCTCAGGTAACCAGTGATTCAAAGGAAAAATGTACCCAGTGATGGCTTGCAGTTTACTTATTAACGAGTCGAACAATTTATTTTTGGGAATGTAATGTTTAAACAATGTACTTCATGTAAACTTTATCGGTTGTACTATATTAATGCATGTTGACGAATGTTGTTATGTTCCATATATATTCAATGTTATGGTATTCAATTAAGTTACGACAGCCCTCGGACGCTTCCGCCGTCTGGTTCGGGGGTGTGACAGGTTGGTATCAAAGCTTTGTTTATAGTGAACTAGCATGTCGAGCCACACATTGATATGCAACTATAAACCAAAAAGAGGGACTAACATAACTCTGAACAAAACAAGTAAATAAAACACCCTTGCTTGCATTAGGAATAGGGACATAACGCCGAACCAAACACAGTAATGCTAGTATCTCGGATAATTCGGGACTGTTTCTAGTGATACCAAGGAGGGAATGTAGCCTGATCAACTACCTTCTCTCTAAAGTAAAACTAACACACGTCTTGATGAGATCGGGATAGCTAGGGAACCTAAAACTATACCCTTCTACCACCGAAAAGAGAATGCCTGTTTAGCTTGTGCAATAGCGGTAGCGTCATAGGAAAGTGATAGCTTATTCGTATACTTTCTCCCAGTCTTCATGGAGGGAGAGCATCAGGGCATTCAGTTTCACCAAGCCCTAGGGGCACATGGGATACTCGGAGACAAACCCAACATGAATCTTCGCCTCATTTCGTGCATAAAGGCACAAAAACATCTACGAAAGAACAACTTGGCGTTCTTGGCTCACATAGTGGATAAGACCAAGGAGGAGATTAATGTTCGAGACATTCCTGTAGCGTGTGAATTTCCGGACGTGTTTCCTGAAGATCTTCCGGGAGTACCCCAGAGAGACAGGTTGAGTTTAGAATCGACCTCGTTCCAGGAGCAACTCCTCTCGCTAAATCAGCCTATCGGTTGGCTCTTACTGAAATGCAGGAATTATCCAGCCAACTCAGTGAACTTCTGGACAAGGGATTTATCCGACCTAGCTACTCGCCATGGGGAGCTCCAGTGCTCTTTGTCAAAAAGAAGGACGGATCTTTTAGAATGTGCATCGATTACAGAGAGTTAAATAAACTCACTGTTAAAAACCGCTACCCACTTCCACGAATCGATGATCTATTCGACCAACTCCAAGGAGCTAGTTATTTTTCTAAAATAGATCTACGGTCCGGATACCACCAACTCAAAGTCCGGGAAGAGGATATTCCTAAAACCGCTTTCCGAACCTGCTACGGACATTATGAATTCGTCGTAATGCCCTTCGGTCTAACAAACGCACCTGCCGCATTTATGGACCTAATGAATCGAATCTGTCGACCGTTCCTTGACAACTTCGTCATTGTGTTTATCGATGACATCCTCGTCTATTCTTGAAGCAAAGAAGAGCATGGCCAACATCTTCGACAAGTCCTAGCAACTCTGCGATCAGAAAAGCTTTACGCCAAACTCTCCAAGTGTGAGTTCTGGCTCCAAAGTGTGAACTTCCTAGGTCATGTAGTCAGCCAAGATGGAATCCATGTGGATCCCTCTAAAGTCAAGGCTGTTGAAGGATGGGCAATCCCGACAACACCTACGAAAATCTGTCAGTTCTTGGGTCTAGCAGGCTACTATAGGAGATTCATTCAAAACTTTTCTAAGATCGCCAAGCCACTTACTTCCCTTACTCAAAAGGGTGTACCATTCAAATGGACAGACAAATAAGAGATTGCGTTTCGGTCATTAAAGCAAGCTCTCTGTAGCGCCCCTGTACTATCTCTACCGGAAGGAACGGAAGATTTTGTAGTCTACTGCGACGCGTCAAATCAAGGCTTAGGTTGTGTACGCATGCAGCGTGAAAGGGTGATAGCTTACGCATCTCGCCAACTAAAGACACACGAAGTAAATTATACGACCCATGACCTGGAATTGGGAGCCGTGGTCTTCGCCTTGAAAATTTGGAGGCACTACCTGTACGGTATGAAGTGCACCATCTTCACGAACCACAAGAGTCTCCAGCACATCTTGAACCAGAAGGAGCTGAACATGAGACAACGAAGATGGGTTGAATTGCTAAACGACTACGAATGTGAGATCAAGTACCACCTAGGCAAGGCCAACGTGGTAGCTGATGCATTAAGTCGGAAGGAGTACTCTAATCGCCGTACGAAAACTCTCTCGATAACCATTCAATCTCATCTAGCCACTCAAATTGCATCAGTCCAGTCGGAGGCTACGAAAGCGAAAAATAGAGCTAGCGAGGCATTGCGCGGGATGGAGAAGAACCTAGAAACAAGGGAGAATGGGGTATACTACTTCATGTACCGTATTTGGGTCCCAAAAATCAGAGGATTTAGGGAGGCCGTTATGAAGGAAGCCCACAAGACATGATACTCCATTCATCCCGGTTCAGACAAGATGTACTTGGATATCAAACAACACTATTGGTGGCCTAACATGAAGGCGGAAATTGTGACCTACGTTAGTAGGTGACTTATGTGCGCCAAAGTAAAGGTGGAATACCAGAAACCCTCAGGATTGTTACAGCAACCGGTAATCCCTGAGTGGAAATGGGAGGGGATTTCTATGGATTTCGTGACCAAGCTATCCGAAACGTCGGATGGATTAGACACCATATGGGTAATAATCGACCGACTGACGAAATCTGCCCATTTCCTGCCAATTAAAGAATCTTATAAGATGGAGAGACTGATGTGTTTATACATTCGAGAAATCGTGAGACTCCACGGAGTGCCAGTATCTATCATCTCGGATAGGGACAGTAGGTTAACTTCACGATTTTGGCAATCACTCCATAAGGCGATGGGAACAAACCTCGACATGAGCACCGCTTATCATCCACAAACAGATGGTCAAAGCGAGCGAACCATCCAGACGCTCGAAGACATGCTCCGTGCATGCGTAATAGACTTTGGGAAGTCTTGGGATACCCACCTACCTTTAGTCGAGTTCTCATATAACAATAGTTATCATTCGAGCATCAAGGTGGCTCCTTTCGAAGCACTGTACGGGCGTAAGTGTAGATCACCATTATGTTGGGCTGAGGTAGGTGACACCCAGCTAGCAAAAACACATACGTCGGACAAAGCACTAACGAGACCGGAGATCATTCGTGAAACCACGGAAAAGATCGTTCAAATCAAAGCTCGATTGCAAGCATCGCGTGACCGACAAAAGAGCTACGCTGATAAACGGCGAAAGCCCTTAGAATTTCAGGTCGGTGATCGAGTACTGTTGAAAGTCTCACCCTGGATAGGAGTTATCCGTTTTCGAAAGCGGGGAAAACTGAACCCACGATACATTGGACCTTTCGAAATCGTCGCCCGAATAGGTCCGGTAGCATACAGACTTCAACTACCCGCAAAGCTAAAGGGTGTACACCCCGTGTTTCATGTCTCTAATCTGAAAAAGTGCCTATCAGATGAAACCCTTGTCATTCCTCTTGACGAAATCGAAATCAATGAGAATATCCTATTCGTTGAGGAACCAATCGAAATCATGGACAGGGAGGTGAAGCGTACTAAGCAAAGTCGCATCCCGATCGTGAAAGCACAGTGGAACGCAAAGTGTGGGCCAGAATTCACGTGGGAACGCGAAGACCAAATGAAGCAAAAGTACCCTCACCTATTCTAGCATTCTCAAATCTGGCTTTCAAACAGAATTTCGGGACGAAATTCCCTCTAACGGGGGGATGATGTCACAACTAGAAATTTTGTGTTTTGTAATCACTACATTCAAGTATAGGTTGAATCAAAAACTTAAGAGCATGTGTGATACCAATTATTATAACATCAAAAACTTCAATCAAATACATCATACAAGTATTACAAATGGTCATCAAGAAATTGGAAACCGTAGAAGTCCTCGTTTAAGTCCATTTTGGACTAGGACTTCCTTATTGGGCCCAAATGGACCAATAAGCTTCCAATTTGAGTATCATGAGCTTAGAACCCTAATTAGGCTCTAATTGGACCCACAATCAGTTATTTTAACATTTTGGGCCATTGTGGGTCTAGAATGAAATGAATTAAAAGCCTTGATCCATAATTAACCTAATCTAGCTTAATGAAAAATAAAAATCACAATTTTATTTTAAAGGGCCAATGATCACCCAAACTAACTCTAATATTGGGCCTAGAGGCAAAAAGCCCAAATTTTCTCTTTTCTTTCCAAATTTCGTCCCAAGACAAGCCCAAGAGGAAGAAGTTGACTTATGGATTGCCACCTCATTATTACCCCTTGGATCTCCATGCACTAACTCATGTCTCCATGCACACATCACCTCATTCACTTCTCTTCTCCCTCCCTCTTTTTCCTTCGGCCGAAAGCACCCACACACACACACTTCCATCATTTTTGCTTATCAAACACTCTCAAGAACACCCTCCACTCTCTTCACTAAATTTCGAAGATTCAAGAGCATTCCAAGGAGAATCCTTCACAAAAATCATCATCTAGGTAAGTTGAAACTTGGATCCATACTTTAGACTTCTTCTTATATCCAAAAATATCTCCTTAACTCATATGAAAGCATAATCTTGTGTCTTAGAACCTCTCAAACTCGAGATCATCAAGAAAAGGTTGCTTAGGCCGAAAATCACCAAATTTTCTTCCATTTCTCCTCCAAAACCGAAACCAAACCCTAAGGTGAGCTTCATACCCCCTTATTTTCGGTTTTTATAAGTTTTGTGGGGGGAGAATACAAGGAAATGTGTAGATCTATCATTATGTGTATTCCTTGTATGATTTCTATGCTTATATGTGTGTTTTGTATGATTATGATGTTGGATCTAGTCATGAATCACTAAAAACCGAGATGTACTTTATGTGAAATGATACTAACATAAAACATACTACTTCATACAAAGTATACCAAGAAAAATAGCTAAGTGGCTTAATAATACATACTTTGGACTAAAAACTCATTTTTTTATACATAAATGTTAAAAATACAAAGTTGAAGGGCCCAAAATGAAATACTTCGAAATCTGATGGGTGAGATGAGTCAAAACAGTTTCCATAATGTATTTTCTGAAAATATACTCTTTTGGAGGATTAAAAACATAAATTTCAAGCTTAATGGGCTAAAAATGACAATTTCGGCCCAATAGGGCCCATTATGCGAAATTTTCTGTTTTGGAGGGCCAAAACTGTGTTTTTCTGTAAAATAGTGGACTACTAGTGTTACAAGTGCTTTTCAAAGGTTTAAAATGCTTTTCAAATTTAAAAAGGACCAAAGTTGCAAAATTTTTCCAATTGGGGCCAAAACTGTAAAAACTGCGAAAAAGAAGGGTTATAACCGAGAAAACTGCAATTTCAGGGACTTAAACTGTTTTCAATAAAAAATATGCTGAAAAATATTAATTTCAATAATTTTTGGTGTTAAGATGTCAAGAAAAATGATTTAAGGACCAAACCCGAAAGTTATTTAATTAGAGGGTGGAAAAAGTAAATTTTACAAACAATGAGGGGCTGAAAACAGAAAACGTTCAAGGCTAATTCAATACATGCAACTTGATCAAATATTGGCACCGAGACTACCGACATAATACACAACAATACCAAAAATCGTTGTTAAACGAATTGATTCGGTCTCGAATCAATAATAATCCGAAACTACTAACACAACGATAACTCGACTCATACACGAAATCATTTGGTAATTCAATACACACGTGAGAGTGCACAGACTTCTACGCACCATCTTTGGGCCCCAAAGTGTAAAATCTTGTTTGTTGGGCCTGGCTAGCCTAATGACCTGATCTTAAGGCCCGAAGACTTCTACCTTACGAGTTGTTGGGTCTTACATGATCTAACACAGCGTAAAAGGACTTTCAATGGCATTTATACTATTGGTCCCCAAGGGTCCTATAGTATTGCTAGTAAAGTCGGCATTTTATGCGAGGCGGGTCAAGGGCCCCTCGTACCTTTTTTTTTATCCCCAACCGGTTAATGGAGTCATTGGGGTCTTCGTGTCCTCTTTCTCTTTGGATGTGGGATTACTCGAAGTCAGGGTGGTCGGATAACGTGATTAGTACGGACGACGCCTACGGGATCGTTAGTATGGTTATAAACGGATCGTTTGTGTAACGCGTGTTTATAGCAATTAATCATGCGCAAAAATAATCTGATGTCGCCTGGGATTAATGACTTCACGCGCTGCAACGGTTTTATCTTTAACATCATGGAATTCAAAGAATTAGGAAAACATCGGGTTATCCTAGGGTTTTTCAATACACACGTTTTTTTTTTCAAAATGTACACAATTTTGATGAACATTTTTCTTACAACTATAGAAACAAACAAGCATACCTATGGATCTTCACAAACGTTTTCAAAAGCTCTTTCAGAAAATATCGGATTTTCTGGTGGTTTTCAAAATGATACAAAACATTGCTTTTCAAATACCGCTTATGAACTCACCAACATTTCACATGTTGACGTTTTTTTCAAAATACTTGTGTTCTCAGGTAACCAGTGATTCAAAGGAAAAATGTACCCAGTGATGGCTTGCAGTTTACTTATTAACGAGTCGAACAATTTATTTTTGGGAATGTAATGTTTAAACAATGTACTTCATGTAAACTTTATCGGTTGTACAATATTAATGCATGGTGACGAATGTTGTTATGTTCCATATATATTCAATGTTATGGTATTCAATTAAGTCACGACAGCCCTCGGACGTTTCCGCCGTCTGGTTCGGGGGTGTGACAGTCCTCGACTGTTTGTACCGAACACTAACGTTCTTCCTTTCGGTCATTTTTCTCTAAAGCTTCTTCTTGAGCTTTCCTGATACTTTCCACAATCGTCGAGACGACTTCAATTCTTAACGCTCTTGGCCTTTTCCTTTCAAGATTGACTTTCCGACTGAGAGCATCAGCAACAATATTTGTTTTACCTGGGTGGTAAAGTATCTCACAGTCGTAGTCCTTGAGAAGTTCTAGCCAGCGTCGTTGCCTCATGTTCAACTTCTTCTGATTAAAGAGATACTGGAGACTCTTATGATCAGTGAAGAGCTTGCACTTCGTGCCGTAGAGGTAATGCCTCCATATCTTTAAGGCAAAAACTACCGCTGCCAACTCCAGATCATGAGTGGGGTAGTTCTTTTCGTGCTCTTTCAATTGTCGAGATGCGTATGCTATCACCATTTCTCTTTGGGTCAGAACACAACGCAACCCGACTCCAGAAGCGTCATTGTAAACCGCGAAATCTTCGACTCCATCGGGTAGAGAAAGTATCGGTGCTTCACATAACTTCTTCTTTAGTTTCTCGAATGCCTCTTCGTGTTTCTCACTCCACGTATACGTAGCTCCTTTATGAGTCAAAGCTGTTAACGGAGCAGCTATCGAAGAAAAGCCTTGGATAAATCGTCGGTAATATCCGGCTAATCCTAGAAAGCTTCGAATCTCCGTGGGACTTTTCGGATGTTCCCACTTCATCACAGCCTTCATCATTGCGGGATCAACCATTATCCCTTCCTGGTTAACCACGTGACCCAAGAATTGGACTTCCCGTATCCAAAAGTCGCATTTGGAGAACTTTGCAAAAAGCTTCTCTTTTTTCAACACTTCTAATACTTCCCGTAGATGCTTGCCATGCTCCTCTTGGCTTTTCGAGTAGATGAGAATGTCTTCGATGAACACTATCACGGATTTATCGAGGAATGGTTTACAAACCCTATTCATCAAATCCATGAATGCTGCGGGAGCATTGGTTAGCCTAAATGACATAACCAAGAACTCGTAGTGTCCATATCTAGTTCTGAATGCAGTCTTCTCAATATCCTGCTCTCTCACCTTCAGCTGATGATATCCTGGCCTAAAATCGATCTTTGAGAAGTAGCTCGAACCTTGCACCTGATCGAATAGGTCATCAATCCTCGACAATGGATACTTGTTCTTCATTGTTGCCTTATTCAGCTCTCGGTAGTCTATACACAATCTCATACTTCCGTCCTTCTTCTTCACGAATAACACCGGAGCTCCCCAGGGTGATGAACTAGGTCAAGTAAAACCGTTGTCCAACAGCTCCTGAAGTTGCGTCATGAGCTCCTTCATCTCCGTCGGTGCTAATCGGTAAGGTGCTTTTGCTATCGGTGTCGTTCCTGGTAACAAGTCTATACAAAACTCCACTTTCCTATCAGGTGGTAATCTGGGAAGATCTTCGGGAAAGACTTCCGGATAATCACACACAACCGGTATATTCTGCACCTCTTTCTTCTCCTTCTTGGCATCGATTACGAATGCCAAGTATGATGCACATCCCTTTGACAAACATTTCCTGGCTTTCATCAAGGAGATGACTCCAGAATTCACTCTGCGTTTGTCCCCGTACACCATAAATGATTCTTTTCCGGGTGGGTTTACCTTTACTATCTTCTTTCGGCATTGAATCTCAGCATCGTTGGTGCTAAGCCAATCCATACCCAAAATGATGTCGAAACCGTTTAACTCTATGGGTAATAGCTCTACGTGGAATTCGTTTCCGTTTAGGTCAATGACGATGTTCCTAATACGATTACTAACAGGTACGAATTTTCCACTGACAACTTCTACAATCAGGGCATTATCTAGTTTTTCTACAGGCAATGCTAATTTCCCACCAAATTTATGCGACACAAAGGAGTAGTTGGCTCCGGAATCAAATAGTATATTTGCAGGCAAACCATTTGCAAGAAAGGTACCTAAAGCGACATCTGTTGCCTCCTTTGCAGCCTTGAGCGTCATCTGGAAGGCTCTCGCCTTCGGCTTCGGTGGTATGTTGGGTCTTCCTGCCTCCTTCTTCTTCGGGCAATCATTTAAAATGTGCCCTTCTTCATTACACCCGTAATAGGCTTTTTGGTTGAGGGTGCATTCATTGGCATAATGCCCAGGCTTTCCACATTTGAAACAAGTGACCCCTCCGTCACACTTCCCAAAGTGCTTTTTCTTGCACTTGTCACACCACTTCGCTTCTGATCCTCCTCCTCTTGAACCAGACTTCGAGAACCTACTCTTCTTGTTGGATTTTGAGGATCCATCGAACTTCCGTTTCTCACCAACCTCAGCCCTTTCCAGACCTCTTTCCTTTTTTTGGGTCTCCACGTTCTTAGCTGCTCGAACAGCTGATTTCAGAGTGGTTTCCATCTTGACTGTTGGGCCAAAGTCAGCCGGCAGTCCGTTTGCGAATTTCTCAATTTTGGAAAGTTCAATTAGCACTAGGTATGGAAACAACTTCATCTTTTCCGTAAATGCAGCAGCATAGTCATCGATGCTCATTCTCCCCTTCTTCAAATTTTGGAACTCATTGTTCAGATCAATCAGGTCTATCTCTGAACAGTACTACGCCTTTAGTTTTTCCAAGAACTCATCCCATGACATTTTCAGAGCTTCTCCTCGTGGCATTGTATCTACCAATAGCTTCCACCAGCTCAAGACTCCAGTTTTCAATTGTCTCACAGCGAAGACAACCTTCTGCTTCTCACTGCAGTCGCAGCTCTCAAACACCATCTCCATCTTGAAGATCCAGTCCATAATCTCAACAAGCTTTGGGCTTCCTGAGAGACTTGGTGGTTTCGCACCTAAGAAATTTTTGTACATCCGCCCATCCTTGTTGTTTCTCCCTTCTGGGCCACCCTTTTGCTCACCTTGAGTCCCTACTTGACTTACTTGGCGGTTGTAGTTCCCTTCCTCAGATGGCTCGGGAACCGGCTTCATTGGTTCAACATGTATGGTACGTTCGTCCCTATTTTCGTGGAGCATCCATCTCATTTCTTCCCTTTGTTCAGCTAGCATAGCCTGAATCATGGCTTGAACTCCAGCCATGGTGACTGGCTCAGGTGCAACTTCTTCAACAATAGGTATTTGCTGAACCACTGGGGGTTGGTTCCTATCCCCATTCGCGTTCATGTTTCCGCTACGGGTCCTTGCCATCTTCATCTATACACCGAATAAGGTGAATTTAGATCTTTATTTAGGACAGACGTTTAAATTTTCCTTATCACTCCGAAACGTTTACATGCTAGTTCTAATATCGTTGTCCTACGTTTAGAATCCTAAACACATAAGGTTTCCAGATCCGGTCGGCAACAGACCATAGATCCGAACAATTAACAGCATATCATGCACAAAGCATTTAGCACATAAAAGCAATTTAGGCACAATTCCTAAAATAAGCTAGTGCTCACACCTCAGAATCACCACTTAGCATTCTAAGTTTAAGTCTAGAAATCCTACAAATTCCTAGTTCGCTTAAACTAATGCTCTGATACCAACTGTGACATCCCCAAAATCACGGCCAGAAAAGACCGGTTTGTTTATGCTTTGTTTAAAAATCAGAGTTACATTTTAAATGAAAGTGTTATGGAATTCGTCCCAAAACAAAAATATGATAAAGATTTATCAAAAGCATTTCCATAGAAATGTATTTCATTAAAAGACTAGGGATGTCATGTTCGTACAGCTCAAAAGCATAAACAGTACAATCTAAGCCTTACTACATTATTTCATATCTGCAGGCCTATATCCGTAATCCCTCGTCCAAAACATCACACCTATGCTCATGTGCCACTACCTGTAATACATAAGACTGAGTGGGTCAGGCTTGGGAGCCTGGTGATCACATAGGGTTTTCAACCCACAATAAATAAGTTTATTAATTTCATCAATCAACAATAACCGGATTACTATCCTCACTTTACATCCCTAAACACCTATCATAAGGGACCTAGCCTAAAGATGATCATCGGGACGGACACTACTGCTAAGGGGATTCCTCGGCAATAAATGTCCTAAAGGCAACCATGTGGGGGATGGAGTACACCGGCGAACACATCGTTCACAAACACCTACAGGTTGCGAGCCTGCTAGTGTTCCACTGGACTATCTAGAAGAGTCCGTGGTCGTCATCCATACTTCGCTAGATGACAGAATCAACAACATCAACATCGAGGCCTCTCATCATTTTATCACACATCACCTATTACATCTACCCATGTTTTACCCCAACATTTTCGTAGATATAAAATACATATACAGTTTAAATCATTGAAAACATGTATAACAACATTCATCCAGCATAGATAGCAAGTATTCAGATAATATGCACACATAGTGTGTAATTTATATAAAATACTTCATATCTATGTATAAGCTGAAAGTAACTATCCACTCACATGATTAGGTGGTGACTCAGCACTCGGACAGCGCTTCGATACTCTCAAAATGATATTCCTTCGATAAAACCTAGTATCGATACCACTAGGGTTTAGTTTAACGATAACCGCGACAAATTAATTAGTCCGAGTATTATTAAGCGTTAATAATACTCGATATAACTCATAATAACAGCCCAAAAAATTATTTTAAGGACCTAATAACATTCCTATAATTATTTGAAAGCTATATTAAAAATTGCATAAGCGTAGCACACTTACAGCGAATTTTATCGAGAACTGGGACTTAATTGGAGCAGCGTTTCGAAACCGAAAAACTCCTTTTTCTCGGGACTCCAGGAGTCTCGGGGCTTCCCTAGGGTGCTAAGGGGCTTGACTAGGGTTTAGGGGTTGTTTGGGGTTGTAAAGAGAGAAAGAAGTTAGAGAGAGAAGTGAAAAAGGTGTGAAAAATGATGAAGTCTCGGCGTGTAAGGAGAACGCTGGGCGTCCGAAGCGAACGTGTCGGCCATTCGAAGCGAGCCGTGATCAGCAAGCGACGGTCAGGATCTTGCCACGTCATCGTTCTAGCATCAGATTTCGCAATTTCATTTTCTAACTTTAAAAATTCGTAACTTTCGCGTACGACCTCCGTTTTCAACGTTCTTTATATCCACGCGAAGGTAGGAACGTACTCTACAACTTTCGTTTAGACTTAGTTGGCTAATTTTGGCTCGATTATAAATTTTATATTATTAACGGGCCGGGACATGATTGGTCCATTAAATCCTCATAACTTCTTCATCCGATATTTGCTTTCGCCCATCTTTTTCTCGTTACGCTACTCTCAGCGAGATTTTCGATTCTCATTTAGGTCATGTCGGCTAAAAACCGCTCGATCTAATATTCGAATTTCGGGCTGTACACTACTATTCCGAAACTTCGAAAAATCATAACTTCTTCATACGAAGTCAGATTTGGGCGTTCGTTTTATCGATGTTCTTAGTTTAACATATTCTACAACTTTTGTTTAGATTTCTAAGGCTAAATCTCACTCTATTGTAAATTCACTATTCACGATTCCCGGTGTCGTGTTGGTTCTGTCGTGAAACTTCGACGGGTCATAACTTCTTCGTTATAACTCGGATTTCGGCATTCTTTATATGTACGGAAACCTTGAGACATGTTCTACAACTTTATGTAGAGATATCGGGATTATCTCACACTTTTATTTTGACGCTCATTTTTATTCTTTATTAATTATACATTTATAATTAAATAATAAACACATAAACACACATAATTCACATAATACTCAAATATTTCATCTTTATTACTTTAAAAAGAGTTACAAGAGTTGACCTAGACTATTACATTGAAAAAAATGCTTAGCCCTAAAACACGGGCGTTACACAAAGGATTCTTACTTGGATTGCTCACTGATCTGGTGTCTTCAGTAGTACGGGCCCTATACTACTGACCACACCACATCAGCATTCACCCCATGTCCTCATCCTTGGATCCCGGATCGCAAGTACTCTACTCTCGTTATACATTGGCTACCCTCCGATAGACCTCTCATGAGATCCTAGCTGCTACCTACTCACTCTTAAGGCATCTCATAGAAGTAGTAATCTCTTAGGCTAAGGCATCACAGATCAGGCCACTCTAGTCCTAATATGAATACCTAGCCTACTCTAGCATCCATAACATAACATATCATATCTCATAACACATAATGTAAGGGTATTTTGGGGATTCACCGTTTGGGTGCTAGTTGACCGTACACACTGCTCTGCTATTCTCTTTTTAAACCTTTTACTCTTAAAAGCTTGTTATATTTAAAAAAAAATCTCTCAAATCCTCAGTTTGAGTTCAAATACGCCCGAAGGTGCATCCGAATCCCTCAAACCAAGGCTCTGATACCAACTTGTAACAATGAGATTTTCAAAACAAATTTTTCATTTTTCAACAACCAACTTTATATAAAAATATTCTCAAATGTATTCACCAATAGTTATCAAATCATAACATATCCCAAGATCACAAAATCAAATCCCTTCTCTGTGTAC
The DNA here is from genome assembly GCF_051521515.1 of Lactuca serriola. Taxonomy (NCBI): domain Eukaryota; kingdom Viridiplantae; phylum Streptophyta; class Magnoliopsida; order Asterales; family Asteraceae; genus Lactuca; species Lactuca serriola. The sequence goes on along the minus strand of NC_136409.1, from coordinate 11,073,286 downwards.
GGGTCACGCTGGCACCTTTCCACGGTCCTCGCTAGTACCTGAAATGCATAACACAACAACTGTAAGCAGAAATGCTTAGTGAATTCCCCAAAATACCACATACAACACATACGCCACTCGAAGCTACTCTACAACCCTTCGTTCGATTTGTCTCAGCGGGACCCTCCGGTTACATAGCTCATTGGACCCTCTGGTCCGGTCATCGCTCGTTGGGCCCTCCGGCCCGGTCTGCCTCGTAGGACCCTCCGGTACGGTCTATACAATTATACATCATACATACATCACATAGCACATAATCTCATACATGGCACAAAATCTCATACATAGCACATAAGACCTTCCGGTCAACTCATAATACCACTCTAGGTAATGTATAGTGAGAAGACTCACCTCGTGTAACTCGGTAATTCAGAAATCTCGGACTCCATGAAAATAGGATCTAGCCTCCGCCTAATCATAGGAAATAAACACTCGACATCAACACATTTCCCAAGGCTAGACCATTCCCTCTCTTAGCACTCTCAGGAGGGTAAAATACCATTTTACTCCTCTCAAGGCTCAAATACTCTAAAGTTGACCAAACCCTAAAAGTCAAGAAAAGTCAACCTTTTGAGGTACGCGATGCGTACCAGATCTGTACGCTAAGCGTACCCCTTGGCTTCACGGAATCGGGGTACGCAGCCCTTTACGTCGCGCGTACTGGGATTACGCCCAACGTAACCCCCAACTTTCTCATCCTCTTCATTCAGGTCTTAATCGGTTAAGTCTTGCATCCAAAATGCAGATCTGACTTCTCTAACACGACTTAATGCATAAAGTTGGCGACTTTAAGCCTTTGCATGGCTATGGAAGTCACAAACACCCAAAACACTCTATTTCCAACCTTAAAAGGTCCATATCTCATGCATGAACAACTTTTAACAACCAATACTGGATTTTTATCACATAACAACACTAAATGAGCTAGTATGGGACAAATCTCGGCTTCTAAGAGCTCAACCACTCAAAAAGCTATGAACTTGGGGACCAAAAACCCTAAAACTTCTCTCTACAAAGCATGAACAGAAAAGATGCAAAGCTTGAAGCTTTTTACCTTAAAAGGGATCTCCAACCACTGTAGAACTTGGATCTACTCTTTCTCTTCCACCTCTAGCTCCAACAATGGCTTCCTCTTCTCTTTCTTCGCCTCAAAAAGGTACCTTCAAGCTCAAGAACACACACAAAAGATTATACACGGATTTATGCACTCTAAGGGCTCACTCAAGGGGGTATGGTGGCAACGGCAAAGGACTAAACGTTCCTTTTATAGTGCACAAGCCATAATTTAGGGTTTGCATCTAGACACATTACACCCAACGTAACCCTAGGTACGCCCAGTGTACCCGGGCGAGTCCGCGTCCAAAATAAGCGCGTGAGTACGTGCAGCATACGCTTCTTTATGCCCATCATACTCACAAATCCACATATAACTTTAAGGGACTCATCTTTCCATCTCTCAAAGTAGAAGGGTCATAAGGCTTACCTAAATTTCAGGCTGTTACACATAAGACAACCAAGTCCAATATTAAGACTTTAGGTCCATTAGAGTTGTACTAGGCCGGGCACCACCCACTACCACCTCGGTCAATGGTGGCTCGCGGCGGTAGCCACCATTTCTAATGGTTGCGGTGGTGGTTCTTGCCTAATATCGCATATACAACTTCCTATCGCTAAAGTACATATGCACACACAAAAGCACATCCACACAGCCACCCTTCACGGTGGCTAGAGGTGGCAGAAAACAGTGGTAGGGGCGGTAGCCACAACTTGGAGGTGGTGGTGAATTAGTTTCTTGGTCATTCAACATGCATACAACACCATAATGCCATGAATAGGTAATTCACTCAATCCTACATCATATTCAGCCACCCCACAGGTGGCTGGCATCACCAGAGTAGGCAAAAACGGTGGCCAAAAGGCTACCGACAGCAACAACGATGCATTAACCTCAAACATGTCGATAAGGATGGAGGAGAGGAGAGAGAGAGATAGGGAGAGATGGAAAATGGTCTTACCTGAAGCCTCCCATTAACACGCGACCCTTGCTGCAGCGAAAACGTCCATGAGTCAGCTCTAACGGTTATCCGACTGGTTTACAGTGTCTCCGGAAGTGGGCATCTCCGGCGGCAACTAGGGCAATCGATCTCAGCTAAACGACGATGGCTGAAGAGGGTTCACATTGCAGCTGAGATGCTCACAGGAGGTAGTAGCATCTGCATTCAATGTTAGGGCTTCCTTATGCAACGAGGGGAATGAATATGTTTAATCTCGTATCCATCTCAACTTATGCTTGATTATTCACTTCTGGTCTCTCCCCATCATTTCTTTTTCAACTTAAATCCAATAGTTACCATACATCCCTCCACTTTGAGAATTATTTGCAAGACTAATCTGAATATTACCTTTTAACCCCCATGATCTAAATTTTGACACATTCAGTCCATCCTTCTCACAATTCACTTCATAATAAGTCCTAATAATTATTGAACACACCCTGACTTCTAAAAATCTTTACGAAATAAATCCTGAAATTACACTTTGATCCTTGAAAGTCCAAATTATATTACTTGGCTCCCCGAAACAAACAGCCCGCTAAATATTATTGATTTTAGGCTATTATTCAAATTACCCCTTATCCATTTATTTATTTAATATGTGGGATGTTACGTAATTCTATTAAGAGATCTAGTCTCAGAAATAGAAGTCAACCATTTCAGAATATGAGTATTATCGTAATAAAAACGATCTAGTAAATAATCAAGCACTTAAATAAATAACTGAGACATAAATATTTATACATGCTAAATTTAAAACATACATTATTCCAAACATTATTTTATATTACAAGTAATTTATTTTCTAAGCATAAATAATAAACTAAACTTCGAGAGTGTAGTTCTAACTTGCTTGTGCTCAACTAGTTACTTTTCTGTAAATTTTTGCAATCGAGTTACAAATATTAGATTAACATTTAAGTACCAAGTACTTGAGTGTGACACGAAAAGTATGAGTTCTATCCAGTAGATACCTGAATTACTAGTATCTTTCAGACTTTCTTTCTACATAAGAGGAGCAGTTCCTCTACTAGTGTCCAGTTTCTTCACAAAAGAAACAAGATCCATCTATGTTGACCTTATTGGATTTTTGGGCTTAAATGTGTTTGTTCCATAAAACATTGGCCTTTTAGATCACACAAGGTGACTCTTTTAGCCTTGTGCTATTCCAACAAAGTATCTCTATATTTATTGGAATATTGCTTAACCTGTTATACATCAGATATATGTTTAAATTATCTAAGACTTCCTAGAAGTCATCAATAATTATTCCTAGCTTGATGTCAGAAGCATGTTGAGCTTCACAATGATGCCTTTACTAGGTAACATATTTAGGTCTATTACTCAAAGCATTTAGTTTAGGAATAGGTCCTTTAAGTGTATACAATTTCACATCTCTCAAGAGACTGTCTCTTTAGATATGAATCCATTCATTGAAGTTGTATCTATTGAATGTTATTGTTTCATTAAGTCAATTAAAAAGAAATGACAATTCATGGTTATGAGAGTGGATTATATATCTACAAAACTTTAACCAAATTCATTTAGTATTTTTCAATATTTAATCTTTAATAATTAATACCCTTTTTAGTTTCTAAAACATTAATTATCAAAGTCTAGGAACCAAGTTGCAAAATAAATAAATTGTTAGGTATGCTTTATCCCATTCACCCAAATTCAACCTGATAGGTATCGATTTTCAATTATATCTTACCATATAATTCCTAGATTTATGGGATCGCTAATAAGGAATTTAATTAGAAGTGTTTGATCCCATCTAGGTATCCTTTATCACCAAAGTTTTTCGATAAAATCATCCAATTTAAAAAACTTGTGTAATCAGCCTATACCTTGGTTATAGATATCGCGAAAACACATCGGCCATCAAAAGATGACACTAAGTGGTTATGTATCCTTTATCCCACTATTGCATACAAGAGACGTGCAAGTGTTCTTTAAAAAGGATTTCATAAATTTGAGGTTTGTAAGGGGTCATTGATGTTTTTATAATTCTAGTTTAAAAAACGTGGTATATCATGGTTATTGCATGCATTCAATAAACCATGGTATACCTTTTAAAAATATTATTTTTATGAAAAAAATCACATTTTGACATTGCTCCTCTTATAAAACCCGGTTTATAAAATTGACGCGATCAAATTTTAATAGCCAGTATTAAGTCAATGTTTGAGCGCTTTAGAACATTTGTAAACCTTTTAATAAAACTTCCTTTTATAAAATAACGGTTGGAGTTTGATAAGTCTACAAATCTATATTTTAAACTTATATACAATTTTACTTCCAAAATTTACCGGTTACTAGTTTTAACGATAAAGCTTGTTTTATTGAAAAACTATTTTTAGCATCTTATGTTAAAAGGTAAATTTTATTAAAACCAAACTCCTTGTGATGTTTATTTATATTCAAATATTATTTTGCATTTAAGAAACTAATTTTGTCAACCATAACATAATAATAACATAAACAAAAACAACACAAGCACGCATAACAATTATAACATATGTGTATAAACAAGCCATTAACTAGTAATAATTTTGCGAGCTATCATAAAATTATCAAGTCCATTCCTAAAAGGAGAGACCTTTATCTTGTAAAGTCTTTATATGCTCACACTTGCTTCAACACCTTGTAGCAAGCTTATAGTAATAATTTTGTAAAGTTTGAGAAACTTTAACAAAATCAAGTTTATAACTTTTGATCTTCAAAATGTCCACTATCTCCCTTATTGTTACATTTTTATAAAAATAAATTATTTCTAAGACAAATATATTACTTCCAAAAATTAACAAATGAAAACTATCTACTTAATTATTACATACCATATGAATAACTAAATAGTTACAATCATATTAAATAAATCAACACATTCACCAATATAATGGTCAATGGCTAGTTTATGCACATCATATATATATATATATATATATATATATATATATATATATATATATATATATATATATATATATAATAACTAAATAATTACAACCATATTAAATAAATCAACACATTCACCAATATAATGGTTAATGGCTAGTTTATGCACATCATATATATATATATATATATATATATATATATATATATATATATATATATATATATATATACACTAAAAAATATAACAAACAACTCTTTATTTTTCTAAGACAATATTTATGACGAAAAAGACGCATGTATACTTTTGGTAAAAAAAATAACAATTATAAACATTTGAAAGTTATCATAGAAAGTATGTATAAATTTTTCTTACAAAGAGAAAACCATCCGTGTTTTCCAAAACCAAAGATTTCATCAACTAAAAAAATAATCTAACTAATCTTGCGAAAATGAATCTGATACCAATTGTTGAGTTTTTATTCAATACATCTGGTTTCACAGCCGGTAAAATTGACAACGGAAGCTTTGAAAATATTGAATAGAACTAAACTATTTTACCCACAAATGATCATTTTACAAGAGTTAGAAAGATTAAAACAATCATAGAAGGGATAACATAACAACCTTTGAAGGATTTGATCCTTATGGCAGGTTGGAAGTTGATGAAGTGTAGCATGAAACTCTTAAGCAAGAGTTCTCTACAAGTATCCACCAAGAAAAAGTAAAACCATCAAAACATGCTAGTATTCACTTGTAATTTGTTGTTTATAAAGCTTTGAAATATATACCAACTATATGTTCAAAGGTGAACCAACAAATTGGCTTTATCTAGCATCAAAATACAGGAGAATGGAGAAAAAGAAGAGCTATGAAATTCCGAAATTTGGCAACCCTCTAGAGAGCCTCTCATGCTCATAGTTTTGACCCCAAAGAAGAAGGACAATGAGACTTGCAAGAAGTATGTCAAAACTCTTCCATGCCCTCCCTTATATAATGTCCAAAAAGCATAGGGAGACCATAAAGGAAAAGGAGAGACAACTTTGTCCCAAGCATGACAAAAGAATAGACAAGGCATGCATGCCCTGTCTCCTCCTATTTTTCGAAAAAAATGTATCTAAAAGAAGATAAAAGTTGTCTCATGGCTAGTTTATATATACATATATGTTATCTTTATAAAAATAATTCAGTTTAATAAAGAATTCTCAATATATATATATATATATATATATATATATATATATATATATATATATATATAACTAGTCATATATAATTGTCTTATTGTATATAAAACTACCTTTTATATAAATTGAACTAGTTTATTAAGATATAAAAATATCTTATAAATAATCATAGTTTATGATATATTTCATCACTTATGTGTGATACACTAACACTCCTCATATTCAGAGGATCGACGGGGATTAGCAGGGATGTAAATATATGTTTAGCCTGTATTAACTCTCCAAAAGAACCTTTGTGGAGAGAAATGAAACTCCAACATATACTTATTGAACAATGTCGTACCGATATCAAATACGCTAACAATAAGAAATAACTTGGTATTCCCTTGGCGCCCAAAGAAGAAGTCCAACAATGCAGGAAGGAAAAACATGAAGAGGCAGGGAAAAAAAATAAGAATACAAAGAAACTTTGATTAATTATTCAACAATGCCTAATTGCTGGAAAAACTTAATGAAATTAAAACAAACGTTTACCCTTATTTATACCAAATAAAATACAACCTTAATCTAAAACAAAAAACTGCGTATATGGAAAGTTTTCCAAAGGCATTTTCTCTTAATTACACCATAAGAATTGACACCAACAATAACCATTTCAACAGCAACATTTCACGTCATCTTGGAATTCCTCTTTCATTTCTCCGCCTTCTGCTTCATCATCACCATCATCCGGTGATTCCTTATACTTGTAGAAGGAGGCAACAATGATATAGATAACAGTATTAACTGCGCTTAGTGCAGCCAATGTCCAATAATACCGATCCAAACGGCTCTCATTCAATGTAGCCTGAAACCAGTTCCACTTTTGGTATCCCTCACTCACCTTCCCCACAACACCGACACACAAAACACTAGCCATGGTTCCTAATCCAAGCACACCCTTTGTGAAATACATCAAATATTTATTCATTGATTTGGGCGCTTGGTGCTTGAAGAAGCTTGTGATACTCGTATTAGCAATCCCATCAACGGCTGCAAGGAGTACAAACTGTGGAAGCAGCCAAAATATACTCATTGGGATCCTCTGGTTAGGCTTGTCTAGCAACCCGTGATCCTTAATCACATCAAGCCTTCGAGTTTCCACTTTTGCAGCAGTGATGCAACAGGATACTGAGATAACCATAGCTGTGACGATCCCGACTGGGGGGGCATACTTTTTGTTTGGCATACACTTGGTCAATAAGGAATAAAAGGATGCAGATATGCCACTGGAGAGTGTATAGAACATAAGAAAGATTGGAATTGAGACATTTATTCGTCCAAGTTTACTGTCCATCCGATTGGCTTGCTCAAGAAAGTAAGTGTTTCCAGTAGAAAGCACAATCCCAATCACTATGAAGGTTAGCCACATCGGTGCCATACGAATACCGATTTTGGTATCTTCTACTTCGCGAACACTGCAGAACCTCCACTTTTCAGACTGATGCTGTTCTGGTAACTGAATAGCTGCCTTGTCTAAGCACCTGTGTTTCACAATATAAACGGTGAAATTAACTGAATACTAATTTCAGTGTTGTGTTTTGAATAAGAAAAAGTCAAAAGACCTGAGGCTGCTGGTGGAATGAGCATCTTGACCATTATAGAGCTGTTTATGATCGGGAAATGGTTGAGAAAAGTTACGAGCAGCAGCTACAAAAACTCTCAAGGTACTTGTTAACGGGCTCCCCTCTGCTGGCTTACAAGGTTTGTAGACTCGAGATCCACTCAAGAACAGAAGGGTTGCAACCAACGAAGATATAGCCGGAATCCCAAAACGGATTGACCATGGCTTTATATATGGAAGTGCAATACCTCCAACAATTGATGCCACCACCACTATAACCACACCTGCTATTTGCCAAATACTTTTATCTCCATCTTTAGCTTCATCTTCATTTTCACTTTTTGTTTGTAGATCTAAAAATGACTTTAGCGAGACTACATGACCAGCCATTCCGACTGCTATCAATGGTAAAGCTGTAAACAACAAGACTTTTTGTGTGTACCCAACACATTCCTCCTTGTAGTCGCTACATGGGCCAAGGACAGGCGGGGTTGACATGAATAAGAATCCTAATCCCTACATTAATTTGTGTTCAATTTCATGATTTTTCTCGATTGCTGAAAGAAACTTTTATATTAAATCACTTACTATAGTGTACGCAGTGCTAGACAGCAGAAGCATATAGTAGTCACCCATGAAGGTGTCAACAACAAATGCAAACACAATCGTCAAAGCTGGTGTGATTCCGTTCCAAATATTTATAATACCAGCAGCATGTGTACTATTAAGATTCCAGACATTTGTCAAGTAGTTCACCATCACATACATTGCAAAATCAGCTAACAGATCTGCCACTAGCAATGCTGTATTTCCGAGAAAATAAGAATAAAGTTACAGATTAAGGGAAATAAGTTGATTGTGCCACTTATAAGTAGGTCATCATCACTTACATTTCCAAAGTTTTTACAATTAAAAAAAAAAAAAAAAAAAAAACAAAAGAACAAAAAAGAACTTATACGGATTGGGAAAAGCAATGCCGTCAACACACCTAAGCTGATCAGTTCAAATTAATCATCGATACCAAACTAAGAGCAGAGAAGAAAAGAAAATCTAAGATCTATCTATCAACAGTAAGGGATTACCTGATATCCTAACAAATGAACCCATTCTTACGTTGACTTGGATGTCACAGTTTCTCGTGCACAAAGATGTTCAAGCCGTAAAAATTATCTTACAAATTAACAACACGATGAGTAACTCTGAAAGTTTAGTCGCTAAATGAAAAGGTACAGAGAAACGGGAACCTGGCTTAAGGGGGAATGAATTACAACGGTCTTTTATCTACCAAATATAATCATAAAGAAAGATCACAGTGACTTGCTTATACGTGCACTACAAAAAGGAATTTTTTGGTAATCGCATTAACAAAGAACTTTTACTCGTAATTTAATAACATGTTTTTATATTCTTATTTATAATAACAACAAGGGTTAAAAATATAAAATAATTAATTAGTTAATTTTATTTTTCCAAAATAGTCATTTAACTTGTTTTTTTTAATGTTTAGGATTTTTTTTTTCAAAATAATTAATTAGTTATTTTTAGGGTCACTAAACAAACAAGTAACTTATCTTATGTTTTGGGTTTTTTTTCCATAAAATTTCTTTTAATTTGACTTTTTTTTTTCTATATAGACCAAAGTCTTGTGTTTTTTTAAAACAACCCAACTTTTAACTACTACTAGTTATTTGAGCCCCAAACCACTTACCAACATATAATTCAGTTTTTTTCCCATAAAAAACCTTACATTTTGTGGGTGGTCTGCAAATGTAGTTAGAAACTTGTAGTTGGTAGTTAGAAGTTGTAAGTTGTAGCTTTTATTTGTATAACACCCCAAAAACAACGATATATAAAATTTTGTTTTTAGATTAAATAATCGTTAATAGATTTCTTCCCATAAAAACCAGAGTAATTAAGTTTTACAAAACATTGACAAATCAAAGTAATACATAGAAAACACAAACATGTGGTGTGTGCTCTGCAATCATCCCGAGCCCTTCCATTTGAAAACCCTATTACCAGAAATATAAACTGAAAACCGTAAGCATAAAGCTTAGTGAGTTCCCAAAATACCAGATAGCATACAACCAGAAAATACCATCCACAAAATATCATCCACAGAATATCATCCACATACATATAGTTGCCATGGGCTCCCCCCATAGTCTTTACCAGGAATGTCATGGGCTCCCTCTCGTGGTCTTATATCCAAATGTCATGGGCTCGCCCCATGGTCTTTCATGGAAGTATCATAGAGATAACTAGTACTCGACATAACAAGTAATGGGTCGGCTTTGGTGTCTTCGACCCATGGATATAGTGAGAAGACTCGCCTCACATTGTCGAATCACACAGACGAACCCCGACTGCTGGCTGACAAATCCCCGAACTGTCAAACATCAAAAAACATCCAATTAACAATTTGGTGCCATTGCATAACCATAAATCCATACTTTGGGTAAAAAGACCAATTTACTCCTAACCTAGCTTAGTCCAAGACCACGGCCCAAACTCAAACTTTAGAGGACCAAAAGCCAAATAATCAACCAAGGCCCAATTATGGCCTAATTTTTAAAATTGGGCCCAAACCGTTACATGGACCTTACCCTAATGTCCATCCAAATATCCTAGCCCATACACTTGGCCTCGGATGGCCCAACAAAAACCCAAACACCAAAGCCCAAAAGAAAGGCCCAACTCGAAGCCCAAACAAGATCAGGGTTTTCACATAAAATGACGATTATGGTTAAATGAGAAAACATAACACATTAAGGAATTAATCAATTAAGTCAATCACTCTACCAGGTCAATCATACAACGTGGTCGGGTATAATTCATAATTCCAATCCAATGGTCCAAAACACGAGTCCCAGCATCTAGAGTTCGACATCCAGGAAACAAACCAGTGATCAAACAATTTGAACAAGAAGATGAACAATCAAGCACAAGAACAGAGAAGAGGAAAGAATTAATCAAGCAATGCACATGTATTATAGCTGGGACACAAACATGTAAGGTACACCTTGACAACACACACATATGATCGGTTTTGGGCATAAGACATCCTATGTGCTCAAACAAACCCTAATGCTTGTATCTAGGTTTCTCTATTGTACATGCAACTTATCCAAGACTATAAACCTTAATTCTAGCATTCAAGTAATCATATTAACATGAGAATAAGTTTATAATGTTACCTTGATTGTTATGTAGCAATAACAATCCCAAATCTCCTTGTATTGACTTTGGAAAGCTTAGAGTCATAAGTGTCACTCCTCTAACGGTTCACAAACACCATAAGCAAGAGGATGAATAGGAGAGAGGATGGAGGCTACCAAAATCGTGTGAAAACCCTAGCAAGATGCTTAGCCACATTTTCAATCCTTAAGGGATCTATATATAGTGAGGCTATTAGGGTTATTTAACAATGAAACCCTAATTTGGATGCTTAAGCCCTAAGCAACCCATAGACTCCTTTAATCAAGCCCTTGGACTATTTCTTTATGGGTTTCCCATTAGAATTCGTCCACCCCTTGATTCAAGGCAATCCATGTCCCAAATTGCAATTATCTTATAATTACAATTCCAGTCCCTTAAGTTTAATTATTCCCTTTTAGTCACAAAACTAATTACCAATTAATTCTTGACTAATATTAATTAAACAATATGATTTCTCCTTTAATATATTATTCTCATAATATATTAATAAATCATATTTAATCCTTTCTCTCCATAATTCATCCTATCAAGTTGTTTTGGTGAAGGCAACCCAAAAGGACCATGCACCATCGGGTCAAGTACACACCAGAATAGTTATGGACTTAGACACTAATCCAACAGTCTCCCACTTGGATAAGTCTAATAACTATTCTGCGTATGACTTCAGATCCTGATCTGCAATCGTAGCTTTCCAAAGCCGCTGTCAACTCTAATCCTATTAGATACGCGTGTCCTTTAGATAGGGGATCATATATTCCTCCATTCTAGATATCGTATGAGATATGATTTCAAATCATTGTCTTTGTACTATATCTCGATTCCCGATTTATGACGACTGACTAATTAAACAAATCAAATTAGCCCTAGCCCGGCTGAGCATTTACGTTTGTCATCACTAAATCATCGAGTGGCCCAAAGATATCGCTTTTATCCTACTTTGGAAAAAAGGAACGGATAAACTTTGATACAATGCTTGCTTGCACTTACTCACCAAATCACACACAACAATATTTTTTATAACACCAAGCTACTAGTGCGTTTACATATTATCAATGTGCAACCGATTCGCAAGATACAACTCATACATCTCGGTTTCAAGAATATAAGATGTTATCGTCTCACTAAGCACTCGTGATACAATTCATGGAGCGATCCAAGTGAGCATGGGTTTAATCCAATGCTCAAATCATATTCATAAGCACTCATGAGCGTTGCAGCAAACATTTGTTTATGTCTAATACTCTTTTAGACAATCCAAACACCAATTCACGACAGTCTTCATTCATACCTACTTCCAACATATGAACGACTGTGGCCCGTTCGAATAATTCGATTATTGTTAATAAACTCAATTATTCTGGAAGTCAAAGCATGCAATGTGAAACACAAGAATAATACTAATCCCATATGGCCTAAAACTTTTGAGTATAAATAAAACTCCTTTTATTTATCACCATACCAATTACTCATTATTTGTTGTTTCGGGTAATCAACTTCTTATTTGAATTATTAGACTTGTCCCATGCTCCTAACATGCACACAATGTTTACCTATGGTTCTTACTTTGTGAAATAGATCATATTGAGCACATTTCCAATCATTCTCATTTCACAACTCCAAATCCTTTTTCATAAGTGTAAGAATATCAAATTCTTGCCACTTATAGAATATGCTAGATTCTAACACTTTATGTAATGTCACTGCACCAAAATCACAAAGACTATTGACAATGATGTTACAAAGTTCTCTATCGGAGATTGTTACAAGACAATTCCTTAGATATGATGTCTCTCACTCAAAGTACATTCCTTTGAACATCCTTTTGCATAAAAATTTCTAATCTAGTCATAGATTTTCCAATGTTCAATTCCCAATATAGATACATTTCCATATTTTCCATATGACAACTTATTCTTAATAGAATCTTATCTATTCATAATAATGTCGATATGAGCCATCCAATATGGAAACATTTCCATAATTTCCATATGAAAACTCATTCTTAATAGAATCTTTTCTATTCATAATAAGGTCGATATGGTCCATTCAATACCATGCTTCCAACTACTCACAAGCAACCAATCCTCGTCGAACTTTGGATTGTCCTTTGATAGTTGTTTAAATATTTTAGTCAAAACCAATTCTAGTCCTTTTTCCCTCTAAATGCGCTAGACATTTGGAAAATTTTAGAATGGTCAAACATTAAAGCATTTGCAATCGATCCTCTACCCGAAGCGTATGGGACACGATGCATGATGTTTTATTTGCTATGTTCTCAAAATTCGAATTGTGAAAAGGAATGTCGTAATCATAATCGAAATTTTAAGAACACACTATGTACCTTTGACTAAATTTATTAACATTTCTCAACCTAAGCCTTTAGATTTGAAATGAAGCATAATATTCTCTCCCTTAATTATAGCAAAACAACTTTACAACCCTTACGACTTTGCAAGGTATAACTCTTGTTTTCTATAATTAATATTGCCAACTTGCAATACTTTCCATAATAATCATACAATCATAACTTTTATGCTCCCACTATCATGATGATTACTATAAAACATAACACTTATGCTCCCACTAGCTTCGACATGTATTCAAAACATCTTAACTTCCAGAAAAACAATACCTATTGAATTTCTTATGTCCATGTTTCTAATACTTAATGCTTTGATAATATTTTATCAAGGCCTCTTAAACTTATACACCTTTGCCTTAGATAGTTCATATGTGTGTCTAAACATTTAAGACTAATTGCCAAACCTCACAATTCAAATCATGGAAAGGGATACCATAACCATAATTGAATTCGAGAATGCAATTTTACAATCACTGTCTTCTTAAAATCTTTCTTAGTGAAAGCATTTCCTCACAATCATTTTCATGAAGGAGGAAATCTTATGACACTTAGATTTTAAACGGTGTATGTGTTCCTATCTATGTGAATTCTTTAAAACCAAAGTTTACGACAAATTCAAACTCATATGGATCGAACTTTCTTAATTTTGATTTCTTGCCTTCTGGTAGCATAGCTGCCTACCACGTCTTCCAAGTAGTTAAGCAGCTCACCCTTTCATATCAATGTACCTTTCATTGATTAAGGTGCTTTGCCTTTTATGCGTTCAAAATGAGAACTCATAGAGCTCACATGCATAATTAACTCAATTGGAACAACACATAAACAAATTAATGTCAACACGATAGGTTGTAAACCTCAACTCGTGTGCTAGTGATGATCGATAAGGTTTATTTGATTTGTTCTTGAAACTTTTCAAGACCACTAAGACTCCCACTGACTCCTTGACATATAATATTCTTTTGTCAATAACCATTTCTTGACAAACAAATATTCAAGAGTTAGTGTAGCTTTTATCAAAAGACTTCATAAATTGGTCCTAGTCGGTCTTTGTCTTATCCAAGACATCACGACTTTCCACATTTGATGAATGTTATAAACCTTTAATACTTTTCACTCATTATCACAATCTTAACTTTAAGAATCAATGAATAGGAACTTAACGGAGTTAGATAGTGGATTTTACCTGAAGCGCAGCCAAACTCTTTGACTCTCCCATCTTTGGAATCTTCAGGCTCTTAGGGCAGACTTTTATCCAACGCCCTTTCTCTTGGCAGCAAACGCAAGTCGGTTCTCCTAGAACGTCCTCGAAAGCATGGTCGGTTGAATTTCCAAAAAACTACGCTCCATTGCTTCGCCAAATCATTTCTGATTCAGCAGCAATGAGCATGTAAGTTAGGTTAATGAGGTTGTCATCATGATCCATCATATAATACTTTCTTTTGAACTCATTATATGATTCAGGAAGTGACTATAAAATCCAATTCACAGCCAACTCATCCGGGAATAACACACCCAACATTATCAACCTATCGATGTGTGATTTCATTCCAAGAATGTGGGCACACACGGGTTTACCATCTTCATGTTTCATTTCCAATAGGGCCTTAGTGATATTGAACCTTTCAATTCTTCGATCTTGTGGGTTAGGGATAATAATTGGAGGAGGTGGAGGAAGTGAAGCATGATTTTTTCTTCCTGAATCGAATTGTGGAATATCATCTTCATGTGGAATGCTTGTTCCACGGGATTTGGGAAGACCATAGTTGTCGAACTTTGACATCTACAAAACGGGAGAAAACGAATTCAAGTTAGTTGATTAATTTAGTCCTTTAGTAAATCACCCAAATGAGATACTAAGGCTAGGACCCAACACAATATGCTACAATCTAGAAAAGGGATGCCGTAATCTAGTTGCAGAATATTTAAAGGTAAGTGAATGACGATTCACTAATTTCCACCATGAAAAACGAAAAAGAAATTTAAGTTTTAAATCTATGAAAATCCTAGATCCTTTGAGATTCATTGAACATTTCAATGACATGTTTAAATCTCGATATGCCCCTCTTGTTTGTGACTGGGATGCCGAGGATCATAAAGCGGGTGTGAATAACCATGCAAACTTACATGGTGCCCTCAGATGTTACAGTCACCTATTCGATGTGCCCGTAAACCACACACGCTCTACCGAACTATGACAAACATTGAGTCACCCTTTGCTACCTTTGCTTAGAACCATTTAGTATGCCGGTAAACCACACACATGCTCCACTAACGTCTTCGCAAGGGCACAAAGTGTAATTTCATGGAATTGCATCAATTCACTTTTGCCTAAAGTAACTAAGATTGGGAATTTGTAAAACATTTAGCTACTTTTGTACTTCATTATACTTATAATGGAAGGTTTCGTCCTATCCTACCTGTTCGGCTAACGACCCTCCACAAGTCAAGAGTGCGGTGGGTAAGAGTGGATACCCATTCAGTCGCCATTTTTGTAGGCAATTTCCTTAAACACCCCTCATAGACCAGCTTCGTGAATGAGGCCTACTAACGGTAAGGCTGACTTTTACTCATACAAATATATAATGTTAGACTTTTAATGTTATATATAGTATAGGGTGTATTTTACACTTTTAAAATACTAGGTGGTCAAATTTAATAACTATACCTTTAATTCAATTAAATTGTAAACCTAAACTTTTATGGATTTATTAAACCTCTTTTAATTATACACCTTAATTAATTAATAAAACCATAAGGGTGTGATTTGAACTTTTCAAAGCAATACTAGGGTTTCAGAATTTAACATTCCTAAATTAAACCTTTTAATAAACTTTTAAATTCTAAAACTTGAGGGCAAATTTTGAAACATTTCAAAACATTAGGGTTTAGAATTTAAATATACATCAAAATTAAAAAATTAATCAAAATTTAAATTCCAAAACTTGAGGGCAATTTTGAAATATTTCAAAACATTAGGGTTTCAACTATTTAAATTTCAAAACAACAAAACTTTTGAGTTCAAATTTAAACTATAAAACCTAAAGGGGAAAACATGAAACTTTTCATAACAACAAGTATCGAATAAAAATTAATCTAAATTAACATTTAATCACATAATTATCCATATTTGATTTATTTAATGATTTCTTGCAAAACAATTTACCAATTTAATCAAAATAATTAATCAATTATCACATAAGGAAACAAATATTTTATTAATTGATAAATATCTTCAATTAGATCAAGAATATACTCATATATATCAAAAAATCAGATTTATATTGATCTAATATGATAAGGCAAGTATCCTTAAGCAAAAACAACAAGAAATCCCGGTTTTCCCTCCATCTGACCATCCGACTCGCCGAGTCAGGCATGGACTCGTCGAGTCAGCATGGACTCGGCGAGTTCATCTATGGACTCGGCGAGTCCAGCCTCCAGAAACACAAAATTCGAATTTTTCAGTCATACAAAGCATCAATACAACAGAAAACAATCAAGGCTTTGATACCACTGATGGGTTTTGGCCATAAGAACATCCTATGTGCTCATACAAACCCTAATGATTGGATCTATGGTTCTCTATTGTACATGCAAGTTATCCAAGACAATAAACCCTAATTCTAGCATATGGTAATCAATATAACATATACTTAGGGTTTAGATCATACCTTGATTGTTATGTGTAACGCCCGGGTTTTAGGGCTAAGCATTTTTGTCAATGTAATAGTCTAGGTCAACTCTTGTAACTCTTTTTGAAGTAATAAAGATGAAATATTTGAGTATTATGTGAATTATATGTGTTTATTATTTAATTATAAATGTATAATTAATAAAGAATAAAAATGAGCGTCAAAATTAAAGTGTGATATAATCCCGATATCTCTACATAAAGTTGTAGAATATGTCTCAAGGTTTCCGTGCATATAAGGAACGCCGAAATCCGAGTTATAACGAAGAAGTTATGACCCGTCGAAGTTTCACGACAGAACCGGCACGATACGGGGAAGCATGAATAGTGAATTTACGATAGAGCGAGATTTAGCCTTAGTGATCTAAAAGAAAGTCGTAGAATATGTTAAACTAAGAACATCGATAAAAAGAACGCTCAAATCTGACTTCGTATGAAGAAGTTATGAGATTTTAAACAAACCAATCCTGTCCCGGCTTGTTAAAAATATAACTTTAAAAATAAAGTCAAAATTAGCCGACGGAGTGTAAACTAAAGTTGTAGAGTACGTCTTCACCTACACGTGGATATAAAGAACGTCAAAAACGGAGTTCGTATGAACGAGTTACAAATTATAATAGCATATTTACGTATTAAAATAAAGTATAAATCATGTATACATACACATATATATACATATGTATATATCATTAGAAAGGTATCGACGATGCAGTCATTATAAGACTAATGTTGAGTTCTTTTGAAATTAGTTTACTACAAATATCATTAAATCCATTTATAATAGTATTATAGAGGGGTGTTTAGTTGTTTAGATAACTAAAAGGTCATTAAGTAATTATGGAGGGTAGTTTTTGAAAATTCAATTAGTATAAGTAAGAGCCTTGGGCTCTCATATTTCTTGCACCATTCTATTGATTCAAGAGTCTTTCTCTCCTTATCCCCCAAGCATTTCGGTCCCTCGTGATTCGACTTCTCTTTCTGTAGCTTAGTATAGTAAGGTGAGCGCTGAAGCGCTGCACGAATCTTTCTTAGAAAGATTCAGCGACGAAGTTCTGCCCCTGCAGAGCCCGACTCCTAGCTAAAACCCCCTTGTAAGTAAGTTATGCTTACCTTATTTTAATATAGCTTATATTTAAAATTAGTATTGTTATTATGAACTTATAATAAATATTTGAGCTATTATTATAACATATATAAGTGTCGTTATAATATTTTTTTTGAACTACTCGCGGTACGGGGAATCTGGTTTAAAGGGCCGCATAGGGTTGTTGGATTTCAGAAGTGCTATATGCCAAAATGGTCCTGCCCTCCGGTGTTTTATGTCTGGCCCCTGTCTGTACATAGTGGTTGGAAAATATTGTTTAACGCTTATATAATAATAATAATACTAAGACTAATAGTTGGTCACGGTAAATATTAGACTAAAATTTAGCGATAATAATGCTAGGTTTCGTCGAAGGAAAATAGAATCGTTAGAAGCAAGCGCTACCCGATTTTGGAATCATCACCTTAACAAGTGAGTGCATAGTTACTTTCAACTTACACATATATATGAAGTATTTTATATAAATTACGTGCTATGTGTGCATATTATCTGAATACTTGCTATCTATGCTAGATGAACGTTGTTATACATGTTTTCAATGATTTAAACTGTATATGTATTTTATATCTACGAAAATGTTGGGGTAAAACATGGGTAGATGCAATAGGTGTTGTGTGATAAAATGATGAGAGGCCTCGATGTTGATGTTGTTGATTCTGTTATCTAGCAGAGTATGGATGACGACCACGGACTCTTCTAGACAGTCTAGTGGAGCACTAGCAGGCTCGCAACCTGTAGGTGTTTGTGAACGATATGTTCACCGGTGTACTCCATCCCCCACATGGTTGCCTTTAGGACATTTATTGCTGAGGAATCCCTTTAGCAGTAGTGTCCGTCCCGATGATGATTCTTAGGCTAGGTCCCTTATGATAGGTGTTTAGGGACGTAATGTGAGGATAACGGGAACGGGTAATCGGGTTATTGTTGATCGATGAAATTAATAAACTTATTTATTGTGGGTTGAAAACCCTATGTGCTCACCAGGCTCCCAAGCCTGACCCACTCAGTTTTATGTATTACAGGTAGTGGCGCATGAGCATAGGTGTGATGTTTTGGACGAGGGACTACGGATATAGGCCTGTAGATATGAAATAATGTAGTAAGGCTTATATTGTACTGTTTATGCTTTTGATCTGTACGAACATGGCATCCCGTGTCTTTTAATGAAATACATTTCTATGGAAATGCTTTTGATAAATCTTTATCATATTTTTGTTTTGGGACAAATTCCGCAACACTTTCATTTGAAATGTAACTCTGATTTTTAAACAAAGCATAAACAAACCGGTCTTTTCTGGCCGTGATTTTGGGGATGTCACAGTTGGTATCAGAGCATTAGTTTAAGCGAACTAGGAATTTGTAGGATTTCTAGACTTAAACTTAGAATGCTAAGCGATGATTGTGAGGTGTGAGCACTAGCTTATTTTAGGAATTGTGCCTAAAATGCTTTTATGTGCTAAATGCTTTGTGCATAATATGCTGTTAATTGTTCGGATCTATGGTATGTTGCCGACCGGATCTGGAAACCTTATGTGTTTAGGATTCTAAATGTACAACTACGATATTAGAACTAGCATGTAAACGTTTCGGAGTGATAAGGACGATTTAAAACTTCTATCCTAAATAAAGATCTAAATTCACCTTATTCGGTGTATAGATCAAGATGGCAAGGACCCGTAGCGGAAACGTGAACGCAAATGGAGGTAGGAACCAACCCCTAGTGGTTCAGCAAATACGTGTTGTTGAAGAAGTTGCACCTGAGCCAGTCACCATGGCTGGAGTTCAAGCCATGATTCAGGCTATGCTAGCTGAACAAAGGGAAGAAATGAGACGGATGCTCCACGAAAATAGGGACGAACCTACCATACATGTTGAACCGACGGAGCCAGTTCCCGAGCCATCTGAGGAAGGGAACTATAGCCGCCAAGTGAGTCAAGTAGGGACTCAAGGTGAGCAAAAGGATGGCCCAGAAGGGAGAAACAACAAGGATGGGCGGATGTACAAAAATTTCTTGGGTGCGAAACCACCAAGTCTCTCAGGAAGCCCAAAGCCTGTTGAGATTATGGACTGGATCTCCGAGATGGAGATGGTGTTTGAGAGCTGCGACTGCAGCGAGAAGCAGAAGACTGTCTTCGCTGTGAGACAATTGAAAACTGGAGTCTTGAGCTGGTGGAAGCTATTGGCAGATACAATGCCACGGGGAGAAGCTCTGAAAATGTCATGGGATGAGTTCTTGGAACAACTGAAGGCGCAGTATTGTTCAGAGATAGACTTGATTGATCTGAACAATGAGTTCCAAATTTTGAAGAAGGGGAGAATGAGCATCGATGACTATGCTGCTGCATTTACGGAAAAGATGAAGTTGTTTCCATACCTAGTGCCAACCGAACTTTCCAAAATTGAGAAATTCGCAAACGGACTGCCGGCTGACTTTGGCCCAACAGTCAAGATGGCAACCACTCTGAAATCAGCTATTCGAGCAGCTAAGAACGTGGAGACCCAACAAAAGGAAAGAGGTCTGGAGAGGGCTGAGGTTGGTGAGAAACGGAAGTTCAATGGATCCTCGAAGTCCAACAAGAAGATTAGATTCTCGAAGTCTGGTTCGAGGGGAGGAGGATCAGAAGCGAAATGGTGTGACAAGTGCAAGAAGAAGCACTCTGGGAAGTGTGACGGAGGGGTCACTTGTTACAAGTGCAGAAAGCCTGGGCACTACGCCAATGAATGCACCCTCAACCAGAAATCCTGTTATGAGAAGGGCACATTTTGAAGGACTGCCCGAAGAAGAAGGAGACAGAAAGACGCAACATACCACTGAAGCCGAAGGCGAGAGCCTTCCAGATGACGCTCGAGGCTGCAAAGGAGGCAGCAGACGTCGCTTCAGGTACCTTTCTTGTAAATGGTTTGCCTGCAAATATACTATTTGATTCCGGAGCCAACTACTCCTTTGTGTCGCATAAATTTGGTGGGAAATTAGCATTGCCTGTAGAAAAAATAGATAATGCCCTGATTGTAGAAGTTGCCAGTGGCAAATTCGTACATGTTAGTAATCGTATTAGGAACATCGTCATTGACCTAAACGGAAACGAATTCCACGAAGAGCTATTACCCGTAGAGTTAAACGGTTTCGACATCGTTTTGGGTATGGATTGTTTTAGCGCCAACGATGCTGAGATTCAATGCCGAAAGAAGATAGTAAAGGTAAACCCACCCAGGAAAGAATCATTTATGGTATACGGGGACAAACGCAGAGTGAATTCTGGAATCATCTCCCTGATGAAAGCCAGGAAATGTTTGTCAAAGGGATGTACATCATACTTGGCATTCGTAATCGATGCCAAGAAGGAGAAGAAAGAGGTGCAGAATATACCGGTTGTGTGTGATTATCCGGAAGTCTTTCCCGAAGATCTTCCCGGATTACCACCTGATATGCAAGTGGAGTTTCGTATAGACTTGTTACCAGGAACAACACCGATAGCAAAGGCACCTTACCGATTAGCACCGACGGAGATGAAGGAGCTCATGACGCAACTTCAGGAGCTGTTGGACAACGGTTTTATTCGACCTAGTTCATCACCCTGGGGAGCTCCGGTGTTATTCGTGAAGAAGAAGGACGGAAGTATGAGAATGTGTATAGACTACCGAGAGCTGAATAAGGCAACGGTGAAGAACAAGTATCCATTTCCGAGGATTGATGACCTATTCGATCAGATACAAGGTTCAAGCTACTTCTCAAAGATCGATCTTAGGTCAGGATATCATCAGCTAAAGGTGAGAAAGCAGGATATTGAGAAGACTGCATTCAGAACAAGATATGGACACTACGAGTTCTTGGTTATGTCATTCGGGCTAACCAATACTCCCGTAGCATTCATGGATTTGATGAATAGGGTTTGTAAACCATTCCTCGATAAATCCGTGATAGTGTTCATCGACGACATTCTCATCTACTCGAAAAGCCAAGAGGAGCATAGCAAGCATCTACGGGAAGTATTAGAAGTGTTGAAGAAGGAGAAGCTTTTTGAAAAGTTCTCCAAATGCGACTTTTGGATACGGGAAGTCCAATTCTTGGGTCATGTTGTTAACCAGGAGGGAATAATGGTTGACCCCGCAAAGATCGAGGCTGTAATGAAGTGGGAACGTCCAAAGAGTCCCACGGAGATTCGAAGCTTTCTAGGATTAGCCGGATATTATCGACGATTTATCCAAGGCTTTTCTTCGATAGTTTCTCCATTAACAGCTTTGACTCATAAAGGAGCTACGTATACGTGGAGTGAGAAACACGATGAGGCATTCAAGAAGCTAAAGAAGAAGTTATGTGAAGCACCGATACTTTCTCTACCCGATGGAGTCGAAGATTTCGCGGTTTATAGTGACGCTTCTGGAGTCGGGTTGGGTTGTGTTCTGACCCAAAGAGAAAAGGTGATAGCATACACATCTCGACAATTGAAAGAGCACGAAAAGAACTACCCCACTCATGATATGGAGTTGGCAGCGGTAGTTTTTGCCTTAAAGATATGGAGGCATTACCTCTACGGCACGAAGTGCAAGCTCTTCACTGATCATAAGAGTCTCCAGTATCTCTTTAATCAGAAGGAGTTGAACATGAGGCAACGACGCTGGCTAGAACTTCTCAAGGACTACGACTGTGAGATACTTTACCACCCAGGTAAAGCAAATATTGTTGCTGATGCTCTCAGTCGGAAAGACAATCTGGAAAGGAAAAGGCCAAGAGCGTTAAGAATTGAAGTCGTCTCGACGATTGTGGAAAGTATCAGGAAAGCTCAAGAAGAAGCTTTAGAGAAAAATGACCGAAAGGAAGAACGTTTGGGAAGAACGTCAGTGTTTGGTACAAACAGTCGAGGACTGAAGGTATTCCAAGATAGAATTTGGGTACCTAAGACGGGAGGAATAAGAGATCTTCTGATGGAAGAAGCACACAAGACCATGTACTCGATTCATCCCGGTAGCACTAAAATGTATAGGGACCTAAAACCCTACTACTGGTGGCCGACGATGAAGCTTGATGTTGCGAAGTATGTGGCCGAGTGCGTAACATGTGCGATGGTTAAGGCACAACATCAGAAACTGTATGGGAGTTTGGAACCTTTACCTGTACCCATTGGTAAATGGGAAGACATCACCATGGATTTTGTGACTAAACTGCCCAGGATGAAGAACGGTCACGACATGATTTGGGTAGTCGTGGATCGTTTCACCAAGAGTGCACACTTCATAGCAGCCAACGAGAAGTGGTCTATGGATAAGCTCGCAAATGCTTACGTGAAGGAAATTGTAAGACTTCATGGTGTCCCTCTTACGATTGTATCAGATCGTGATAGTCGTTTCACGTCAAGGTTTTGGAGGAGTCTACAAGAGGAGTTAGGTACAAAGTTGTGTTTGAGTACTGCTTATCATCCGCAAACTGATGGTCAGAGCGAAACAACGATTCAGATGCTGGAAGATATGCTGAGAGCATGTACCCTCGAATTCCAAGGGAATTGGGACGAGCACTTACCTCTGGTAGAATTTTCCTACAACAATAGTTTTCACAGGAGCATCAAGATGGCTCCTTATCAAGCCTTGTATGGGCAGAAGTGTCGTACGCCGTCTAGTTGGCTTGAAGCCGGAGAGAAGCAGTTTATGGGCCCCGAGATAGTCCATGAGATTGCTGAGAAGTTGAAGGTGATTAGGGAAAGGATGTTAGCAGCCCAGGATCGTCAGAAGAGCTATGCTGACAAGAAAAGACGACCGATAACTTTCGAAGTTGGGGATTCCGTTTTGCTTAAAGTCTCACCGTGGAAGGGACTTATACGATTTGGGAAACGAGGAAACTTGAGTCCAAGGTTTATTGGACCGTTCAAAGTTCTTCAGAAGATAGGGAACCAAGCTTATAAGCTGGAATTGCCCGAAGAACTCAATGGTATTCATAACACCTTCCATGTGTGTTATTTGAGAAAATTCACGGGAGATGTTCCCGACATAATTTCAATCTCAGAGTTAAGGATGGATGAAAATAAAAGGTTGATCAAAGAGCCTGAGGCAATTGTTGACCGTAAGACTAAGAAGTTACAACGCAAGATGGTCGACTTGGTGCTAGTCCGATGGAAACATTTGAATGGGCCAAATCTCACTTGGGAAACAGAGGATGACATGATGAGTCGCTATCCACATCTGTTTGCTGATGCATGATTCCGGGACGGAATCATCCTAAGGGGGAGAGAATTGTAACGCCCGGGTTTCACGGCTAAGCATTTTTGTCAATGTAATAGTCTAGGTCAACTCTTGTATCTCTTTTGGAAGTAATAAAGATGAAATATTTGAGTATTACGTGAATTATATGTGTTTATTATTTAATTATAAATGTATAATTAATAAAGAATAAAAATGAGCGTCAAAATTAAAGTGTGAGATTATCCCGATATCTCTACAAAAAGTTGTAGAATATGTCTCAAGGTTTCCGTGCATATAAGGAACGCCGAAATCCAAGTTATAACGAAGAAGTTATGACCCGTCGAAGTTTCACGACAGAACCGACACGATACCGGGAAGCGTGAATAGTGAATTTACGATAGAGCGAGATTTAGCCTTAGTGATCTAAACGAAAGTCGTAGAATATGTTAAACTAAGAACATTGATAAAAAGAATGCCCAAATCTGACTTCGTATGAAGAAGTTATGAGATTTTAAACAGACCAATCCTGTCCCAGCTTGTTAAAAATATAACTTTAAAAATAAAGTCAAAGTTAGCCGACGGAGTCTAAACAAAAGTTGTAGAGTACGTCTTCACCTATGCGTGGATATAAAGAACGTCAAAAACGGAGTTCGTATGAACGAGTTACAAATTATAATAGCATATTTACGTATTAAAATAAAGTATAAATCATGTATACATACACATATATATACATATGTATATATCATTAGAATGGTATCGATGATGCGGTCATTATAAGACTAATGTTGAGTTCTTTCGACATTAGTTTAGTACAAATATCATTAAATCCATTTATAATAGTATTATAGAGGGGTGTTAAGTTGTTTATATAACTAAAAGGTCATTAAGTAATTATGGAGGGTAGTTTTTGAAAATTCAATTAGTATAAATAAGAGCCTTGGGCTCTCATATTTCTTGCACCATTCTCTTGATTCAAGAGTCTTTCTCTCCTTATCCCCCAAGCATTTCGGTCCCTCGTGATTCGACTTCTCTTTCTGTAGCTTAGTATAGTAAGGTGAGCGCTGAAGCGCTGCACGAATCTTTCTTAGAAAGATTCAGGGACGAAGTTCTGCCCCTGCAGAGCTCGACTCCTAGCTAAAACCCCCTTGTAAGTAAGTTATGCTTACCTTATTTTAATATAGCTTATATTTAAAATTAGTATTGTTATTATGAACTTATAATAAATGTTTGAGCTATTATTATAACTTATATAAGTGTCGTTATAATATTTTTTTTAACTACTCGCGGTACGGGGAATTTGGTTTAATGGGCCACATAGGGTTGTTGGATTTCAGAAGTGCTATATGCCAAAATGGTCCTGCCCTCCGGTGTTTTATGTTTGGCCCCTGTCTGTAAATAGTGGTTGGAAAATATTGTTTAACGCTTATATAATAATAATAATAATAATACTAAGACTAATAGTTGGTTACGGTAAATATTAGACTAAAATTTAGCGATAATAATGTTAGGTTTCGTCGAAGGAAAATAGAATCGTTAGAAGCAAGCGCTGCCCGATTTTGGAATCATCACCTTAACAAGTGAGTGCATAGTTACTTTCAACTTACACATAGATATGAAGTATTTTATATAAATTACGTGCTATGTGTGCATATTATCTGAGTACTTGCTATCTATGCTAGATGAACGTTGTTATACATGTTTTCAATGATTTAAACTGTATATGTATTTTATATCTACGAAAATGTTGGGGTAAAACATGGGTAGATGCAATAGGTGATGTGTGATAAAATGATGAGAGGCCTCGATGTTGATGTTGTTGATTCTGTTATCTAGCAGAGTATGGATGACGACCACGGACTCTTCTAGACAGTCCAGTGGAACACTAGCAGGCTCGCAACCTGTAGGTGTTTGTGAACGATATGTTCACCGGTGTACTCCATCCCCCACATGGTTGCCTTTAGGACATTTATTGCTGAGGAATCCCTTTAGCAGTAGTGTCCATCCCGATGATGATTCTTAGGCTAGGTCCCTTATGGTAGGTGTTTAGGGACGTAATGTGAGGATAACGGGAACGGGTAATCGGGTTATTGTTGATCGATGAAATTAATAAACTTATTTATTGTGGGTTGAAAACCCTATGTGCTCACCAGGCTCCCAAGCCTGACCCACTCAGTTTTATGTATTACAGGTAGTGGCGCATGAGCATAGGTGTGATGTTTTGGACGAGGGACTACGGATATAGGCCTGTAGATATGAAATAATGTAGTAAGGCTTATATTGTACTGTTTATGCTTTTGATCTGTACGAACATGGCATCCCGTGTCTTTTAATGAAATACATTTCTATGGAAATGCTTTTGATAAATCTTTATCATATTTTTGTTTTGGGACAAATTCCGCAACACTTTCATTTAAAATGTAACTCTGATTTTTAAACAAAGCATAAACAAACCGGTCTTTTCTGGCCGTGATTTTGGGGATGTCACATTATGTAGCAATAACAATCTCAAATCCTTCTTGTATTGACTTTAGAAAGCTTAGAGTCACAAATGTTACTCCTCTAATGGTTCACAAACACCAAGAGCAAGAGAATGAAGCGGAGAGGTGAAGGAGGCTGCCCAAAACGTGTGGAAACCCTAGAACAAAGCTTAGCCACGTTTTTTTGGTCCTTAAGGGGTCTATATATAGTGAGGCTATTAGGGTTATCTAACAAGGAAACCCTAATTTGGATGATTAAGCCCTAAGCAACCCGTGGACTCCTTTAATTAAGGCCTTGGACGATTTCCTTATGGGTTTCCCCATAGAATTCGTCCACCCCTTAATATAAGATAATCCATAGCCCAAATTGCAATTACCTTATAATTACAATTCCAGTCCCTTAAGTTTAATTAATCTCTTTTAGTCACAAACCTAATTACCAATTAATTATTGACTAATATTAATTAAACAATATGATTTCTCCTTTAATACATTATTCTCATAATATATTAATAAATCATATTTAATCCTTTCTCTCCATAATTCATCCTATCAAGTTCCTTTGGTGAAGGCAACCCAAAAGGACCATGCACCGTCGGGTCAAGTACATACCAAAATAGTTATGGACTTAGACACTAATCCAACAGTATTTCGACTTGCTTGATGAAGATCTTCAGTTCAGGAGTCGCCTCAGATTTGTGCTTTAGAAAGAATACCCAAGTAAAGCGTGAGAAATCATCAACAATAACAAGAATATACTTGTTACCGCCAATGCTCTCGATCGATGATGGACCACATAAGTCGATGTGAAGCAACTCAAGTTGTTCAATAACCTTGGTGTTTATGATGGTTGGGCGACTTTGACGACTCTGTTTACCCATCTCACATGCAGCACATAAGTGTTCTCTATCAAACTTAAGCAATGGAAGACCTCGAACATGACCGACGGTGACAAGCTTGTTGATGTCTTTGAAGTTGAGATGTGAAAGCCTTCGGTGCCACAACCAACTTTCGTTTGAATGAGCTTTGGACCAAAGACATATGGCTGGATTCCCTTTGATTGGTCTGAGATTTAGAGTGAACATTTCACCTTTTCGATCTGACTTGAGAATGACTTTTTTGGTTTTCTTCTCTATAATTTCTGAACCTTCGTCGTCGAACGAGACTTTGAGACCGGTACCTCCCACCAGTTGAGATACACTGATGAGATTATGCTGCAACCCTTCTACATACGCCACATTCCTCATTGTGAAGTCTCCATTGGTTATCATCCCATAACCCTTTATTGTTCCATAAGAGTTGTTACCAAACTTGACATTTCCACCATTTTGAAGTGACCGAAACTACCTTAGCTCTTCCTTCCTTCCTGTCATGTAACGTGAGCAGCCGCTGTCTATGTACCATTCTTCATCAAACTGCTTGTCACTGATAACCTGCAAAAATTAAGCACATTTAGGAACCCAAAGTTTCTTGGGTCTACGTGAGCCTTTCACAGAAACAGGAATAGTAAGAGAAACATCAACGAGATATGTTCATTTTATTAAGGTTGTTTCATCTTTTCTTTTAATAGTAAACACTTTGATTTTATCTTAATTAGATGTAGTTGTTTTGGATTCAGATTCTGGTGTTTAGATTTCAGCCTGCTTTCGGTCTTCCTTAGCTGAGGAAATCTTCCTTTTTCATTTCAAAACCTTTGATGATCTTGAATTTTGTGTAGGAACAGAATTGGGCTTAGAAGAAGATTGAGAACGAGAAGAATTAGAGGAAAACAAATTAGAATGAGAATCTTTTCTGACTTGAGGTTCGAAATGACCGTTTCGGTTGTGGTCATTTGAGGGACCGAACCTGGACCTTCGGTTGCCGTTTGATGATGAACCGAAGTTGGTTGGTGGCCCGAAACTGGGTCTTTTATTGTAACAGCTTGATGGGCTGAAATCTGGTCTTTGTCTGTTGTTGTTTGCCGAACCGAAACTAGCTTTTCGGTTGTTGTTGCTTTCGGGACCGAATCTGTCCTTTCGGTTCTGCTCTTCGTGTGGCCCGAAAATCTTCCTCTGGTTTTTTTGAATCGGAGATTCGAAGTTCCTTTGACTTTTGTTTTCTTCTCCTTTTGACTTAGAATCTTTGTCAAAGTGAGTGTAGTGAGGATTTTGGGAGCGCCAAAACTGCTTTCGCTCTGAGAGATTTTTCTTTTACCTCAGGTTTCTCTGCTGCTTTTGATTTTTCATCTGTTTCGGTTGTCTGTGAATATTTGCCTTTTGTTTCAGCTTCTTAGCAACCGGTTCACTCTTCATGGAAGGGTTTTCGCTTGTGGAGGTGACTTCATCCACAGGAATCTCTTTTGTGCCACTGGTACTTGGTACGTCAAAGTTGGTAGGCTTATTCAGAGGTTTGGGCACATATCTACCTTTGGCCTTCTATAATGTTCGCTCTGATAGACCAACTGTTTCGTCTGCATTTTCTATCGGTGCTGACCCAAAAAACTCATCACAACGATCTGCATTATCTTCGTTTACTATGGCAGTGAGTTCGGCTGTCTGATGTTCGGTTACTCCTGTGACCTTATACACTTGATAGGGAGTTGTTCTAACCTTCTGAAACACGACAACCTTTTCTTTAAGGATTGGGGACTTAGTTTTGGATAAACAAGTGAATTCCACAGAATTTTCAGAAATCAGGTTTTTGTGGTTTTCAGGCTCGCTCCTGACGAACTCGGAACAGTCAACTTCGTCCTCTACAGAAATTTCACTCATAACATCGTCCTCATTAAGTTCCGATGCGCTTTCAACATCAATTTTGTTTTCTGAACTCAAATTGGTACTCAATGAGTCGAATTTTTGTATGGGTTCGGACCTAAGTTTCAACTTATCATTTTCGTCCAAAAGATTTTTAAGCATGTCCTTATGGTCTTTGGACTTTATAAAGGATTCGATTTTGTCCAGACCATACATGTAAGTAGGATTAACATCATTGGAAGATACAACACTTTCACAATTGTATGCTTCGGCATCAATTTCATCCTCCTTAAACTCAAGGAAGGGTAAAATCATGCGATGTATCTTCTGCCCTATTTCACAATTTAGATGCAGTTGAGTAATGTTAGCATAAAGCCTTTTGGCAATCAAACTAAAAACATTCCTTTGTTTTAACAATTTGAGATTGTCTCTTTGCAAATAAATGTTTTCATCCCTAGATTTAATCAGCTCCAACTCTTTCTGCTCTATCCATATCCTTCGCTCCTCACTTTTGGATGACACCCTCCTTATTTGGTCAGTTAGATTAGAATTCGTGACCCGTGTTTGCTTTAAACAACTATCTAGATTTGAAATTCTTGAATTCAAGTTATTTAATTCCTTTTCATATGATTTTTTGTTGAATTTTAAATGAAACAAAAATAGATTGTACCTTCTTGATCAGTTCATCAAGTTCAATAATCTGCACACTAAGAGGTTTCGCTGTAAAGCATAAGTCCTCTCGCTCCTTGGCCTCTTCATTTCCACCATCAGTGTTGTATCCCCTCATCTAAGATACATCGGTCACCATAAGACATCTTCCATCAGTTTCACCACTTTTTGCAACATAAGCTGTAACACCGTGAATTTCAAATTAATTTTCGCAATATAAAATAAAACATTTCTCATTTAATTTCATAAAACATTAAGTTTCAAATTCCAATCTGTATCATACAATTCCCAAGATCACCTAAATATATCAAAAGTCCCCTGCGTGTGTACAGATCAAGCCGGCGCCTTCCCACGGTCATCGCTAGTACCTGAAACAACAACACTAACACTGTAAGCACGAAGCTTAGTGTGTTCCCCAAAATACCACACACAAAACACATATTAGCCACTCGAGGCTATAACTCTATGGGTCCGTGCACCTAACTCTGTGAACCCTCAGGTTCTAACTCTAGGAACCTTCCGGTTCCAACTCTGAAATCATGCACAGCATAAATCACATAGAAATAATGCAGTAAAACACATAGCATACACAGAACATACATACACTAACACATAGCTCTGATTACCTACTCAAGGTAAAGTATAGTGAGAAGACTCACCTCGCGTGTCTCGGTATCTCCCGAACCCTGGAAATCCCTCGTGCTCGATCCTCCGAGCTCTAATCCTCCTATAACATCACATGACTCTAATTAACACTCTTTATCTCTAAGGTTGACTATCCCTAAGAAGTCAACACAGGTCGACGGTCAACGGTCAATGGTCAACTTTGACTGGACTTGGCGTGTGCACACGGCAACTCGGTGAGTCTAGACGTTCTCACTCGGTGAGTCCCCACGGCGAGTTGCTCGGCCGACTAAATCCCTTCCCCAGCAACTCCTGAAGCTGCGAGGATAACTCTTGCATCTCTGGAGGTGCAAGAGGATAAGGCACCTTAGCTATAGGCGCGGCCCCCGGGACCAAATCAATACCAAACTCCACTTGCCTCACAGGAGGTACTCCCGGCAGCTCCTCGGGAAAGACATCTGGAAACTCACGCACCACCGGTACCTCCTGAACTGAACTTGGTCTCTCAGAAGTCGCCCACGTATCCAACACATACACCACAAAACCCTTACAGCCCTGCTGTAGACACTGCCTCGCCCTAGCGGCCGAACAAAAGGCTGATCCCGAATGAGTACCCTCGCCGTACACCGAAAGAACTCCCCCACTAGGGTCTCGTATAGTCACCAGCTGACGCTCACAGTCGATAACCGCACCGAATTGGCTCAACCAGTCCATGCCCACAATGACACAAACATCACCCATCGCAATAGGAATCAGATCAATCGGAAACTCAACCCCAAAAATCTCTAACACACATCCCCGGAAAACCTCCGTGGCACAAATCACTCTATCATCAGCTATGGAAACTCTCAGAGGCCGACTCAGTGCCTCACGACTAACACTGATATGCTGACTAAAGGCCAAAGATACAAAAGACCGATTCGCACCCGAGTCAAATAACACTAAAGCAGGTACGAAATTCACAAGAAAGGTACCTACGCATAATATAATATAAGCATAACATCTCAATATCAAAATAAATACACGAAAGGAAACATACCAGCCACAACATCGGGCGCAGCGCGGACCTCCTCCGCAGTCAGCTGGAAGGCTCTCCCTCGAGCTCTCGGCGTCTCGGCCTTCACAAGCCGACTCTCTGCAACTCTGGTGGCGGCAGGAGCAGACCCTTGAGATGCTCCTCGCAACTGCGGACACTCGGCCTTCCGGTGTCCGGTCTGGTTGCAGTGAAAACACACTGCAAACCCCTTGGGGCAGTCCTTGGCCATGTGCCCCTCCTTGCCACATTTGTAGCAAGACCCCGCTCGGCAAACTCCGTCATGACCCTTGCCGCACTTTCCGCAAGTGCGGCCCTTCTGGCTCCCTGGTCTGGGATCAGCAGGCTTGGCCCGCTTGGCGGCCGGCTGCGACTGTGTCGGTCGCTGATCCCTCCCCTGAGACTCCGCCTCCTCCCTGGCCTGAGTCTCAAGCTCAATCTCCCTCTTCCGGGCATTTGTCTGAAGCTCGGCAAATGTCCGGTACGAGGAGTTCACAGCGAACTCCCGAATATCCCGCCTCAAGATGCTCAAGTATCGGCTCATACGTGCCTGCTCAGTGGACACGTGTTCAGGGCAGAACATCGCCCTCTCGTGGAACATCCTCGTGATCGTTGTAACAGACTCAGTACCCTGCTTGAGGGTCAAAAACTCCTGTGCTAAACGCTCCCTCTCCACCTGGGGAACGTACTCATCCCGAAACATGGTGGTGAACCTCTCCTAGGTCACCGCAGAAAGCTGAGCAAGCGTATAATGCGTCGTCACGAACTTCCACCAGTCCTTCGCTCCCAAGCGAAGCTGGTTCAGCGCGAACCAGACCTTCAAATGGTCAGGAGACGAGCAAGTGAAGAAACACCCCTCAATATCAGATATCCACCTCATAGCTGCCACCGGATCCTGAATACCATCAAACTTTGGTGGTTTTGTGTTGCTGAACTCACGGAATAGCAACGCATCCCCACCCTGCGGTCTCGCAGCAGCAATTGCTGCGGTAGCCGCTGCAGCAGCAGCCTCAGAAAGAGCGGCATAACGCTCATCAAACGTCTCAATCAATGTGGTCTTTATAGACCCAAACATCTCCGGTATCTCTGCCGTGATGGCAGCAGCCACCTCCTCCTGAATGATCCGGCGGATCTCCTCCTCACTGGTACCACTGCTCTCGGGCATCAAACGTGTCCTCACCATGATCTACCTCTGAAATACAACATACGATAAATTAGAATTCACACGAGTATGCTCACACTCGTCAACTCTTCCCTCCTTGATTCTTGGCATTCCAAAGATTCCGACTTGGGCTACACACCGCTCCGGTGCTTCCAGTAGTACGGGCCCAATACTACTGTTCGCACCGCACCAGAATACACTCCAAGTCCTTCTCTTTGGATCCCAGGTCTCATGTACTCTATCATGCATAGACCACTCTCTAATAGATCTCTCATAAGTCCCTCGCTGCTACCTACTCACTCTCAAGCATCTCATAGCAGCTCACCTCTTCCTAGGCTAAGGCATCACAAATCAGGCCACTCTAGTCCTAATAGCAATACCCAGCCTACTCTAGCATGCGAATACATCATATCAATGTCAATATCACATAATATATAAAGGTATTTTGGGAAATCACCGTTCGGGCGCTGACTGATCGTACACACATCTCTTGCTCTGCGTTTTTCAAAAATCTTTTACTCTTTTTGAAAATACATTTCAAATCCTCAGTTTGAGTTCAAATACGCCCGAAGGTGTACTCGAATCCCTCAAACCAAGGCTCTGATACCAACTTGTAACACCGTGAATTTCAAAATAATTTTCGCAATATAAAATAAAACATTTCTCATTTAATTTCATAAAACATTAAGTTTCAAATTCCAATCTGTATCATACAATTCCCAAGATCACCTAAATATATCAAAAGTCCCCTACGTGTGTACAGATCAAGCCGGCGCCTTCCCACGGTCATCGCTAGTACCTGAAACAACAACACTAACACTGTAAGCACGAAGCTTAGTGAGTTCCCCAAAATACCACACACAAAACACATATTAGCCACTTGAGGCTATAACTCTATGGGTCCGTGCACCCAACTCTGTGAACCCTCAGGTTCTAACTCTAGGAACCTTCCGGTTCCAACTCTGAAATCATGCACAGCATAAATCACATAAAAATAATGCAGTAAAACACATAGCATACACATAACATTCATACACTAACACATAGCTCTGATTACCTACTCAAGGTAAAGTATAGTGAGAAGACTCACCTCGCGTGTCTCGGTATCTCCCGAACCCTGGAAATCCCTCGTGCTCGATCCTCCGAGCTCTAATCCTCCTATAACATCACATGACTCTAATTAACACTCTTTATCTCTAAGGTTGACTATCCCTAAGAATTCAACACAGGTCGACGGTCAACGGTCAATGGTCAACTTTGACTGGACTCGGCGAGTGCACACGGCAACTCGGCGAGTCTAGACGTTCTCACCAGCTCTCTAGGATTCCCTTTCTACACGTCGAGTAGTCCCCCCTGACTCGACGAGTTTCACCTGGCAGAAATCGCGGGGCCACCCCGACTCAACTCGCCGAGTCTCAAGAACGACTCGGCGAGTCCCAGCTCGACTCAGTCCACTTGACAACCCTCTCTAACTCGCTCTGACTCACTGAGTCAACCCATGACTCGACTGGATCACTCACTGACCGGTCCAAGGCAATCTTCAAGCTACTCGCCGAGTCTGCTCATCGGACTCGGCGAGTCCATGCCATGCAATCACTCAAACTTGCTTCTAAGGTCAGATCTACTCCAACAATTCATAGATCTGGCCTTCCTGGATTGATTCACCACGTAAAGCCCCAGACTTGGTGCATAAACAACCTCTATATGACCATTTATGAAGAATTATCAACAAATCTCACTACACAAGGTCATAACCTCCATTGTTCTCTATAAAGCTTGATGAATGAGGCCCTCTGGACCTCTATGGATCCAGATCCGAAGTCTCATCACTAGCAAGGGACTATTTGGCCATCCAATCAACTCAACAAGGTCACAAGAAACCCTAAAATCAATTATATTTCCCAAAACAAGAGATGAGCCGAAATCATACCTTTAAATTGAAGGGCTAAGCTTCAAATCCACCAAATAGCAGTCTCCTTTGCCTCCTCTTGGCTAGAACCTTCCTCTTCTTTGCTAAACAACACACAAATGTCAAGAAATGCTTCCTTTCTCTCTCAAATCGCTAAAGCACTCTAGGGTTTCTCTCTATGGACTGTTGGGTGCAAATGACGGCCATAAGGCCCTTTAAATAGGTCCCAGACCCGAGAAATTAGGGTTTCATTAAACAGCGTGGACTCGCCGAGTCCATATCCTGGACTCGCCGAGTCCAGACGAATCCCGCGTCCAGAAACACGACCCTACTCGGCGAGTCTGAGCTCCAACTCGCCGAGTCCCCTCTCAAAACACTAGAAAACAAAACAATAAAATACCTGGAAATCCGGGCTGTTACATAAGCCTTTCCATGAGAAGGCTTTCTCACTTCATCGTCTTCTGAGTCAGTCGACCACACCTGCACGCCACCAAACTCATCATCATCTACCAAACCCTGCACAATAAGAGCATTCATAGAGGGATTAGTAGCAGCTTTCTTCCTTTTTATCTCTTCCAGTCTTTTCATAAGACTTGCTTCTTCATCTTTCTCTTCATCTTTCTCTGCCATCTTCTTCAGCATGCAATCTTTTGCATAGTGATTCTTTCCACCACAGTAGAAGCAACTGACACCAGAGTCAGCTTCACCCTTCGCTTCCTTTTTCGATTCCTCAACCTTCGGTTCATCTTTCACCTTTTCAGTACTATAGCTTCCCTGCCAATTACGATTTTTGTTGGTAGGGAACTTTTTCTTGATGAAGCTTCTGGGATTTGACACCATCGTAGCATAGTCTTCGGCTGTCAGATCGTGATCTCCCAGATTTAGATCCTCTTCATCTTCATCTACACTCTTACCCTTGGACAGAAGCGCCAGAGACCCCAGATTTGAAAACATGCTTTTCTCTTGCAGCACTGTCTTTTCCTGGGATTTCAGAATCCCCACCAGTTTCGCCAGCGAGTACGATTTGAACTGCTCGTGTGCTTTAACCGTTGACACAACATCTCTCCATTCGGATCTTAGACCATTCAAAAAAGTGACCTTCTATTCGATGAGCTTCCTTTCAATATCATGTTTGATCATCTTGCTTTGAAGATGATTGAAGCGATCAAATGTCTGCGTAACAAACTCATTAGGACTCTGCTTGAACTCTCCAAATTCAGATAGAAGTAAAGTCTGAATTGAGTGCTCCAGATCTTCATCTGTGGAATGCAGCTCTCGCAGCCGATCCCAGATTTCCTTTGTTGTACTGTAAGAACTCACCAATCTAAACGTGTCGGATTAAAGAGCGAATCTAATTAGTCTCAATGCCTTGATGTTGCATTGAAACTTCTCCTTTTCGTCCTGAGCAACATCTTTCACATCTTTCAACAAATCATTGTACTCCTTTTGAGTTTTAATGATTCTAGATGTTCCTGAATGAGAAAATGGGCCAGATATAATAGCTTCCCATATCAGATACCCATTATCTTCAGATCCAATGATGTAGTCTTCAAAGTGGTGCGTCCATACCTCGTAATCTTGAGTGTAGAGAATTGGAATCTTGTTTGTAGATCCTATACAATTTGAGATGTTAATAGGATTAGATTGAGAATCGTCCATGCTCGATCGTTTAACCTATTATAAGATCAGACTTTGTAATACGTAATATTAGGCCATGATGAATAAATAATGAGATACGTCAATTATGGAATGACGGCTCAATAAATATCAATGAATGCAGAATAAACCCTAATCACTTCTTTCACAGAAGAGATGTGTATGAATTACACAGTCTCCTGCTCTGATACCCATTGAAGAGTTAAGAAACTCTTTGATCGTTTAGATCTTAGAACAGGACAATCATAGAAATGTCAAATAGAAATATCAAGCACAAGAATGAATCAAAATATGTAGAATGATTCAATAGATTCAAGCCTCAGTAGAGCCCGAAAAAGAACTTCCGTTGTAGAGGCTATTAGGCTTACAAATGATAAAGATAATAATATCTATGAAATAATTGACTCCCAATCTTACGTACTAAGATGCATGCAAGCATCTATAAATACTAAACCCTAGAAATAACTCACGGATGGACAGGCCCAATCCGAAGATAAAAATGGACTAAAGAACGAGCCCAAGACGCAACACCCATCGGACCCTACAGGACGAATGAAGCAGAAAAAGTGCTCCAAAGAATCAAGAAAGTGCTACATGAATTACCCATGCTGGCCAGCCCTGTCCCTGGAGAGACGTTACAAGTGTACATCTCGACATCAGGCGAAGCGTTATCTTCAGTATTGACTGTAGAACGGGAAAGGGAACAGAGACCGGTATACTTTGTTAGTAGAGCGCTGCAAGGACCGGAACTCAACTATCCCACGCTGGAGAGGCTAGTCCTGGCACTCATCTATGCAGCGCGACAACTAAGGCGGTACTTTCAAGCACACTAGATTGAGGTGCTCGCGAGTTACCCCATCAAACATATACTGCTCAAGCCAGAGACGTCGGGCCAGCTGGTGAAGTGGGCGATCAAACTGGGAGAGCACGACATAAATTACCGCCCAAGGACAACTGTCAAGGGACAAGCGCTAGCCGATTTCTTACTAGAAATTTTGGACGGAGGGGACCCGACCAAATAGAAAGTGTGGGCAGTTGTTGGGGCCCTGGCTGATAACAGTTCATGGACTTTGTATACGGATGGGGCATCCAGCAGGGAAGGCTCAGGGGCGGGGCTGATCCTGACCAGTCCGGAAGGAGAAGAGGTAACCTACGCGCTCTGTTTTGATTTACACATGTCAAACAACAAAGCGGAGTACGAAGCGTTGCTCACAGGATTGCATCTAGCCAAGAAGATGGGTGCGAAAGCTGTAACGGCCCTAACCGACTCGAGGCTAGTAGCAAACCAGGTTAATGGGAGTTTCGAGGTAAGAGATCAAAGGATGGGAAAGTATGTAAAGATGGTGAAACATTTGGTAGGATCATTTGAGCAGCTTACAATCAAGCAGATACCTAGGAGTAAAAACAAGAGGGCAGATGCTTTAAGTAAGTTCGAATTCATGTGCTTCGACCAACTGTCAAAGAAGGTCCTAGTAGAGGTACTCCGTGAAAGAAGTATAGACGAGCAGCAGGTGAACACCCTAGCTCCAACCGGGCCCACGTGGAGGACACCGTTTCGGGAATACCTACAGAGGGGGGTGTTGCCAGACGATCATGGAAAGGCTAGGAAGATACGTATAAAACCGCCTTCGTACGCAATGGTTAACGGAGAATTATACAAAAAAGGGTTCAAGACCCCATGGTTAAAATGTGTGGACCAAGCCAAAGGGAGAGAGATGTTACAGGAAGCACACTCTGGCCAAGTAGGTGCACACGAAGGGGCACGAGCTTTAACAGGCAATGTGTTGCGAATGGGGGTATATTGACCGATGATACAACAAGATGCGATAAAATGACCAGGAAATGTGGGGAGTGTTAGTCTTACACCCTAGTCCAAACGAACCCCCCGCTGCCACTGCATAACATAACCAGCATGTGGCCATTCTACCAATGGGAAATAGATATAGTAGGTCCATTCCGATAAGCACCAGGAAAGCTAAAGTATATGGTGGTGGTCGTGGACTACTTCACAAAATGGATCGAAGCGGAGCCACTGGTGTGCATATCGGGGAGACACATGATAAAATTCGTATAGAAGAACATCATGACAATATTTGGGACACCTAAAGTTCTTATCAGTGATAACGGCCTACAGTTTGCTTAGAACCCGTTCAGAGAATGGTGCACCACCAAAGGGATAAGCCAACATTTCACATCGGTAGCACACCTGCAAGCGAACGGACAGACGGAGGTATCCAATCAAACCATTGTGAATTGGGCGGAGGAGATACCGATGGTGTTATGGTCGTAAAGAACTACACTACGGACAAGCACGAAGGAAACCCCTTTCAGCCTGACGTATGGGACAAAGTACATATGTCCATGCTTAGTGACATGAGTTTAATACTTAGTGTATTTAAAAGTCCGCGGTCAATGTAGAATGATAATGCAATTGCTGATCATTGATACTTAGTGTATTTATTTATAATGATTCAATGTTCACATGCAAAACTCGATCGTTGGGTGCTAAGAGCGCCCAATACCGACACTTAGTGTGTCAACGATAGCATGGGCAAAACGAAATGCCTAGCGCATCAGGGCGCTGTATCTCCTAAATAATGTATAATAAACAAGCAAGAAAAACAATAAGCAAAGCGAGCAAAAAACAAACAATGCTTAGAGCATACAAAATACGCATCTAGGAAAATAAAACATTATTTTTATAAGTCCAAACATTACACAAGTCAAAAGCATCAAAGCCTAAAGCAGCTGAGTAGAGAAATTTTCATACCCCAGGAGGGGTAGCACACGTGTTGGGTTTTGAGCAATCTAACACTTCCTAAGTGTGCATGCAACCCTAATAAACCTTGGATCTATGTTTGTCTAAATACATGCAAAATAATAATTTTCCAAGGTTTATAACCTGACGAACATGGCATGGGGAACATTTCAACATAAAAGAGTTAGAAGAGATTACATACCTTTTTGATGAGTTTGGTTCTTAAGGAGTTTGAGGGCCAAGCACCAATAGTGTGAATGCCTCATATGGAATCACAAAACACCACAAACTCTTGGAAAACTTTGAGAGAGTATACACACTTGTATATTTTCGGCCACACACAAGCACA
Organism: Lactuca serriola; assembly: GCF_051521515.1. Classification (NCBI taxonomy): domain Eukaryota; kingdom Viridiplantae; phylum Streptophyta; class Magnoliopsida; order Asterales; family Asteraceae; genus Lactuca; species Lactuca serriola. The sequence continues at coordinate 11,033,585 of NC_136409.1, read as the reverse complement.
CACACACACACACACACACTAGTTCACTTGTTTCACTAGGCCCCATTTTGATGCTCCATAAGCATGCTTATATAGTGTACATGATTAGGGTGAAACCCTAATAACCCATGTCTTTTCCTTTTCCAAGGATCCATGGGTTAAAAGCTCCATGGATCATCCATGGACTTCCATACAAGCCTAGCCCATTCACAAATGAGTGTTAGCCCACACCATATAAAACTAATAGCCCATAATCTAATTAGTCTTCTTTTTAATCTCTAAATTAATTCATAATTAATTTAAGACTAAGACTAATTAAATAACATAACTTGATATTAATATATTATAACTTATAATATATTAATAAACATATGTGTATAACTCTTATAAAATAATCCATAAATAGTTTGGATGAGATGCAACCCAAATGGACCATGCCGGTCGGGTCAAGTATATACCAAATAAGTTATGGACTTAGACACCTTATCCAACAGACTCCCACTTGGATAAGTATAATAACTACATTTGCGTATGTTACTTCAGGAACCAACCAGCAATCGTAGCTCTCGAAAACTCCGTTGAACTATGAAGACTCTGTTGAACTATGAAGCGCCGTTTTAGATAAGTGATCATATAATCCTCTGTTCTCATGATATCAGCCAGAAAAATACATGGAACAACGTCGTACTTATTGTCCAGCAGTTTGTTTCCCGATTTCCGATTTGTTTGACAAAGAACTTAATCGAACACATCAATTTAGTTCTGACCGGCCGGTACATAGGTCAAAACAAAATCATCGAGGGGCCTAGATATCGCTTCTATTTCTAGAAGGAACAGATAAACTTCGACTCACATGCTTGTTCTACTACTTGTTGAATTGTACACAAAGGCACGTTTTATAACATCAAGTTACTGATGCGTTTACGTGCAATCAATGCACAACCAACTCATAAGTAACAACTCATATCTCTAGGTTTGAAGATTTATATGATATTACCGTGTCACGATCACTCGAGATAAATTCCATGAAGTGATACAAGTGAGCGTGGGTTTATTCCAATACTCATAACTTATGAGCACTCATGAATGTTGTAGCAACCATTGCTATGACTAAACCCATTTAGCCATCTACAAACTCGATTCATGACAGTCTTGATTCATACCTACTTCGGAAAGAATAACCTAGCTATTTTGGAAGTCAAAACATGCAAAGTGAAACACAATAATAATCGAATCCAATATGGTCTCAGAACCCTTTTGAATATAAATAAAACCACCTTTTATTTATCACCATATTGATTACACATTATTCAATGTTTCTAATAATCAACTTAATACTTGAATAAAAACAACAGTCATCCCATGCTCCTAACATGTACACTTTGTTTTTTTTTTCTAAACAATACTTATGCCATACCCCAAGTATGCACACTATGTTTGTCTATGATCCTTACATTGTGATGTAGATCAATTGAACATGATTCCATTGATACTCATTTCACAATCCCAAATCCTTATTGTAAATGTGAGAATCCCCGATTCCTATCATTTACCAAAAAATCTGTTAGATTTTAAACTTTTATGCAACGTTCCTCTTGTAATGATTATGCACAAAGTCACCAAAACCTTGTCACCAGTCATTATAGAGTATTCCAAAGAAGGTCAACTTCTATGGAACGGAAGTGTCATATTCAAAGTACATTGCTTTGAACATCCTTCTTGCATTAAGGTTTTCTAATCTTACATAGATTAAATAACTTCCACCTATGGAGACATTTCCATAGTCCCATTTTGACTATCACTTCCGAACAAGAGTTACTTTTTTTTTCAGAATATGTCAATATGGTCCTTTCCGACAACTTACATCATACTTCCAACTGCCCCTGAGCAACCAATCTTTGGCGAACCTCAGATCGTCCTCAACAATTGCTTAATCACTTTAGTCATATCCAGTTCTAGACTTTTCCCCTCTCAATGCCTTAAGCATTTGGAAAATTTAGAAAAGATGAATATTATATCACATGCAATCGATCCTATATTCGAAGCATATGGGACACGATTCATGATGTTTGACATAAAGACATGATACTAGACCAGTCTCTTGCTACAATATTTTTTAATCATCTTTAGTCAAGGATATATATATGAATTTTATGTCTGAATGGTTCGAATTAAGGAAATTCTATATATATTGCGTTCTCAAAATTTAACTATGAAGAGGGATGCCGTAGTCATAATTGAATTTTGAGAACGCAATATATATAGAATTTCCTTAAGTCGAACCATTCAGACATAAAATTCATATATAAATCCTTGACTAAAGATGATTAAAATCTCAATCTGAGCTTTAGAATTGAAATGAAGTATAATTTCCTCTCCCTTAATTATAGCAAAACAACTTTTCAACCCCTGCAACTTCACGAATTGAAGCTTTGTTTTCTATAATTACCATTGCTAACTTGCAACAATAAATGTAATAATCATGCTCCCACTAACATGATGATTATCAACATAACACTTATGCTCCCACTAGCTCTGACATATTTACAGAAATCTGCTGGACTTCTGAAATTTAGATTCATACACCTTTCTGTAGATAGCTCACTTGTGTGTCTAAATAGTTTTCAGAACTATGAAAAGGGATGCCGTAATCATAATCTTAATTGCTTAGGCATTTGCCATTTCTCACAAGTCCATGTTAGTGTTCCGGTTAACCACACGCACTCCACTAACGACTTTTGAAAATGCAAATAACACAATTGGTATCTACGTAAAATCTACTTAGTGAAAGCGTTTCCTCACCATCATTTTCATGAATCGGAGAGAAACCTTATGACACTTAGATTTTAAAGTGTATGAGTTCCTATCCATGTGAATTTGTCAAAACCATAATCACAAGATAAGATTAGTGACAAATTCAGCCTTACATGGATTAAACTTGTTCAATTTTAGTTTCTTGTCACCTTGGTAGCACAAGGCCCACCAATGCTTCCAAGTTGAACTCTGATAACTCACATGCAAATTCAACTTATTTGAAGTAGGTACAGAAATAAGAATTATGTCAACACGATAGGTTGCAAAGCTTAAGTCGTGTGCTAGTGATAAATTACAGGCTTTAATCTTGATTAAATCTTGAAACTCTTTCAGGATCTTTAAGGCTCCCACTGTCCCCTTGGCATATAAGTTTCCCCAGTCAAGAACCATTTCTTGACAAAACAAATATTCAAGGGATAGTGCGGATTCTTATCAAGACTAACACTTCACACAATTGGTCTTAGTTGGTCTTTTGTCTCATCCAAGACATCACAACTTACCAATCTCAAATGTACAAGGGTAGAAAACATTTTACTCTTACATTTGATAAGTGTTTTAAATCTTCCTTTATGTCACTCAAAGTTACAATCTTGGAGTATGATTCTAAGAATTGTTTTGGAACAAAGTATGACTCATCTTCTTGATTTTAACCAATCCAACAATTCATGACCTCTCTTCTTGGCCATAACAATGCACTAAGACGTCCTTAGAGTATGAATTTTTGATATGGTTTCATAATCATTAAGATGATCATGAAATGTGATACTAAAGTACTCTCCCATCCTTTCAGATTTGAGAAACTTTTATCTTTCTGCCTAATTTGATTCTTCTCATTAGTTTTGTCATACATTGTAACCTTTCCAATGTTACATAATTATACTTAACCTCATAAGTATAATCATACTTACTAATCTTTAGTAAATCATGACAAATCAATCTTTGTGGTGGACCTTAACCAGCGCACACCCAGTGTACCTAATTCCTTAGTCCTTCAATTGACTCACATATACACTTGATCAAAGAATTAGTCTTAATTTTCAAAGATGAAAACTCTCATTCATCATACAATACAACTTGTATGATTCCAAATTTCGGTCCAATTGAAACTTGGGTGATGAAAAACTTTCTTCATTTGGTAAATTCAGACACTACCACAAATGAAAGAATCAAATCCACTTTCCAATATTGTTATTACTGGAAACATATAAGCAACAATTTTCCACAGATGCCATTGTAAGGATATTTTGAAAATAAATAAAATTAAAACCCTTTATTTTCCTTTTATTTTAAAACTTTGCGGAAAAACTTATCCTTACAATCCACATGAAAACCTTGTTGTTATCTATTCATAAGCAATATATTATAACTCTTAAGCAACAACTCAAAATTCTGATTACCGAACCATGCGATCAAAACCCACCTTCGCAATCTGAATCAACATATAATTACTTTAAAAACATCAACATGTGACCCATTGACATTATGTAATAAGAATCTCCAAATAGAAACTTAACTGTCACACCCCGAAAACCGAAGGCGGAAACATTTCCGGGGTTGACTCCACGTTGAGTATCAAATCCAATGTACATAGTAAGTAAAGTGAAACAAACATTACATTACATATTAAAAGTTTTACAATTTGTTTCAAAAGACACAGTTTATACAGTTGTGATACATAATATGGATATAAACAAAACGAACGGGCCTTGCACGCACACAATCCTGAACCAAGTAAGTCTTCGGGTACCTGTACTATCGTTTACCTGAGAACACAAGCAGTTTGAAAATCAGCATGATGCTGGTGAGTTCATAAGTAGTTTTGTTTTGTAAAAATGTTTATGTTTCCTTTCTGTTTCTGAAAATGTAACACACGCCAAGAAAATCCCATATTTTCTTAAAAGTTGGTTGTTGTATCACAAAAGTAAAGTATAGTTTGATTATCCACTTCATTGTTCTATTCCTTTTATGTACCAGTGTATTCCCACGAAAGTCCCATACTTTCCTGAATTGTTAGTTATTGTAAAAGATGTAATGTTATACAGTCGGTTACACTTTTCTAGTTATGTATATGTTACCCAGGAATGCCCCATGCTTTCCTGTATGTTGGTTTTTAATGTAAAAGATGTATTCTGCTAAACCTGGTTATGTACAAAGTTTTCCACAGGAAGGTCCCATACCTTCCTGAATGTTGGTTATCTTATGTAAAAGATGTAAACCGAAATCTGGTTATCTGAAAAATGCAGTAAGTGGTTCATTATTACTATAAGTAAATCTCTGTTATCCTAGTTGCGAGTTCCATAACCATACTAAAGACTGAACCTGTGGCAATAAGTAGTCCACAATCCTTATGACTTTCGTCACCCTTGAACCATTTCGATTCGGCTGTAGCTAGCAGCCAGGTGTGGGGTAGTCAGCCCCGTATAGATCTATACACTCAAGTCACGCTCTCTAAATTCCAGAGATTCTGGTTACGGGTGTAGTCCTCCACTCGCGTATCTCTGTGGAGTGTTCGCCGAGGATGTGTCTCCAATCATACGGAATAACAAATTTACTAGTAATAATAGGATAATCCTCCATTCGCGTATCTCTGTGGAATGTTACCGAGGACAAGACAGTGTACGAAATATATTGTTCATGTTTTATAAATTCATGCTTTTAACTGATAAAACGTGGAAATCATTTGTGAAATATATAAAACATAACAGTTTATAAAACCCATTTCACAAATAAATGTTTAAGTGATCAGTGTATTCTACTAGTTATCAGTTGTGTATATCAATATTAAAAGCATATGAAATGTGAAACACACACATGAAAATAAGTTTTGAGTACAAGGAAACCCTTGTACTTTGCTTGTGTTCCCCCCTGAAAACAGTGAAAAACAGTGAAAAAGGGTAAGGGTATGAACTCACCGGACTTGGAAATGTGTCGGTTTTGGATACTAGACGTTGGTTCGGGGATTGTTTACTCGCGATGTCCCTATGTAAAATGTAATATTGCCATATAATACTAATTAGATTTATAATGACTACTTATTTAGGACATTACACTCCAACGAGGTTAAACACCTCAAAACGAGCGTTTGGAGTGACCCGGGTGACATCTACGGATGAAATATGGCACTAGGGACTTGGGACTTGAGTTTACTCTCCAAAAGTAAACATTTAGATGAGTTTACAACCACAAAACACACCCATACATGAGTTTACGGCCATAAACTCATGTTGGTGTGAATTTGGGTGTTTAATGGCTTGAATGGACACGGGGATTGCTAGAATGGATATCTAAAATGCCTTGGAACACTTGGAATGAATTAACATCATTTAAAAGGGAGTTTATGGCCACACTCTTGGAGTTTACGGCCGTAAACTCACCCATGGCCAAGAATGATTAATTTGAACTACAAAGGACAATCACATGTGATTCTAACTAATTTTCTAAGCATTGTTATGAATTTAGGTTACCATTTAACAAAATTTTAGGATTTTACGGCCTAGAGGTATGTTCTATGGCCGTAAACTCTCCTTATGCTCTTGAAAAATTAGTTATTGATGCTTAAAACACTCATATGTAATTCTAGAAATTTTTCCAAGCCTTTAGGGTGGTTTAAGACATCATTTGACACACTTATAGGAGTTTACGGCCTAGGAGGAGTTCTTTGGCCGTAAACTCACTGATGTAGGGCATTTGTTGTGTTTAAGGTCTCCAAATCATTTTTAGATGAATCTAGGATTTACCACAAGGCCATTGGTTGAGTTTCAAAGCATTTGGACATGTTTAAAGGCATTAAATCCCCCTTAAAGAGGAGTTTACGGCCCAAGAACATACCTTGGCCGTAAACTCTCTTTTTTCCCTTATAATTCATGTTTTAATTGATTTAAGTCTAGATTTGCAAGCCTTATAGTCTTATCTAAGTCCCAACTTTGATTTGGAAGTGTAATTTGGCTTAAAAACCCCATATAATGGAGTTTACGGCCCAAGCTTGCTCCTTGGCCGTAAACTCATGTTCTTGGTCCCAAAACTCAAATAATTCATCAAATTGAAGGCTAAAGATGTTGAATAACATGCTAGGGAGGTTACCTCAAAGATTTGAAGCCTTAAACTTGAGATTTGGTCCTTAATTCTAGCTTGAGTAGAGAACTTGTGAGAGTTTAATGAGAAATTGGCCAAAGGCTTCAAATGAAGTCTTAAAACACTTTATATAGTGTTTGGGAATTGGACACGACGGAATTCTACCCGATACCGACGTTAAGTGGGGCTTTTGGTCATACCCGACCAAATTGTCGTGACTCGATATGGTCGATTCTATAATTGTTCCGATCACTAAAGTGGGGTGTTAAAATGATTTCTAAATGTATTAGGACACCCATTAAGTCATTTTAGGTTGATATAAACTAATGACTTAATAAAATGGCGAAATCGGAAACGAATTTGAAAATGACGTTTGGTTGATCAAATTGGATTACAAGTTGAGGTACAAGAAGTGATATGAAATTTCGGGTTGTTACATTATCCCCCCCCCCCCCCCGTTAGAGGGAATTTCGTCCCGAAATTCAAGACAAGAAATAAGAGAAAATACAAATCATGGATCTAGAAAGAGTTGTGGATACTTCTGTTTCATCGAGTCTTCTCGCTCCCAAGTGAACTCCGGTCCCCGCTTGGCATTCCAGCGAACCTTCACCAACTGGATGCGACTTTGTTTCATACGTTTGACTTCTCGTTCCATGATTTCGATCGGTTCCTCCACGAAGTTGAGGTTTTCATCGATCTCAATCTCGTCTAACGGAATCACTAGGGTTTCATCGGATAGGCACTTCTTGAGGTTTGAAACATGAAAGACGGGATGGATGTTACTGAGTTCGTGAGGTAAATGAAGCTTATAGGCTACCAGACCAACTCTGGCGATGATTTCAAAAGGTCCAATGTACCTCGGATTAAGTTTCCCACGCATACCGAAGTGTACAGTGCCTTTCCAGGGCGAGACCTTCAACAAAACACGATCTCCAACTTGAAATTCTAGTGGTTTCCGACGATTATCAGCGTAAATCTTCTGGCGATCGCGCGAGGCATTTAGTCATTCATGGATTTGGATAATCTTCTCAGTGGTTTCACGGATGATCTCAGGACCAGTGAGAGCACTGTCGGGGACTTGACTCTTGGCTAGCTGTGTATCTCCCACCTCGGCCCAGCACAGAGGGGATCTGCACTTGCGACCGTATAGGGCTTCGAACGGGGCAGCCCTAATACTGGTGTGGTAACTGTTGTTGTATGAGAATTCGATCAAAGGTAGATGTGCATCCCAAGACGTTCCAATGTCAATGACACATGCTCTACGCATGTCCTCCAGGGTTTGGATTGTTCTCTCACTTTGTCCGTCGGTCTGAGGATGATATGTCGTGCTCATGTCTAGTTGGGTTCCAAGGGATTTCTGAAGAGACTGCCAAAATCGGGAAGTAAACCTGCTATCTCGATCCGAGATAATGGATGCAGGTACACCGTGCAGTCGGACTACCTCCTGAATATAAATCTGTGCGAGTCTCTCCATCTTGTATGTTTCTTTGATTGGAACGAAGTGAGCTGAATTTGTCAAACGATCGACAATTACCCAAATGGTATCATACCCACTCGATCACTTGGGTAGTTTGGTGATGAAATCCATGGTGATCATCTCCCATTTCTATTCAGGTATCTCAGGTTGCTGGAGCAGACCCGAGGGTTTCTGGTGTTCAACTATTACCTTGGCGCAAGTCGGACATTTGCCCACAAATGAAGCTATCTCAGCCTTCATATTTGGCCACCAATATTGTTTCTTGAGATCTAAGTACATCTTGCAGAGCCCGGGTGAACAGAGTATCTGGTTCAGTGTGCTTCCTCCATGACTAACTCTCTGAATCCTCTGGACTTGGGAATCCAGATCCGATCCATGAAACAATGGACTCTGTCACTTCTGATCTCAAGTTTCTTTTCCATTCCTCTCAAAACTTCAGTTGACATGTTCTCGGGTTTAAGGGCTTTTAACTGAGCTTCTCGGATTTGCATGGGTAGGTTGGAATGGATGTTTATCGACTGGCTCTTCACCTTGTTGCTTGTACTCTCCTTTCGGCTAAGGGCATCTGCTACCACATTGGCCTTGCCGGGATGGTAACGAATTTCACACTCATAATCACTGAGTAATTCTACCCATCGCCTTTGTCTCATGTTCAAGTCTTTCTGTTCGAAGATGTGTTGCAGGCTCTTATGGTCAGTGAAGATCGTGCACTTGGTTCCGTAAAGGTAATGCCTCCAAATCTTCAATGCAAAGACTACGGCTCCTAGCTCCAAGTCATGTGTGGTATAGTTGACCTCGTGTGCTTTCAACTGCCTAGAGGCATAAGCAATTACTTTTCCTCTCTGCATAAGCACACAACCTAAACCTTGAGTAGACGCATCGCAGTAAACAACAAAGTCCTCTGTCCCTTCGGGTAGGGACAGGACAGGTGCGCTGCACAAAGCTTTCTTCAGCGTCTGAAATGCGGTTTCTTGATTATCACCCCAACAAAAGGGTACACCTTTCTGTGTTAGAGTGGTTAGAGGTTTGGCAATTCTGGAAAAGTTTTGGATGAATCTTCGATAATAGCCAGCGAGACCCAAGAATTGCCGGATTTCTGTGGGTGTCTTTGGTGCTGACCAATTCTCTATTGCCTTAATCTTGGAAGGATCAACATGAATACCCTCCTCACTCACCACGTGACCAAGGAAAGTTACCTTCCATATCTAGAACTTGCATTTTGAAAACTTCGCGTATAACTTCTCGGATCGCAGGGTCTCCAACATTAGCCTCAAGTGTTGTTTGTGGTCTTCTTCACTTCGGGAATAGACGAGTATGTCATCGATGAACACAATGACAAACTTATCCAAATAAGGACGACACACCCGGTTCATCAGGTCCATGAACACTGCCAGTGCGTTGGTTAGACCAAAGGGCATTACTACGAACTCGTAGTTTCCATATCGAGTCCTAAAAGCTGTTTTGGACACATCACTTTCATGAACTCGTAACTGATGGTACCCTGACCGAAGGTCTATCTTAGAGAAGTAACTGGCTCCCTAGAGTTGATCGAAAAGGTCATCTATTCGCGGAAGAGGATATCGGTTTTTGACAGTCAACTTGTTCAGCTCGCGATAATCGATACAGATACGAAAGGATCCATCCTTCTTCTTGACAAACAAAACCGGAGCTCCCCAGGTTGAGGAACTCGGCCTAATGAATCCTTTGCTAAGCAACTCGTTAAGTTGACTGGATAACTCCTGCATCTCTGCTGGAGCTAAGCGATATGGAGACTTCGCTACAGGAGTAGTCCCAGGAATTAGGTTAATACGGAACTCGACCTGACGCTCGGGAGGGATTCCTGGAAGCTCTTCGGGAAACACATCAGGAAAATTACAGACCTCGGGGATGCTCGCGAGGTCTTTAACTTCTTGTTTCTCGTTGATCACATGGGCCAAGAATGCAACACACTCCTTTCGCAGGAGTTTCTGAGCTTTGATGCAGGAAATGATACGAAGGTTGGAACCGAGTTTATCGCCATAGACCACTAGGGTTTGACCCGAAGGAAGGTTGAGACGGATGGCTTTTTCGAAGCAAAGGATATCTGCATGATTGGGACTCAACCAATCCATGCCAATGATGACATCAAAGCTCTTTATGAATACGGGCATAAGATCGATAGGAAATGAATGGTCGTTCAGGGTAAGTGTGCAATCTACGAATACCTCACTCGGACTTTCTTTCTCTCCGTTTGCCATCTCGACGGTAAATATTTCGGTTAAAGGTTGGGAATCATGTTTTAGGTTATGTTTGAATGCATGACTAATAAAACTTCTTTCAACACCCGAATCAAAAAGAATATTAGCATACGAGTTGTCGAGAAGCAACGTACCCGAGACAACAGTGGGATCGGCGACCGCTTCTTCCCGTCCCATAGCAAGGACCCTTCCGGTGTTGTCAGCATTAGTCTTTTTGGGGCAGTTCCTTTTAAAGTGCCCGGCTTCACCACAGTTATAACAGGCTTGACTGACGCCTGTTCCAGAAGATTGATTTGCTGATTGGGTCGGAGCTTTTCAGTATCGAACGGTGTGTCCCTTCTTACCACAATTTGTACAGGATAGTTCTCGACAGGGACCAGGGTTGTGGTGATACTTGCATTTTTCACAATGAGGAAGATTACCAACATACCGGCTAGTAGGAGTTGGAGCTGTGGATCCTACAACGGAAGCAACAACTACGGAGGTAGTAGCAGCATGAACTGCTACTTTTTGTTGTCTTTTGGAGGAGCCTTGGGAAGATTGACCCTTCTTCTTCTTCCAGAATTTCCTTTTCTCACCACTGCTTTTGGTCGACTCAGGAGTAGCAGTGGTGGCTTCGTCAACATCATCACTGTGGTGAATTATGGCTTGGGCTAAAGTCTTAGCACTATCATAAGTATCTGGGCGAGCAGCTAAGACATGACCTTTTGTCGGATTGGTTAGCCCCCAAATAAACCTCTCGATCTTTTTGCTTTCAGGGGTGACTAGACCAGGGCAAAGAAGGGCAAGATCATCAAATCGGGAAGTGTAGGCAGCAATGTCGGAACCTTTCATCTTCAGGTTCTAGAGCTCGTTCTCTAGCTTTTGCATTTCACCTCGGGGACAATATTCAGCAAGGAGGAGTTTTTTCATAGCTTTCCAGCTCATGGCATTGGCTATAGGGAGGGTTAAGGATTTGACTCGGCCATTCCACCAAGTCAATGCTTTATCAAGGAAGGTACAAGCTGCGAACTTGACCTTGTCGGACTCAGTACAGGCACAGATTTCGAAGATGGATTCGATTCTCTCGAACCATCGGGATAAGGAAATGACACCACCAGTGCCATTGAAGAAAGAAGGCTTCGCATTCATGAAGTCCTTGTAGGAACCCTCCTTACGGCGTTCGTGGTTATCATCTTGATTCTGATTACTGCCTCCTGAACCACCAGTGTTTACCTGGGACATGGCAGCTGCCACCGCGGCGGTAACAGCTGTTTGAAATAATACGGGATCGATTTCAGGAGGAGGTGGCGGAGGGTTGTTGGAGTTGGGTCTCTTCCTGGGAGGCATCTTGATCTAATAAGATCAAGAAAGAGAGAGGATGATAAGTCCTCTGAATTGAATCGACAGATATGACAGATATTAATTCTAAATAAGCGATAAAACAGGAAAGAGTTATTGAAGCAGGTAAACTATCGCTAATGGAATGATCGGGGGTCTATACGTGTACGATGATTCGAGAAATACCCCCATAGTATTTCATGGTTTGCTACGATACTGGCTCGAAGTTTGTGGTATTAAGGTAAGTTTTAGGCATGCCGCATACAACAGTCACTCCCAAGCACATGTTGGCCGTGTCTCAGATGAATATAGTTGGTTAGGCTATATTGACTCTAGACACGACTACATAACTGCCCAGGTTTAACTGCAATACACAACACCCGTTTACTTATGTTTTGTTCTACTTATAGTTACGGATCTCGACGGTTCGGTATACTTGTATATTTTTTAAAATACTTGTAGTTTGGAAATACTTTTAATTCAGAGCACTGAGGCCCTTTAGTGTTTATAGTTTTATACCATGTAAGGTTTGGTATACTTTATTCACTATAAACAAGGGCTCTGATACCAATCTGTCACACCCTGAAAACCAAAGGCGGAAACATTTCCGGGGTTGACTCCACATTGAGTATCAAATCCAATGTACATAGTAAGTAAAGTGAAACAAACATTACATTACATATTAAAAGTTTTACAATTTGTTTCAAAAGACACAGTTTATACAGTTGTGATACATAATATAGATATAAACAAAACGAACGTGCCTTCCACGCACATAATCCTGAACCAAGTAAGTCTTCGGGTACCTGTACTATCGTTGACCTGAGAACACAAGCAGTTTGAAAATCAGCATGACGCTGGTGAGTTCATAAGTAGTTTTGTTTTGTAAAAATGTTTATGTTTCCTTTCTGTTTCTGAAAATGTAACACACGCCAAGAAAATCCCATATTTTCTTAAATGTTGGTTGTTGTATCACAAAAGTAAAGTATAGTTTGATTATCCACTTCATTGTTCTATTCCTTTTATGTACCAGTGTATTCCCAGGAAAGTCCCATACTTTCCTGAATTGTTAGTTATTGTAAAAGATGTAATGTTATACAGTCGGTTACACTTTTCTGGTTATGTATATGTTACCCAGGAATGCCCCATGCTTTCCTGTATGTTGGTTTTTAATGTGAAAGATGTATTCTGCTAAACCTGGTTATGTACAAAGTTTTCCCCAGGAAGGTCCCATACCTTCCTGAATGTTGGTTATCTTATGTAAAAGATGTAAAGGATGTAAAAGATGTAAACCGAAATCTGGTTATCTAAAAAATGCAGTAAGTGGTTCATTATTACTATAAGTAAATCTCTGTTATCCTAGTTGCGAGTTCCATAACCATACTAAAGACTGAACCTGTGGCAATAAGTAGTCCACAACCTTGTGGCAATAAGTAGTCCACAATCCTTATGACTTTCGTCACCCTTGAACCATTTCGGTTCGGCTGTAGCTAGCAGCCAGGTGTGGGGTAGTCAGCCCCGTATAGATCTATACTGTGACAACCCTATATTTTCCAAAAGCATTGTAACACTCGAAAGCTAAGTACAACGAAATTAACCTCGAAAATAAGGTGTTCAAGTATCTAAGTTGGGATGCATCAAATATTAAATATCATGCCAAGGTTTCCAAAAACATAAAGAACGCTCAAAACCGGGTTATATTGAAGAAATTATAACCACTCGTATATTTACGACACGACGTTAAAACATTATTTGACGTAAAAAGTAAAATCTCAATAAAATGCATTTTAGCCTTAAGTATCTAAACAAAATTCGTAGATCTCGTTGAAAGGTGAGCGTGCATAAAAAGATCGCCCAAATTGGACCTCGTATGAAGAAGTTACGAATTTTCAAAGTTTCGTAACAGTAGTAGAGGACTAAAAACTCGGATTGAAGTTCGAGTGTTATTTAGATATCGCCACCTAAACGGAAGTTGAAGATCTCCTCAGTATTAATAAAACAATAAAAAGACAAACGAAAACCGATGTCGAATAAAGAACCTATAAATTTTTAACGAACTTTAGGAGGCCCGGCCTACTAAAAATATATCATTAGAAATAAAGTCAAAACTAGCCGACGGAGTCTAAAGGAAAGTTGTAGAGCATAATCTCACCTACGCGTGGATATAAAGAACGCGAAAAACAGAGCTCGTACGCGAAAGTTACGGAATTTAGAAGTCGGAAGCAGGGATTACGCCCCGCGTACTCTGGGAGTACGCCCCTCGTACTAGACCCAGAGTCGAGTCTCCATCGACCCGCCCAAGCTACGCTCGGCTAGACCCAGTAGTCCCATCGACCCGCCCAAGCTACGCTAGCTAGACCCGAGTCGTAAGCCATGACGCCATCTTATGCCCCGCGTACTCCGGAAGTACGCGCCGCGTACGGGGGTTTCCAGCCCTATAAATAGAAGGCATAAGCTTCGAGTTTAAGCACACATTCACAAACCTCCAGATACTCTCACACTCTTCTAAAGCTCTAGAGACCATTCCATCACCTTGGTTTCCGCACTCGAGCCCCGACGAAAGATTTACGCTGCAGGAATCCCCCAAGAGCCGACGACGCAACCATTCGCGGTCGAAGTTCTACTCAACCCTAGCCTCACTCTTCAAACTTAACGGGTGAATTCATACCCCTACTTTTCAATTCTTTTCACGTTTTAGGGGGGAAATACAAGTACATTTCAAATCAAAGTATTATTTTTATAATATCGTTCTCATAGAGTGTTGATACAAAAATAACTTTATGTTTTAAAGGGATATTATATCACCAAGTTGTTATTACCAAATGAAAACATACTTTCGAGAAGCTATAACGAACATAGCTAACAAGTTATTCATACATTTTACGTATACATCTTGACAAGTGAAATACTTTCAAATGAAGTAAAGTCTTTATCATCGTAAATCTGTTTATACCTAGTAATGTGAGACAGCTTCACGTACGTTCGAGTATGCATTATTAAGTCCTGTATTATATACCATAATCCCTTGTAGGGGGAGCGTGATACTTGTGTATAGATCTATACGGGATTGACAATCCCACACCTAAGCTGTTAGCTACAGCTAGGCCGGCAGGCCTGGGGTGACAAATGTCATAACAGTTCCAACGCCTGAAGAACGTTGTTACAGGCCAACAATGTCATTAGCGTGGTTATAAAACTCACATAAAAGTATAAAAACAAGTTTGATTTACGAGATTCATATATGCATTTCAGTTTTCCATTTTATCGTTAATACAAATTTTATCACTATTATTCAAGTATGGAAAACACAAACACACTCCAACACGGGAAACTTTTCAAATCATTTATAGAAAATATTGGATTTTCTGAAAACCCCGCTCATCGGTTTACTATCAAAAAGGACATACTTTTTCAATACAAAACGCTTATGAACTCACCAACTTAATTGTTGACACTTTTTCGAAACCACTTGTATTTCTTAGGGAATCAGTAATACAGGTAACCACCAGCTTTTGGAGAAAGGAACACTAAGGATGTTTTATTATGGAACATTTATCATCTCATTGTAATATTCTTTTGCTATTATGTATAACGCAACAACATACGTTTTCATTATATATGTGATGGTTGTGTTACTTTCTTTACAATATTCAATGGTTGTGATACTACGTGAAGTCATCCACCCCCGAATGTTTCCGCCATTCTGGTTTGGGGGTGTGACAGATTGGTATCAGAGCATTGTTTATAGTGAACTAAGTATATCGAACCACATACGATATACAAACTATAAATACAAAGGGGACCAAAAACCCTCTGATGAAACATTTTCATGAACAAAATACTTTCTTTTAAAGATATACATTTTTAAAAGCATGCATTAATCTGGTATCATAACAAGTTTTACTAAAAAGTATTAAGGCAAGTTACGACACTACGATTGAGCCTCGGGGTATGTAATCAGGTCGAGAATAAATATAGCCTGATCAACTATATTTATCCTGGATTTTACCAACGTACGTCGAGGAATGGTTATAGTGGACAACAAGCCAAGAACTTACCAAATACAAATTAATTTAGTTTCGCCAAATTGAAATATTATAGGAGTATTATTAAAAATAGTTGTACAAATTATAGTTAAAAATAGTAAGTCGTTAAATAGAGTTTTCTTATAAAGTTCTCATACGTCCATCCTAGTACAGACAAATGGCCGGATTCCATTTACCAGGAGATCCCTACTACCCAAACCAAGGCAACGGCGGTTGGATAGAAGAAGATCCGGAGGAAGACCCAGAGGAAATCGAAGAAGAGGTCGAGGAAGAACCCGAAGGGGTTATCGAGGGAGAATTTGAAGTCGAAGTCGGGGAGGAATTCGAAGTCGACGAAGAGATCGAGGAGATTTCTAGCGGGACAGACTCCGAGCCAGAAGTGTACGACCCTCCCATCCCTCATCCTCCCGAAATCAGACCATATCAACCGGGACCTATTCCCATGTGGGGAAGTCACCTCTACTACTAGAGCCGCCAGCAAGGTGTACGCCCTCCTTTTGGCATGTGCCAAGATTTTTACAATGTCAGTGGGGGAAGCTCAGCTGATCGAGCACTCCCTGTTCTTGTGAACGCTATAGCTACCCAGAACTACGAGACGGACAGGCAAGCAACCAGAGTTCGCGAGGTCAATGCTGCTACCCAAGGTAACGCCGCTGACATCCGCCGTTTGGAAGGACTACATGAGAATACCCAAATCTACACGGGGACACTTCAGAACCAAATGATAACGGCTCTGGCAGATATAAGAGAAATGAAGGAACAACAAGCAGATCTCGAGAGGCGACTAATGGGATTCAAACGGTCAGATGCCGAATCTAGCTCCAAACACCGCAAGTAGAGCTTGTTCGATGCCCAACAATTTTGTTATAGATTAGGATTTCGGATAAAAGTTTTTCCTTTATTTCCCTTGTTTTCCCTGTTATATCCGTAATCGAAGATCTCTAGGAGGATCAAATTTTCCCGAACAAGATATGCAATGTAACACACCTCAGGTGTGACCTATATGTATAAATATGAAGTATTTCTTATTATATACCTCTCAGAAATTTTGAGTTTTAAATGCCAACCTTGAAACCATAAACTAAATTCAAAACAAATTACAAGATACAACTAATACACGATTGTCAAAACATTAGAAACTTATAGTATTCATTCTTATTTTCTCTACCAGAACATGCCTCCTCGTAGATCAACACGCAGAAACTCAACTTCAACACCACCTCCACCACCTACTCCAATCATGGACACCGTTATGTTCCAGACTGCTATAACCGCTGCTGTAACTGCAACAATGGCACAAATGAGCAACAACGGATCAGGGGGAGGAACAAACAGTGTTACAAATGGCCAAGGTCAAAGCCGTTCAGGGGTATGCACTTACAAAGACTTCACCAACGGAAAACCTATTCCCTTTTACGGGACTGGGGGAGTATTGGCTCTATCTCAATGGATAGAGAAAACAGAAGCTGTATTCGAAATCTGTGCATGTCCTGAAGAAAGCAAAGTAAAATTCGCCGCTTTTACTTTCTCTGAACGCGCCCTGACATGGTGGAACGGCCACGTCCAGACACTAACCCTAGTGGTGGCAAACTCCATGGGTTGGGAAAACCTGAAAAGAATGCTCCTTCGAGAATACTGCCCAAGAGGCGAGATTCAGAAGCTTGAACAGGAATTGTGGAACCTCTCGATGGTAGGTTCGGACATAGCTGGTTACACAAACCGGTTCAGTGACTTAATAACGCTTTGCCCAGGCATGTTAACCCTGGAGAGCCAAAAGGTCGAGAGATACATCTGGGGACTATCACCCCAACTTCGTGGAAGTGTGCTAGCTTCCAGACCCTTGACTTTCGCCAGCGCCAAGGAGCTAGCGCAATCTCTTGTTGATCATGGTGTCTGTCAAGGAGTCGCGACTATTGTGGCTAAACCCACCAAAGGGAACAGCAACAATGAAATCAATGCCAACAACAACAAGAAGAAGAAACTTTGGAACAAAAGGAAGGGACAAACTTCGCAAGAACCTTCAAAGAAGCAAATGGTCGCGGTTCATGCTACTACTACCCCCACCACAACTCCTGCTACCTCTGCGCCAACAAAACCATATGCGGGAATTCTGCCCAAGTGCAGCAAGTGCAACTACCATCACCATGGTATTTGTCGCGAGATGTACTGCAAGAACTGTGACAGGAAAGGGCACACAGCCCGTTTCTGTAAAGCACCGACACGACCAATCACTCAAGTTTCTGGCACTGGAGCAAGCCGGGCGTGTTATGGGTGCGGAGAGACTGGACACTTCAGGAGGGATTGTCCCAAGGAAAGAAATATTGGCGGTGTGGGGAGAGTGCTGGCAGTAGGACAGAGAGAAGCAATAGCGGACCCCACGGTGGTTACGGGTACGTTTCTACTCAACAACACTTATGCATGCATACTTTTTGACTGCGGTGCGGAAAGAAGTTTTGTGAGTCATAAATTCAAACACCTACTTAATCAAAAACCCCAACCACTCAATAAAATATTCACTGTAGAAATGGCAAACGGTAAAACAGAACACGCAAACGATTTGTACGTAGGGTGCACACTAAGTTTAAACGAGCGTTTGTTTCGAGTCGATCTTATGCCCATTTCCATAAGAAGTTTCGATGTCATCATCGGTATGGACTGGTTGAGCCTTCACCATGCCGATATCCTTTGCCACGAAAGGGTTGTTCGCCTAAATCTGCCAAACGGCAAAACTCTTGTCATTTATGGCGAAAAACCTAGTTCAAGTTTACAAATCATTTCCTGTATTAAAGCACAAAAAAATATCTTCATAAGGAATATCATGCCTTTCTAGCCCACATAGTAGACGAGAAACGAGAATCGAAAAACATTAAAGATATTCCGGAAGTCTGCAACTTCCCGGATATTTTCCCAGAATATCTTCCAGGAATCCCACCTGAACATCAAATCGAATTCAGAATCGACTTAATCCCCGGGGCTACCCCTGTAGCAAACTCATCGTACCGTTTAGCCCCAGTCGAGATGCAGGAACTATCCAGTCAATTAAACGAGCTGCTGAGCAAGGGATTCATCAGACCGAGCTTCTCACCATGGGGAGCGCCAGTCCTATTTGTGAAGAAGAAGGACGGATCCTTTCGCATGTGCATCGATTATCGGGAACTAAACAAACTCACGATCAGGAACCGATATCCCTTACCGCGCATAGACGATCTATTCGACCAACTGCAGGGAGCAAGCTACTTCTCAAAGATCGATCTAAGGTCTGGTTATCACCAACTGCGAGTACTGGAAGGAGACATCCCCAAAACGGCTTTCCGAACACGTTATGGTCACTACGAATTTGTGGTAATGCCCTTCGGATTGACGAATGCTCCAGCAGTGTTCATGGACTTAATGAACCGAGTATGTCGTCCCTTCCTAGATAAATTCATGATCGTGTTCATAGATGATATACTCATCTATTCAAGAAGCCAGGAAGAACACAGCAAACATCTCCGCCAAGTACTGGAAACATTAAGGGCAGAGAAACTTTACGCAAAATTTTCCAAATGCGAATTCTGGATTCGGGAAGTGGATTTCCTGGGACATGTTGTAAGCAAAGAAGGAATACACGTGGACCCTTCCAAGATAAAGGCAATAGATAATTGGACTACCCCAAGAACCCCTACAAAAATCCGGCAATTTTTGGGACTCGCTGGGTATTACCGAAGATTCATACCGAACTTTTCAAAGATTGCCAAGCCACTTACCACCCTAACCCAGAAGAATGTGACCTTCGACTAGGGAGAAAAACAAGACAGCGCATTTCAGACACTAAAGCAAGCCTTATGTAGTGCGCCCATCCTAACCTTGCCTGAGGGAACGGAGGACTTCGTGGTCTATTGTGATGCATCAAACCAAGGACTTGGGTGTGTCTTAATGCAAAGAGGGAAGGTCATCGCCTACGCCTCAAGACAACTAAAGACGCACAAAGTGAACTACACAACGCATGATCTTGAGCTAGGAGCAGTCGTCTTCGCTCTGAAGATATGGAGACACTATCTCTACGGCACAAAATGTACCATCTTCAATGATCATAAAAGCCTCCAACATATCCTAAATCAGAAAGAACTCAACATGAGACAGAGGCGATGGGTAGAACTACTTAGTGATTATGAATGCGAAATTCGATATCACCCCGGAAAGGCTAATGTAGTGGTTGATGCACTCAGTCGGAAGGAGTACTCAGGTCGCCGAGTGAAATCCTAACTATCACAATCCATTCACACCTGTTCACGCAAATCAAGGAAGCCCAAATAGAAGCCTTGAAATCCGAAAATGTGACAGGAGAAGCCCTAAGGGGAATGGATAAGAACCTTGAGACCAAGAACAACGGAATTCTTTATTTCATGGATCGAATTTGGATACCGAAGTTTGGTGGATTCAGAGAGATCGTTATGGACGAAGCCCATAAAACACGATACTCCATACATCCCGGCTCCGATAAGATGTATCTCGATCTCAAGAAGTTGTACTGGTGGCAAAACATGAAAGCCGAAATTGCTACCTACGTAAGCAAATGCCTGACATGTGCCAAAGTCAAGGTGGAATATCAGAAGCCCTCGGGTTTATTACAACAACCCGAAATACCCGAATGGAAGTGGGAGTGGATAACCATGGATTTCATAACAAAGTTACCCAAGACAACAAGCGGACTCGACACCATTTGGGTAATTGTCGACAGGTTAACTAAGTCAGCACATTTCCTACCGATCAAAGAGACGGATAAATTGGAGAAGTTAACAAGGACATACCTCAGAGAAATTGTACGACTGCATGGTGTGCCCATATCCATTATCTCGGACCGAGATAGTAGATTCACCTCAAGGTTCTGGCAGTCGTTACAAAAAGCTTTGGGGACAAGACTAGACATGAGTACCGCTTATCACCCACAAACCGACGGCCAGAGTGAGAGAACTATACAAACCCTAGAAGACATGCTGAGAGCTTGCGTAATCGATTTTGGCAAAGCATGGGACACACATCTACCATTGGTCGAGTTCTCGTACAACAATAGCTACCACACCAGTATCAAGGCTGCCCCGTTCGAAGCCCTCTATGGACGCAAATGCAGGTCACCTTTGTGCTGGGCCGAAGTGGGGGACACGCAACTAGCAAAAGGATAAGCAACTGACAACACGCTCACTGGACCAGAAATCATAAGGGAGACTACGGAGAAGATTGTTCAAATCCGAGAACGTCTAAAAGCATCAAGGGATAGACAAAAGAGTTACGCAGATAAAAGACGAAAACCCTTGGAATTCCAAGTTGGAGACCATGTCCTGCTCAAAGTCTCACCTTGGAAAGGTTTAATACGCTTCGGAAAACGTGGGAAACTGAACCCTAGATACATCGGACCATTCGAGATCCTTGCCAGGATCGGTCCAGTAGCCTACAAACTTAGACTACCTCAGGAGCTCCACAACGTACACCCTACCTTTCACATATCGAATCTGAAGAAGTGCTTATCCGACGAGACCCTTGTCGTCCCTCTAGACGAAATTGCAATAAATGAAAACCTTCAATTTGTGGAGGAACCAGTAGAGATCATGGATCGGGAAATCAAAAGGACTAAACAAAGCCGCATACTCATTGTAAAGGTCCGCTGGAACGCCAAGCGAGGACCTGAATACACCTGGGAACGCGAGGACCAGATGAAACAAAAGTACCCGCATCTTTTTCCTAAAACTGTAAACTCTATCTTAGATTAAATATCGGGACGAAATTCCCTTAACAGGGGGATGATGTGACAACCCTATATTTTCCAAAAGCATTGTAACACTCGAAAGCTAAGTACAACGAAATTAACCTCGAAAATAAGGTGTTCAAGTATCTAAGTTGGGATGCATCAAATATTAAATATCATGCCAAGGTTTCCAAAAACATAAAGAACGCTCAAAACCGGGTTATATTGAAGAAATTATAACCACTCGTATATTTACGACACGACGTTAAAACATTATTTGACGTAAAAAGTAAAATCTCAATAAAATGCATTTTATCCTTAAGTATCTAAACAAAAGTCGTAGATCTCGTTGAAAGGTGAGCGTGCATAAAAAGATCGCCCAAATTGGACCTCATATGAAGAAGTTACGAATTTTCAAAGTTTCGTAACAGTAGTAGAGGACTAAAAACTCGGATTGAAGTTCGAGTGTTATTTAGCTATCGCCACCTAAACGGAAGTTGAAGATCTCCTCTGTAGTAATAAAACAATAAAAAGACAAACGAAAACCGACGTCGAATAAAGAACCTATAAATTTTTAACGAACTTTAGGAAGCCCGGCCTATTAAAAATATATCATTAGAAATAAAGTCAAAACTAGCCGACGGAGTCTAAAGGAAAGTTGTAGAGCATAATCTCACCTACGCGTGGATATAAAGAACGCGAAAAACGGAGCTCGTACGCGAAAGTTACGGAATTTAGAAGTTAGAAGCAGGGATTACGCCCCGCGTACTCTGGGAGTACGCCCCGCGTACTAGACCCAGAGTCGAGTCTCAATCGACCCGCCCAAGCTACGCTCGGCTAGACCCAGTAGTCCCATCGACCCGCCCAAGCTACGCTAGCTAGACCCGAGTCGTAAGCCATGACGCCATCTTACGCCCCGCGTACTCCGGAAGTACGCGCCGCGTACGGGGGTTTCCAGCCCTATGAATAGAAGGAATAAGCTTCGAGTTTAAGCACACATTCACAAACCTCCAGATACTCTCACACTCTTCTAAAGCTCCAGAGACCATTCCATCACCTCGGTTTCCGCACTCGAGCCCCGACGAAAGATTTACGCTGCAGGAATCCCCGAAGAGTCGACGACGCAACCATTCGCGGTCGAAGTTCTACTCAACCCTAGCCTCACTCTTCAAACTTAACGGGTGAGTTCATACCCCTACTTTTCAATTCTTTTCACGTTTTAGGGGGGAAATACAAGTACATTTCAAATCAAAGTATTATTTTTATAATATCGTTCTCATAGAGTGTTGATACAAAAATAACTTTATGTTTTAAAGGGATATTATATCACCAAGTTGTTATTACCAAATGAAAACATACTTTCGAGAAGCTATAACGAACATAGCTAACAAGTTATTCATACATTTTACGTATACATCTTGACAAGTGAAATACTTTCAAATGAAGTAAAGTATTTATCATTGTAAATCTGTTTATACCTAGTAATGTGAGACAGCTTCACGTACGTTCGAGTATGCATTATTAAGTCCTGTATTATATACCATAATCCCTTGTAGGGGGAGCGTGATACTTGTGTATAGATCTATACGGGATTGACAATCCCACACCTAAGTTATTAGCTACAGCTAGGCCGGCAGGCCTGGGGTGACAAATGTCATAACAGTTCCAACGCCTGAAGAACGTTGTTACAGGCCAACAATGTCATTAGCATGGTTATAAAACTCACATAAAAGTATAAAAACACGTTTGATTTACGAGATTCATATATGCATTTCAGTTTTCCATTTTATCGTTAATACAAATTTTATCACTATTATTCAAGTATGGAAAACACAAACGCACTCCAACACGGGAAACTTTTCAAATCATTTATAGAAAATATTGGATTTTCTGAAAACCCCGCTCATCGGTTTACTATCAAAAAGGACATACTTTTTCAATACAAAACGCTTATGAACTCACCAACTTAATTGTTGACACTTTTTCGAAACCACTTGTATTTCTCAGGGAATCAGTAATACAGGTAACCACCAGCTTTTGGAGAAAGGAACACTAAGGATTTTTTTTTATGGAACATTTATCATCTCATTGTAACATTCTTTTGCTATTATGTATAACGCAACAACATACGTTTTCATTATATATGTGATGGTTGTGTTACTTTCTTTACAATATTTAATGGTTGTGATACTACGTGAAGTCATCCACCCCCGAATGTTTCCGCCATTTTGGTTTGGGGGTGTGACATATACACTCAAGTCACACTCTCTAAATTCCAGAGATTCTGGTTACGGGTGTAGTCCTCCACTCGTGTATCTCTGTGGAGTGTTCACCGAGGACGTGTCTCCAATCATACGGAATAACAAATTTACTAGTAATAATAGGATAAACCTCCATTCGCGTATCTCTGTGGAATGTTACCGAGGACAAGACAGTGTACGAAATATATAGTTCATGTGTTACAAAGTCATGCTTTTAACTGATAAAATGTGGAAATCATTTGTGAAATATATAAAACATAACAGTTTATAAAACCCATTTCACAAATAAATGTTTAAGTGATCAGTGTATTCTACTAGTTATCAGATGTGTATATCAATATTAAAAGCATATGAAATGTGAAACACACACATGAAAATAAGTTTTGAGTACAAGGAGACCCTTGTACTTTGCTTGTGTTCCCCCCCTGAAAACATTGAAAACCAGTGAAAAAGGGTAGGGGTATGAACTCACCGGACTCGGAAATGTGTCGGTTTTGGATACTAGACGTTGGTTCGGGGATTGTTTGCTCGTGATGTCCCTATGTAAAATGTAATATTGCCATATAATAGTAATTAGATTTACAATCACTACTTATTTAGGACATTACACTCCAACGAGGTTAAACACCTCAAAACGAGCGTTTGGAGTGACCCGGGTGACATCTACGGATGAAATATGGCACTAGGGACTTGGGACTTGAGTTTACTCTCCAAAAGTAAGCATTTAAATGAGTTTACAACCACAAAACACACCGATACATGAGTTTACGGCCGTAAACTCATGTTGGTGTGAATTTGGGTGTTTAATGGCTTGAATGGACATGGGGATTGCTAGAATGGATATCTAAAATGCCTTGGAACACTTGGAATGAATTAACATCATTTAAAAGGGAGTTTACGGCGACACTCTTGGAGTTTACGGTCGTAAACTCACCCATGGCCAAGAATGATTAATTTGAACTACAAAGGACAATCACATGTGATTCTAACTAATTTTCTAAGCATTGTTATGAATTTAGGTTACCATTTAACAAACTTTTAGGAGTTTACGTCCTAGAGGCATGTTCAATGGCCGTAAACTCTCCTTATGCTCTTGAAAAATTAGTTTTTGATGCTTAAAACACTCATATGTAATTCTAGAAAATTTTCCAAGCCTTTAGGGTGGTTTAAGACATCATTTGACACACTTATAGGAGTTTACGGCCTAAGAGGAGTTCTTTGGCTGTAAACTCACTTATGTAGGGCATTTGTTGTGTTTAAGGTCTCCAAATCATTTTTAGATGAATCTAGGATTTACCACAAGGCCATTGGTTGAGTTTCAAAGCATTTGGACATGTTTAAAGGCATTAAATCCCCTTAAAGAGGAGTTTACGGCCCAAGAACATACCTTGGCCGTAAACTCTCTTTTGTCCCTTATAATTCATGTTTTAATTGATTTAAGTCTAGATTTGCAAGCCTTATAGTCATATCTAAGTCCCAACTTTGATTTGGAAGGGTAATTTGGCTTAAAAACCCCATATAATGGAGTTTACGGCCCAAGCTTGCTCCTTGGCCGTAAACTCATGTTCTTGGTCCCAAAACTCAAATAATTCATGAAATTGAAGGCTAAAGATGTTGAATAACATGCTAGGGAGGTTACCTCAAAGATTTGAAGCCTTAAACTTGAGATTTGGTCCTTAATTCTAGCTTGAGGAGAGAAGTTGTGAGAGTTTAATGAGAAATTGGCCAAAGGCTTCAAATGAAGTCTTAAAACACTTTATATAGTGTTCGGGAATTGGACACGATGGAATTCTACCCGATACCGACGTTAAGTGGGGCTTTTGGTCATACCCGACCAAATTGTCGTGACTCAACATGGTCGATTCTATAATTATTCCGATCACTAAAGTGGGGTGTTAAAATGATTTGTAAATCTATTAGGACACCCATTAAGTCATTTTAGGTTGATATAAACTAATGACTTAATAAAATGGCGAAATCGGAAACGAATTTGAAAATGACGTTTGGTTGATCAAATTGGATTACAAGTTGAGGTACAAGAAGTGATATGAAATTTCGGGTTGTTACATTAACAGAGTTAGTCAATGGACTTTACCCAAAGTAGAGTCAAACCTCTTGACTTGATCAACCTTATGACCCTTCAGGTGAATAGGGCAGCTTCGCAACCAATGCCCCTTCCTTTGGCAACAAAACACATGGACCCTTTGGTAATGGCACATGAGACTATCTCAGACTTAGCCTTTCTCTTTACCATTTGGTCAACCGAGTTGACTATGGCCGATCCCTTTCCATTGGGAAGAGAAATCCTTTTCTAGATATCCGATGTTACCATTGTCAATGTCCATTTAAGACTTGGGAAGTTGATCTTTTAATCAAATTTGCTTTACTGGTGTTCCAAATCATTGCTGATTCCACAACACCAAGCAAATCGATAACATCATTAAGGGTCATGTCATAGTCTGTCTCATAGTAGTCCCAAGGAGACTCACTATGTTAAGAAAGGGATTGAACAACCAACCTTCACGAGGCTTTGACACCCAACTCTCCCGGCTTGTCAATATGTGACTTTATCTCCAAGATGTGAGCACACATAGACTATGCTTGCCAATAGGGATTGAGTGACTTTAAACTTTTCAAGAACCTGTGGGTGAGGGAGAATAATTGGAGGAGGTGGAGGAAGTGAAGCATGATGTTGAGGGACACCATCTTCAGGAGATTTGGGAAGATCATAGTTGTCTGAACCAGACATCTATAATGGGAGAAAATCAAGTTAGTTGATTCAAAATCCTTAATATAACACCCAATATGAAATATTAAGGCTAGGACCCAACACAATATTTTATAATTTGGAAGAGGGATGTCGTAATCCAAGCTATAAAATATTTGAAGGTAGGCGAATGACGATTCACCAATTTCCACCATGAAAAACGAAATAATTTATTAGGTTTTAATTGGATTTGAAATTCCTAGATCTTTTGAGATTCATTGAACTTTTTCAATGGCATGTTTCAATCTCGAGTGTGCCCTCTCAAATTTTGTGACTGGGATGTCGAGGATCACAAAACAAGGTGTGAATAACCATACCAATTCACTTGGTACCCTTAATATTATCACCTAATCAATGTGCCGGTTAACCACACACGCTCCATTGATCTATGACAAACATTAAGTCACCCTTCTTGATCCTTACTAGTCCAAGTTAGTGTGTCGGTTAACCACACACGCTCCACCAATGACTTGGTAAGGTACAAAGTGTGAATTCCATGGGCTAGCACCAAATTCACATTTTTCCTAAAGTAACTAAGATTGGGAATTAAATAAAAAATATTTAGTTACTTTATAATATTCATTATCCTTTTAATGAGAATTTAAAGTCATTGTCCTACCCGTTAGCCTAACGACCCTCCACCAGTCAAGCAAGCGGTGGGTGAGAGTGGACACCCATTAAGTCGCCATTTTATAGGCAACAACCTTATACCCACCTTATAGACCGACTTCGTGAATGAGGCCTACTAACGGTAAAACGACTTGTTCTTATACATATATATAATAATTAACCATTAATGTTATAAATAGTATAAGGGTTGAATTTTAACTTTTAAAATTCTAAGTGTTGGAATTGAAGTTTATTAAAGTGTGTGAAACTTTTCCAAATTCCAAAACTTGAGGGCAAGTTTTGAAACTACTCAAAACTAATTAATTCCATGATTTTTGTGTTTAAAGTAGTTTTAATCCAAAAACTCTTCAAGTTCCATAACTTGAGGACAAGTTATGGAAGACTTTAAACAAATAAAAGAATTACTTTTATTTATTTTATAACTTATGAAATTAATTAAGGTTACACTTTATTTATATATTTATTAATGAAGTGACTCTTGAACCTCCATAACTTAAGGACAGGTCTCTTCATCTTTTGTAACCATCCAAAACTTTTTATTTCATAACTTATGAATTAAAGGTTCATAAAAATGAAGACTCTTCATTTTTCATGTAACTTATGTGATTTAAGTGTGTGTTAAAGAAAAGTGACCTTTGGATATCCATAACTTGAGGAAAAATTATGGACTCCATTAAATCACATAAATGATCAAGAATTAACTCTAAACAATTCAGCAAATAATTCCTATCATCTTCTAAATTCATAAGAACATGAACATGATCATCAAAATTTTAAGAATTATATGAACACATAAAATCATGGAATTTTGATTATAACTTTGAAATTGGTCCACCATCATCATTACCACATCAAAAACAGGTTTTATGAGTCCAAAACAGTTTAAGGTAATGATTCTAGACCAATTCCAACACCAAAACTCGAAGATATGCTGTCTGGGGGTCCAACTCGTCGAGTGCATGAACCAACTCGCTGAGTTGGATGAGTTTTGCCTTGGACTCGTCGAGTCCCTTCATGGACTCGGCGAGTCAGCTGTGCAGACAGCATAACATCTTCGATTTTTGAGCAATTTGCATCAAGTATTCAAACAAGCAAGCCTAGGCTCTGATACCACTGTTGGGTTTTGAGCAATCTAACACTTCCTAAGTGTG
Organism: Lactuca serriola; assembly: GCF_051521515.1. Classification (NCBI taxonomy): domain Eukaryota; kingdom Viridiplantae; phylum Streptophyta; class Magnoliopsida; order Asterales; family Asteraceae; genus Lactuca; species Lactuca serriola. The sequence continues at coordinate 11,005,110 of NC_136409.1, read as the reverse complement.
CATGCAACCCTAATAAACCTTGGATCTATGTTTGTCTAAATACATGCAAAATAATAATTTTCCAAGGTTTATAACCTATCTAACATGGCATGGGGAACATTTCAACATAAAAGAGTTAGAAGAGATTACATACCTTTTGATGAGTTTGGTTCTTAAGGAGTTTGAGGGCCAAGCACCAATAGTGTGAATGCCTCAAATGGAATCACAAAACACCACAAACTCTTGGAAAACTTTGAGAGAGTATACACACTTGTATATTTTCGGCCACACACAAGCACACACACAGTAGTTCACTAGTTTCACTAGGCCCCATTTCATGCTCCATAAGCATGCTTATATAGTGTACATGATTAGGGTGAAACCCTAATAACCCATGTCTTTTCCTTTCCAAGAATCCATGGGTTAAAAGCTCCATGGATCATCCAAGGACTTCCATACAAGCCTAGCCCATTAACAAATGAGTGTTAGCCCACACCATATAAAACTAATAGCCCATAATCTAATTAGTCTTCTTTTTAATCTCTAAATTAATTCATAATAAATTTAAGACTAAGACTAATTAAATAACATAACTTGATATTAATATATTATAACTTATAATATATTAATAAACATATGTGTATAACTCTCATAAAATAATCCATAAATAGTTTGGATGAGATGCAACCCAAATGGACCATGCCGGTCGGGTTAAGTATATACCAAATAAGTTATGGACTTAGACACCTTATCCAACAACACGATGCCGGGGCACCATCCCCAACATCCTCTCCATTACCTATAGCCACCTCACCAGCATTACCATCACCAATACCCGCTCCAACACCACGATCACCTTCACCACCAGCCTCACCATCCTTACCATTCCCCCCGCATCAACCTCAACTACTGGCACAATTTCCTCACCCATCACACTTTCTGGAGTACCCTCAGAACCTCGAAAAGAACATAACTCCCGAAGACCTTCAATACCTAACTCCCCCAAACCCAACAGAGATGCATGATCCATACTGACAAAAGACAAAAGAGAGTCGTTTACACTAACCGCAAGACCAACCGAAGAAGCACCAACAACTACCCCCCCCACCACCAACACCAGCAGAAGTCTTCTGAAAGGACTCAACCCCAGCCACAAATGCAACATGGTGGATGAGGCTCATGGCATTGGTAAAATCGGGATGCTCAATCAACTTATCAACAATACGAACAACACCAACACGTACCAACCAATCTGGGTCGCGACAACAGAAGCTTGTCACGATCAGTGGCATCACGCTCAAGACTCTCCACCTGAATCATGAAACCCTCATTCATCTGTGTGAGGGATTCAACCTTGGCCTCCAACACGGCTCTAGCTTCATCAAGGACATTTTTCTCAGACACTAGCAACTCGCACTTCTTCTCAGATAAACAAAGATCGTCACCAAGCTCGCTAAGGCGACGCTCTAGACTTGCCACACGTGATCCACAGGCGGCATGCATGGTCTCTATCTCGCGAAGGGTATGGACGCGCCGGGAACCTGCAACAAGATAAAACATGGCCTGCGAGGCAGCATAGGCCATATTGTGAGCAAGGGCGGGGTTACCCATCGCCTCCATATCTACAACTGCAGCTGGAGGAAAGGCGTGGTGCAAAAATTCCAAAGCATTGGCGTGCATAGAGAGTCGAGAGTCATTTCGAAGATCCCAAGATGGAACAAAAATAGTAGACTCAGGAGCACCATCTCCAGAACCACCATCCTTGGAGACTGCAGGTTGTCCAGGGACACCAAAACCTTTTGCTGGGGAAAGCTTTGAAGGAACAAACGGAACTCTTGGAGAAGGAATAGCAGAGCAGTCTGAAATAACAGGCTATTCAGTCACCCTGTTGATCCGTTCGAACTATTGTGTGTCATCATCAGGGATCACTACCACACCAGTTGGTGTGGAACTCATAGAGATCAGCAGGCGAGAAAAGTTGTGCCTAGTATGTAACCTCTTGGTAGCAGTGGGCGCGCCAGTAACTGCCTCACCCATGGCTTGTACAGCTTTTCGTTTCGCCTGCATCCGCCAGACTTCAACAATGATTCCCTCCTTGCTATCCTCACTATCCTCCGTGGAGGAAGAAGGAACGCCACCCAGGGGAATGACAACAGAAATGGGGCGAGCATGCAGCAGATTCTCCTCGGACGCCGATGAACTTGTCGGAGGAACAGGAGGAGCAACAATTAGAGCAAGCCGGTCCATTCGGCGAGGTGGAGGAAGTTGATCGACCAGATCCACATCGCGAAACTCCAACTTGCCCCGATAACGTTTTTGCAACACCTCATCCATGGAAAGAGAAGACTCAGCACCTAGGGAAAGCAGAACGAAAATATAAATAACACAGGAGTAATAAGGGTACGGAAAGGAAAAGAGGGAGACAACACTCACCATCAACGACGGAGAAGCACACCGCCATTTTGCCATGCCGCCTCCAAGAGGGACTCATCCCTATCCTAGAAAGAAGCACATCGGAGTAGTCTTCAGCGGATACCTGCACACTGTTCAGGTAGTGGGCGACACCTTGGTATTGGCGAAAGCGTTGGCACGATATCGACCACTCCCAACCAGCTCCTGATTCACCCACAACCATTTATCCTGCTAGTTTTTGGGGGTACACCCGTCGAGAACTAAGGCGTGTCCTGTTGGATTAGTGTATAAGGTTGTAACTATATTTGGTAAGTACTTGACCCGGTTGTGCATGGTCCTTTTGGTTGATATAGAGAGAGGAGATATTATTATTAATGTATTATAAGAATAATATGTTAAATGAATAATAATATTATTTGATTGATATAAGTCATAAATTAATTAGGAATTAATTTGGTGACTTAAAGAGATTAATTGAATAAAGGGGCATAAATTGTCAAATGTGTGATAGTTGTGTTTAGGGCTATGAATCCTTATGGATATGTGAAGGGACGATTTTAAGGATATGGATATCTTAAAAATCGTCGAAGGCCTTATCTAGAAGGATCTTTGGATTAATTTGAGGCTAAGTTATCCAATTAGGTTTTAAGGTGAAACCCTAGGAGCTCATAGTCTAAATAGACCCTTAGGGTTGGAGAAATCGGCCAATTAATCTTTGAGGAAACCCTAGAGCCGATTTCTCACCTCTCTCCTTCTCTGAAATCATCTTCTTTCTAGTTGGTGTTTGTAAGCCATTAGAGGAGTGACAATTGTGACTCTAAGCTCCAAGAAGAAGAAGTATCGAGCAAGTAATCCAATGCATGTTCAATTAGAGAAACCTAGTATTGAAAGTCTTGGATACAATGCATGTTCAATTAGAGAAACCTAGATCCAAGCAATTAGGGTTTGCATGTGCACATAGGAAAGTTCTTGTGGCTCAAACCCATCAGTGGTATCAGAGATTTTATTGATTTCTATTGAATTGATGAATTGCTTGATTGCTTGTTGCTTGAAATATTCAGTTTTGTTTTATGGCTGATGAACTCGGCGAGTTCCACTATGGACTCGGCTAGTAGCTCCAACTCGGCGAGTCCATAGTGGGAACTCGGCGAGTTCGAGCGTCAGAAAGAGGGAGTTTCGGGATTTCTTGCTGATTTACTTGAGGAAACTTACTGCTTTGGGTCATTAAAATCCGATTTTAAACATATATATGAGTATATTCTTGACCAAAAAAAATATAATTACCAATTAGTTGAATAATAATTTCCTTATATGATAATAATTGATTATTTGAATTGAATTGGTGGATTGCCTTGCAAGTAATATTAAATAAGATCAAATTGAGATAATCTAATTAGTTGATTTATTTTCTATTTGATCCTTGTGTTTTGAAAAAGTTTAAAACTTGTCCTCAAGTTTTTAAATGTAAGTTTTGTAATTAAATGTCTAATTTGAATAATTTAAATTTCAAACACTAGAATTTTACAAGTTTAAAATTCAACTCTATACTATTATATTATTACAAGCTTAATATATATATATATATATATATATATATATATATATATATATATATATGTATGTATGTATGATTAAAGATGCTAGTCTTACTGTTAGTAGGCCTCATTCACGAAGCCAGTCTATAAGGTGGGTATAAGGTTGCTTCCTATAAAATGGCGCTTAATGAGTATACACTCAGACCCACCGCTTGCTTGACTGGTGGAGGGTCGTTAGCCGAACGGGTAGGATAGGGCAAACCTCTTCTCATTAATAAGTATAATGAATCTATTTAAAGTAACTAAACTATTTTATAAAATTCTCAATCTTAGTTACTTTAGGAAAAGTGAATTGATGCAATCCCATGAAATTACACTTTGCACCCTTGTTTAGATGTTAGTGGAGCGTGTGTGCTTAACCGGCACACTAATTGGATCTAAGCAAAGGTGACAAAGGGTGATTCATTGTTTGTCATAGTTCGGTGGAGCGTGTGTGGTTTACCGGTACATCGAATAGTTGATTGTAACAATGAAGGCACCATGTAGATTTGCATGGTTATTCACACCCGCTTTGTGATCCTCAGTATCCCAATCACAAACTAGAGGGGCATATCGAGATTTAAACATGCCATTTAAAGGTTCAATGAATCTCAAAGAATCTAGGAATTCTCAATACCTTTAAAACTTAAGCTTATGTTTTTCATGGTGAAGAATTAGTGAATCGTCATTCACTTACCTCAAAATTATTTGCATGTTGGATCACGATATCCCTTTTCTAATGTGTAAATAATGTTGTTGGGTCCTAGCCCTAAATTTCCATTTTGGGTGTTAATTAGGGTCTTAACTCTAATCAACTTTATTCCTTTCAATTTGTAGATGTCTAACGCAAACAACGCTACTGCTAGCTCATTCACGCTAATGAGCATTTGTCAAAAAGTGAATTTTGATGGATCGAACTTTAACGAATGGATAAGAACCATTCGCACGATCGCTTGTTACGAGGACAAGGAGTATGTTCTCAATGAAAAGCTCGAAAAGATCAATCCAGAAACTGCTACTCCCGAAGAAATGCCTGTGTTTGAGACACATGAGCTTGATGCAACGAAAGTCCATTGCATCATGTTAGCCACAATGAAATCCGAATTCCAAAAGTCCTACGATGACATGTATCCTTATGAGATGCATCTAGACTTGATGGAGACATATCACCAAAGAGCGAGGCAAGAGTGCTATGACATCATAACAAATATGATCACTGCTAAAATGGGAAGTGGAGAGTCTCTAACCGTGCACTTACAAAAGTTGCAAAGGTATGTCGATCGTCTTCGCAATTTGAATGTCAACTTTGGGGAAGATTTGGCTATCGACATTGTTCTTCACTCCTTGTCCTCATGCTACAATCAATTTAGGATGACCTACCACATGAAAAGGGAAGAGGTCACCCTAAGCAAACTCCAAGGGCTCCTAAGGACTACTGAGAGCAGCCTAAAGGACAAGTCTGTTGCACCAACTCCCAATCCATCCCCTACTCCAGTTTTGGCTATTGGGCAGGGAAGGGGCAAGAAGAGGAAGGCTTCTTTGAAGAACCACTACAATGGAATGTCCCAAGATGGTTCCTCTTCTAGTGGGACCAAGGTTGATCCTGCTAAGCCCAACCCTAACCCGAAGGAGGCAGAGTGCCATTATTGCCACAAAATACGACATTGGAAGAGAAGCTGCCCGAAATATCTGCAAGCCATCAAGCATGGAAATATCAATCCATCTTTTGCAGGTATACACACAATTAAATCTAATGATTCATCCCATTCTATTTCTTGGGTTCTTGATACAGGGTGTGGTTACCACATTTGTTCTGATTTGTAGGGACTAGAAAGAAATAGGGATGTGGAGCTTGGAAGAATAAATATAATATGGGGAATAGAAGATCGTCGCATGTTATCAAGATTGGAGTGTATTCTTTAGTGCTTAGTAATGGATTGAATTTAGATTTAAATAATTGTTGCTACTCGCCATATATGCCAAGAAACATCATTTCTTTTCATGGTTTGTTTAGAGAAGGATTTAGATATTCGTATAATAATGAGAATGGTTCGATTTATGCTTATCTAAATGGTGCTTTATATTTTGAAGCAATGCCTTGTAATGGAATTTATGAAACTCTTATGGCAACATAGGAAATGATGTGTTGTGTATGGATTCTTCCAATAGTATGGATAGAGCATCCTTGTGGCATTATCGTCTTAGACATGTCAACAAGAAGCGCATAGCCCAACTCCAAAAGGATGGAGTGTTGGATTCATTCGACCTTAGGGAAGATGACAAGTGCGAATCTTGTTTACTTGGAAAGATGACCAAGTCACCCGTCATTGGCACTTGTGAGAGGGGTGAGGGTTTATTGGATCTCATACACACTGACGTGTGTGGGCTCTTTAGATCCACCACAAAGGATAGAAACCGCTTCTACGTGACTTTCACCGATGATTATAGTATATATGGGTATATTTACTTAATCAAGCACAAGTCAGAAACGTTTGAACAATTCAAAGAATTCAAACATGAAGTGGAGAATCAATTGGGTAGGAAAATCATGATGCTTTGATCTGATCGAGGAGGAGAGTACCTAAGTCTTAAATTCCACGACTATCTCAAGGAATGTGGAATAGTTTCGCAATTGACGTCACCTAGGACACCGCGGTTGAATAATGTGGCAGAAAGGCATAATCAAACACTGTTAGACATGGTCCGTTCTATGATGAGTCGTGCTTCACTACCTATCTCATTCTGGGGGTATGCCTTAGAGACTGCCACCCATATCCATAACCGAGTCCCTACAAAGAAGGTTGCCAAATTACCTCACGAAATGTGGACAGGGAAAGCTCCTTCGTTGGCACATATCAAGGATTGGGGCTGTGAGGTTTTTGTAAGACGAGAGACTCACGACAAGCTCGAACCTCGTAGTGAGCGATGTATTTTCATCGGCTACCCGCAGAAATCCTTTGGATATCTTTTCTATAGATGGAGTGACAATGTTGTCTTCGTTGCGAGGAGAGGGTTTTTCGAGAGAGAGAGAGAACTCATAAGCCAAGGGGACATTGGGAGGCAAATCGATCTTGAATAGATTCAAGAGTCGTGCGATGAAAGAACGTCTAACGTGGCGCTCAACCCGAGGAGGAAACTCCGGTTGAACCGATTGACGAGTCCTTACCTCTTAGACGTTCCGAAAGACTTAGACTTCAACCCCATTTTTATGGTTTTCATATTACTGCAGAAGGGGATACGTATATTAGTGATGGTACAATAAAAAAATCTAGATGAACCTAATAGCTATAAGGAAGCCATGGCAGGCCCAAAGTCTGCAAAATGGAAAGAGGCGATGGACAGCAAGATTCAGTCCATGTATGACAACCAAGTTTGGAATTTGGTTGACAATATGCCCGAACGTAAGATGGTTGGGTGCAAATGGATCATCAAGAAGAAGACCGACATGGATGGGAATGTGCACACATATAAGGCGCGATTGGTGGCGAAGGGCTTTAATGAAACTCCCGGAGTTGACTATGATGAGACCTTCTCACCAGTTGCTAAGATAAAATCTATTATGGTGATGCTAGCCATTGTTGCATTTCATGATTATGAGATATGGCAGATGGATGTCAAGACCGCTTTCCTTAATGGGAAGTTGGCTGAGGATGTTTACATGGCTCAGCTAGAGGGTTTCGTGATCCGAAGCATCCTAATAGAGTGTGTAAGCTTGAAAAGTCCATTTATGGACTTAAGCAAGCGTCTCGCAGATGGAATCTTTGCTCGTTGACAAAGTCAAAGAGTTTGGATTCGTACGAAGTGAAGATGAATCATGTGTATATTTCAAGGCCAGTTGGAGTATAGTTAGCGTCCTCGTCCTGTATGTCGATGACATACTGCTCATAGGAAACGACATCACGACTTTGTAGGAGGTTAAGTCCTGCCTCGGGAAGTGTTTCGCTATGAAGGACCTCGGAGACGCTTCCTATAATTTGGGAATAAGGATAGTGAGAGAACGAAGGAAGAGATTAATAAGACTTAGTCAAAAGGATTCTTAGCTCAAAATACAACTATCACACATTTGACAGTTTATGCCCCTTTATTCAATTAATCTCTTTAAGTCACCAAATTAATTCCTAATTAATTTATGACTTTTGTTAATCAAATAATATTATTATTCCTTTAACATATTATTCTTATAATACATTAATAATAATATCTCTTCTCTCTATATAAATCACCCTGTCAAGTGCTATGGTGAAGGCAACCCAAAAGGACCATGCACAATCGGGTCAAGTACTTACCAAATATATTTACAGCCTTAGACACTAATCCAACAGTCTCCCACTTGGATATGTCTAGTAACTATAAGCGCAAACACAATCCAATTAGCAATCGTAGCTCTCAAAGACGCTGTCAACTCTTATCTTATCAGTAACCTGTCCTTTAGATAAGGGATCGTATAGTCCTCTGTTTTGATATTGTGCAGACGATTTCATGAAACATTGTCATACTTATTGTCCAGCAACTTTTTTCTCGATTTCAGATTTATTTGACATAGAACTTAATTGAACACATCAATTCAGTCCTGACCGGGCCTGACACATAGGTCAAATCAAATCATCGAGTGGCTGTGACATCGCTTTTTCCCTCTTAGGATAAAACTAACAGATAAACTTCGACTTATATGCATTTACTTATCGCCTAATCAACTATACACAACAATGCGTTTTATGACATCAATTTACTGATGTGGTTTCGCATTGTCAATGTACACCCAATTAGTAAATAATAAACCATATATCTAGGTTTTAAGATCATATGATATTATCGTCTTGCGATCACCCCAACGTGATTCCAGCAAGCGCGGGTTTATTTAAATGCTCAAAACTTGTTCATAAGCATTCATGAACGTTGCAGCAAACCTTTGCTATGTCTAATACCATTTAGACAATCTACACACCAATTCATAACAATCTTCATTCATACATATTTCCAACATATGAACGATTGTGGACAGTTTGAATAATTCAATTATTCTTAATAAACTCAATTATTCTGGTAGTCAAAACATGCAAAGTGAAACAATAGCTAAACAATTAACATAAGATAGTAACTTTACTTATAAACAATACTCTTTTATTTAGTCATCAAATGTTAATTATATTTACGTATTACATGTTTCTAAACTATCTAATCTAAACTAATATCATCCTTCAGCCCAATACTCCTAGCATGCTGTAAGTGCTTAACCCTGCTCAGTCCCTTCGTAAGCGAATCTGCTGGGTTATCTTCTGATGATATCCTCTTAACCACGAGGTGTCCTTCTTCTACTCGATGTCTAATAAATTGATATTTTCTGTTGATATGCCGAGATCTACCGTGATCCCTCGGTTCCTTGGTCAAGGCAACCACTCCTTCATTATCACATAAAATTTCCATGGGCTCCTTTATAGCAAGCACAACTCCAAGATCGCCAATGAAGTTCTTCAACCATATTGCCTCCTTTGATGCTTCGCTAGCTGTAATGTACTCTGATTCGCACGTTAAATCAGCTACAGTTTCCTGTTTGGAACTTTTCCAAGTTACCGCTCCTCTATTAAGGGTAAATACCCATCCCGACTGTGAACGGTAGTTGTCTCTGTCGGTCTAGAAACTGGTGTCACTATACCCTCGCACCGTTAAGTCGTCACTCCCTCCGAGGACTAGAAACCATCTCTTGGTCCTCCGAAGGTACTTAAGGATGTTCTTGACCGCAATCCAATGCGCTCTTCCTGGATTCCCTTGATATCTACTGAGCATGCTCAAAGCAAAGGCCACATCAGGACGAGTACAAGTCATAGCATACATGATTGAGCCAACTGCGGAAGCATAAGGTACTCAGCTCATCTCAGCTATTTTGGCTATGGTACTCGGACTTTGAGTCTTACTCAACTTTGTATCGATAGTTCTCCCTTCTTCGAGTTCTCCATACTAAAATGTTTTAGTACCTTATCTAAGTAAATATTCGGACTAAGTCCTATTAGTCTCTTACTTCTTTCTCTCACTATCCTTATCCCAAAATATAGGAAGCCTCTCCGAGGTCGTTCATAGCGAAGCACTTCCCGAGCCAGAACTTTTACCTCCTGCAAAGTCGGGATGTCGTTTCCTATGAGCAGTATGTCATCAACATACAAAACGAGAAAGCTAACTATGCTCCCATTGGCTTTGACATATACACATGATTCATCTTCTCTTCGTACAAATCCAAATTGTTTGATTTCTCATCAAAGCAAAGATTCCATCTGCGAGATGCTTGCTTAAGTCCATAAATGGGCTTCTCAAGCTTGCACACTCTATTTGGATGCTTCGGATCGACAAAACCCTCTGGCCGAGCCATGTAAACATCCTCAACCAGCTTCCCATTAAGGAAAGCGGTCTTGACATCCATCTGCCATATCTCATAATCATGAAATGCAGCAATGGCTAGCATCACCATAATAGATTTTATCTTAGCAACTAGTGAGAAGGTCTCATCATAGTCAACTCCGGGAGTTTCAGTAAAGCCCTTCGTCACCAATCGTGCCTTATACGTGTGCACATTCCCATCCATGTCGGTCTTCTTCTTGATGATCCATTTGCACCCAACCGTCTTACGTCCGGGCATATTGTCAACCAAATTCCAAACTTGGTTGTCATACATGGACTGAATCTTGCTGTCCATCGCCTCTTTCCATTTTGCAGACTTTGGGCCTGCCATGGCTTCCTTATAGCTATTAGGTTCATCTAGATTTTTTATTGTACCATCACTAATATACGTATCCCCTTCGGTAGTAATATGAAAACCATAAAACTGGGGTTGAAGTCTAACTCTTTCGGAACATCTAAGAGGTAAGGACTCGTCAATCGGTTCAACCGGAGTTTCCTCCTCGGGTTGAGCGCCAGCGTTAGAGGTTCCTTCATCGCACGACTCTTGAATCTATTTGTCACACCCCCAAACCAGAATGGCAGAAACATTCGGGGGTGGATGACTTCACGTAGTATCACAACCATTGAATATTGTAAAGAAAGTAACACAACCATCACATATATAATGAAAATGTATGTTGTTGCGTTATATATATTAGCAAAAGAATATTACAATGAGATGATAAATGTTCAATAATAAAACATCCTTAGTGTTCCTTTCTCCAAAAGCTGGTGGTTACCTGTATTACTGATTCCCTGAGAAATACAAGTGGTTTCGAAAAAGTGTCAACAATTAAGTTGGTGAGTTCATAAGTGTTTTGCATTGAAAAGTATGTCCTTTTTGATAGTAAACCGATGAACGAAGTTTTCAGAAAATCCAATATTTTCTATAAATGATTTGAAAAGTTTCCTGTGTTAGAGTGCGTTAGTGTTTTCCATACTTGAATGATAGTGATAAAATTTGTATTCACAATGAAATGGAAAACTGAAATGCATATATGAATCTCGTAAATCAAACTTGTTTTTATACTTTTATGTGAGTTTTATAACCATGCTATTGACACTGATGGCCTGTAACAACGTTCTTAAGGCGTTGGAACTGTTATGACATTTGTCACCCCAGGCCTGCCGACCTAGCTGTAGCTAACAGCTTAGGTGTGGGATTGTCAATCCCGTATAGATCTATACACAAGTATCACGCTCCCCCTACAAGGGATTATGGTATATAATACAGGACTTAATAATGCATACTCGAACGTACGTGAAGCTGTCTCACATTACTTGGTATAAATAGATTTACGATAATAAAGACTTTACTTTTTTTTGAAAGCATTTCATTTGTCGAGATGTATATGTAAAACGTATGAATCACTTGAATACTACACTCATTATAGTTTCTCAAAAGTATTTCCCATTTGGTAATAACAACTTGGTGATATAATAGCCCTTTAAACATAAGGTTATTTTTGTATCAAAACCATATCAGAACGATATTATAAAAATGATACTTTGATTTGTAATGTACTTGTATTCCCCCCTAAAACATGAAAAGAATTGAAAAGTAGGGGTATGAACTCACTCGTTCAGTTCGAAGAGTGAGGCTAGGGTTTAAGCAGAACTTCGACCGCGGATGGTTGCGTCGTCGGGCTCTTCGGGGATCATTGCAGCGTAATTCTTTCGTCGGGGCTCGAGTGCAGAAACCAAGGTAAGAAAATGGTCTATGGATCTGGGAGAATGGCTGAGAAGTAGTGAAGGTGTGCAAAAACTCGAAGCTTATGCCTTCTATTTATAGGGCTGGAAACCCTCGTACGCGGCGCGTACTTCCGGAGTACGTGGGGCGTAAAATGGCGTCATGGATTACGACTCGGGTCTAGCGAAGCGTAGCTTGGGTGGGCCGATGGGACTCCAGGGTCTAGCCATGCGTAGCTTGGGCGGGCCGATGAGACTCGACTCTGGGTGTAGTACGTGGGGCGTACTCCCAGAGTACGCGGGGCGTAATCCCTGCTTCCGACTTCTAAATTCCGTAACTTTCGTGTACGAGCTCCGTTTTTTGCGTTCTTTATATCCACGCGTAGGTGAGATTATGCTCTACAACTTTCATTTAGACTCCGTCGGCTAGTTTTGACTTTATTTTTAATGATATATTTTTAATAGGCCGGGCCTCCTAAAGTTCGTTAAAAATTCATAGGTTCTTTATTCGACGTCGGTTTTCATTTGTCTTTTTATCGTTTTATTACTACTGAGGAGATCTTCAACTTCCGTTTAGGTGGCGATAGCTAAATAACACTCGATCTTCAATCCTAGTTTTTAGCCCTCTACTACTGTTACGAAACTTTGAAAATTCATAACTTCTTCATACGAGGTCCAATTTGGGCGATCTTTTTATGCACGCTCACCTTTCAACAAGATCTACGACTTTTGTTTAGATACTTAAGGCTATAATGCATTTTATTGAGATTCTACTTTTTACGTCAAATAATGTTTTAACGTCGTGTCGTAAATATACGAGTGGTTATAATTTCTTCCATATAACTCAGTTTTGAGCGTTCTTGAATAGGGTTGTCACACTATTCAAGATCGATTTGCCTCCCACTGTCCCCTTGGCTTATGAGTTCTCGCTCTCGGAAAACCCTCTCCTCGCAACGAAGACAACATTGTCAGTCGGTCTATAGAAGAGATATCCAAAGGATTTCTATGGGTAGCCGATGAAAATACATCACTCACTACGAGGTTCGAGCTTGTCATGGGTTTCTTGTCTTACAAAAACTTCACAACCCCAAAACATGATATGTGCCAACGAGGGAGCTTTCCCTGTCCCCATCTCGTGAGGTGTTTTAGCAACCTTCTTTGTAGGGACTCGATTAAGGATATGGGCGGCAGTCTCTAAGGCATACCCCAAAAATGAGATAGGTAGTGAAGCACGACTCATCATAGAATAAACCATGTCTAACTAGGTTCGATTGCGCCTTTCTACCACACCATTTAACTGCGGTGTCCTAGGTGGCGTCAATTGCAAAACTATTCCGCATTCCTTGAGATAGTTGTGGAATTTAAGACTTAGGTACTCTCTTCCTCGATCGGGTCGAAGCATCTTCATGTTCCTGTCCAATTTATTCTCCTCTTCATTGTTGAAATCTTTGAACTTTTCAAACATTTCAGACTTGTGCTTGATTAAGTATATATACCCATATCTACTATGATCATCAGTAAAAGTCACGTAGAAGCGATTTCCATCCTTTGTGGTGGATCTAAAGGGCCCACATACGTCGGTATGTATGAGATCCAATAAACCCTCACCCCTCTCACAAGTTCCAGTGAAGGGTGACTTGGTCATCTTTCCAAGTAAACAAGATTCGCACGTTTCATCTTCCCTAAGCTCAAATGACTCCAACACTCCATCCTTTTGGAGTTGGGCTATGCGCTTCTTGTTGACATGTCCAAGACGACAATGCCACAAAGATGCTTTATCAACACTATTGGAAGAATCCATGCACAACACATCATTTCCTAGGTTATCTACAACCATAACAATTTCATAAATTCCATTACAAGGCATTGCTTCAAAGTATAAAACACCATTTGGATAAGCATAAATAGAACAATTGATATTATTAAACGAATATCTAAATCCTTGTCTGAACAAAACATGAAATGAAATGATGTTTCTTGCCATCTCTGGAGAGTAGCAACAATCATTTAAATCTAAACCTAATCCATTACTAAGCACTAAAGAATACACTCCAATCTTCGTGACAGGCGACGATCTTCTATTTCCCATGATTAGATTTATTCTTCTTTGCTCCACATCTCCATCTCTTCTTAGTCCCTGCAAATGAAAAAAAATGTGGTAACCACATCCTGTATCAAGAACCCAAGAAATAGTATGAGACGAATCATTAGATTTAATTGTGTATATACCTGCAAAAGATGGCTTGATCTTTCCATCCTTGATGGCTTGCAGATATTACGGGCAACTTTTCTTCCAATGCCCTATTTTGTGGCAATGATGGCACTTTGCCTCCTTCGGGTTAGGGTTGGGCTTAGCAGGATCAACCTTGGCCCCACTAGAAGAGGAACCATCTTGGTACTTTCCCTTATGGTGGCTCTTTGACGGAGCCTTCCTCTTCTTTCCCCTTCCCTGTCCTATAGCCAAAGCAGGAGCAGCGGTTGGTGCAGGTGTTGGTGCAACAGACTTGTCCTTTAGGTTGCTCTCAGTAGTCCTTAGGAGTCCTTGGAGTTTGCTTAGGGTGACCTCTTCCTTGTTCATGTGGTAGGTCATCCTAAATTGGTTGTAGCATGAAGGCAAGGAGTGAAGAACAATGTCGATGGCCAAATCCTCCCCAAAGTTAACATTTAACTTGCGAAGACGATCAACATATCTTTGCATCTTTTGCAAGTGCACGGTTAACGATTCTCCACTTCCCATCTTGGTGGTGATCATGTTGGTGATGATCTCGTAGCGGTCTTGCCTCGCGCTTTAGTGGTACCTCTCCATCAAGTCTTGATGCATTTCATAGGGATACATGTCCTCATAGGAATTTTGGAATTCTTGGTTCATAGTGGCTATCATGATGCAATGGACTTTCATTGCATCAAGTTCATGTGTCTCAAAGACAACCATCTCTTCGGTAGTAGCGAATTCCGGGTTGACCTTCTCGAGCTTTTCATCGACGACATACTCTTTGTCCTCGTAGCGTGCAATGGTGCGAATGTATCTTATCCATTCGCTAAAGTTCGTACCATCGAAGGTCGCCTTTTGGCAAAGACTCATTAATGTGAATGCGTTAGCAACAGCGTTGTTTGCGTTCGACATCTACAATTAGGAAGGACAAAGTTTTATTAGAATTGGATCCCTAATTAAACACCCGAAATGAAAAATTAGGGCTAGGACCCAACAACATTATTCACATATTAGAAAAGGGATGTCCTAATCCAACATTCAAATAATTTGGAGTTAAGTGAATGACGTTTCACTAATTCTTCACCTTGAAAACATAACCTTAAGTTTTTATTTAGAATTCCTAGATTTTCTTTAAGATTCATTGAACCTTTCAATGGCATGTTTAAATCTCGATATGCCCCACTAGTTTGTGACTGGGATAACGAGGATCACAACGCAGGTGTGAATAACCATGCAAATCTACACAGTGCCTTCATAGTTACAATCACCTATTCGATGTGCTGGTAAACCACACACGCTCAATCAAACTATGATAAACAATGAATCACCCTTTGTCACCTTTGCTTAGAACCAATTAGTGTGTCGGTAAACCACACACGCTCCACTAACTTCTTAGCAAGGGTGCAAAGTGCAATTTCATGGGATTGCATCAATTCACTTTTCCTAAAGTAGCTAAGATTGGGAATTTTAAAAAATATTTTAGTTACTTTATAGATTCATTATACTTATTAATGAGGAGAGAGAGTTTCCATATCCTACCCGTTCGGCTAACGACCCTCCACCAGTCAAGAAAGCGGTGGGTGCGAGTGTACACCCATTAAGTGTCATTTTATAGGCAGCAACCTTATACCCACCTTATAGACCGGCTTCGTGAATGAGGCCTACTAACGGTAAGACTAGCATTTTAATTTTACTTATATATTTATTAACCTTTTAATAATATAATAGTATAGGGTTGAATTTTAAACTTGTAAAATTCTAGGGGTTGAAATTTAAATTCTTCTAAATTAAACTATTAATCACCAAATTCAAATTTCAAAACTTCGGGATAAATATTTAACTTTTCAAAACAATAGGGATCAAATAACAAATAATTCAAATTAAACAATTAATTTCATAATTATCTATATTTGACCTAATCCAATTTTAGTCATCAGATAATTACCAAATAATCTTAAATAGTCCATATTTATCACATAAATAAACAATATTATAAAGATTTGAAATTATCTATATTTATGTCAAGGATACTCATTAAATTAAGTTAAAAATTGGATTTTTACATAATAAAACGATTTAGGTATCAATCCAAGACAAAACAGCAACAAAATCCCGAATTATACTATGTCTGACGTTGGGACTCGTCGAGTCAAGCTTTGTACTCGCCAAGTAGGGCGAACTCGCCGAGTCCAAACACTGACTCGCTGAGTTGGGTCGGACAAAGGTGAAGAAAAATGATTTTCAGCAAACAAAACAGTTAAGCATCACATTCAATTTAAACCAATCATGTCTCTGATACCACTAATGGGTTTTAGACATAAGATCTTTCCTATGTGCACATGCAACCCTATAGCTTGGATCTAGGTTTGTCTAATTGAACATGCGATATATCCAAGACTTTCATGGCTAGATATAATGTAAACTAACTATCAAAACATATGAAAACAAATCTCGAATGATACCTTAAGTTACTTGCTTGAAACCTTCTTCTTTTTGGAGCTTAGAGTCACAATTGTCACTCCTCTAATGGCTTACAAACACCAACTAGCAAGAAGATGATTTGAGAGAGGTAAGGAAGAGGGAAATCGGCTCTGGGGTTACTCCAATAACAAGGTGGTCGATTTCCACAAACCCAAGGGTCTATTTATGCTGTGAGCTCCTAGGGTTTCACACTAAAACCCTAATTGGACAACTTAACCTCAAACCAATCCAATATCCCTTCTAGATAAGGCCTTGGATGATTTCTAGGTGATCCACATCCCTAAAATCATCCACCCCATATCCATAAGGATTCTTAGCTCAAAATACAACTATCACATATTTGACAGTTTATGCCCCTGTATTCAATTAATCTCTTTAAGTCACTGAATTAATTCCTAATTAATTTATGACTTTTATTAATCAAATAATATTATTATTCCTTTAACATATTATTCTTATAATACATTAATAATATCTCTTCTCTCTATATAAATCACCCTGTCAAGTGCTATGGTGAAGCCAACCTAAAAGGACCATGCACAATCGGGTCAAGTACTTACCAAATATAGTTATAGCCTTTGACACTAATCCAACAAGTACTATAACAGTTTTTTATGCAAAACTTTAAGAAGGGAGAACTACCGATACAGAGTAATGCCAAATCATGTACGCTACGCTTCCGCAGTTGGCTCAATCATGTACGCTATGACTTGTACTCGCCCTGATGTGGCCTTTGCTTTGAGCATGGTTAGTAGATATCAAGGGAACCCGAGCAAAGCTCATTGGATTGCGGTCAAGAATATACTTAAGTACCTTCGGAGGACCATGGAATGGTTCTTAGTCCTCGTACGGAGTGATGACTTAAAGTTGTGAGGGTATAGTGACGCCAGCTTCCAGACCGACAGGGACAACAACCGTTTGCAGTCGGGCTGGGTCTTTACCCTTAATGGAGGAGTAGTGACTTGGAAAAGTTCCAAACAAGAAACCATAGCTGATTCAACGTGTGAATTAGAGTACATTGTAGTGAACGAAGCATCAAAGGAGGCGATGTGGTTGAAGAACTTCATTGGGGATCTTGGAGTTGTGCCTGCCATAAAGGAGCCTGTGGAAATTTTCTGTGATAATGATGGAGCGGTTGCCTTGATCAAGGAACCGAGGGATGATGGTAGATCTCGACATATCGACAAAAAATATCACTTTATTAGACATCGAGTAGAAGAAGGACACCTCGTAGTAAAGAGGGTATCGTCGAAGGATAACCCAACAGATCTGCTTACGAAGGGACTGAGCAGGGTTAAGCATTTACAGCACGCTAGGAGCATTGGGCTGAAAGACGATATTAGTTTTGATTAGATAGGTTTTGAAACATATAATAGATAAATGTAATTTACATTTGATGATTAAATAAAGGAGTATTATTTATGAGTAAAGCTACTGTCTTATGTAAATTGCTTAACTATTGTTTCACTTTGCGTGTTTTGACTTCCTGAATAATTCAGTTATTAAGAATAATCGAATTGTTCGAATGGTCCATAATCGTTCATATGTTGTAAGTAGGTATGAATGAAGATTGTTGTGAATTTGTGAGTAGATTGTTCAAAAGGGTATTAGACATAGCAAAAGTTTGTTGCAATGTTCATGAGTGGTTATGAATAAGTTTTAAGCATTGGAATAAACCCGCGCTTGCTGGAATCACTTTTTGGAATGAGACACAAGTGATCGCCAGACGATAATATCATATGGTCTTAAAACCAAGATATATGGTTTATTGTGTTGGGTTTTGGTATAATACAACATCATATGGTGCACATACAACCCTAAATACCTTGGATCTATGTTTTCACTAATTATACATGCAAATGGTTTCCAAGGCATTAAACCTATAACTAGCATGCATTTGACATAAACCATATAATATACTAGTTAGGTAAACTTACCTTTTATGTGGCTTGAAGTCTTGATGTATTTGGCCTTAAGAGCTTAGCACCAATAGTATGAAATGCCCCAAATGGAATCACAACACACCTAGGACAAAGGTGGCTCTTGAGAGAGAATTCCATGCACCAAAACACCTCCATATTTCTCTAAGAAAAGAAGTGGTGATTTTGGCTATGGAGTAACCTAATTATATGTAGGATTCCAAGGGTCATGAGTATAACCCATAATCCATACCCATGGGTTTTATGATCCACGATTCATGTGGCCCAACTCTTTATGTATCCATACATAAACTTGGTCCAACGTGGATCATAAGCCCAACACATATAAATATAACTAATTGTCATAATTAGCCCCATCGATTTAATTAATCTCTTTTGATCACTAAATTAATTCCAAATTAATTCTTGATCGATACTAATTAAAACATATGATTTCAAATTAATATATTATAACTTATAATATATTAATAAACCATAAATAACCTTCTCTCAAAAGTCCATCTTAACAAATTGTCCTGATGATATGCAACCCAAATGGACCATGCTACTCTCGGGTCAAGTACATACCAATATTAGTTATAGGCTTAGACATCTAATCCAACAGTCTCCCACTTGGAGAAGTCCAAAACTATTATTGCAAGTACGACTTCATAACCCGACTAGCAATCGTAGCTCTTAAAACCGCTGTCGAACTTTGAACAAATCAATGATGCGTCCATTAGATAACGGATCATATATTCCTCCATTCTAGATATCATATGGACTGAGACATGGATTATAATCATTCTCTCTGTCCATTTGTTGTTTCCCAATTTCCGATTTATGACGACTGACTAATTGAACAAATCAAATCAGTCCTGGCCCAGCCGAGCACTTCCATTTGTCATCATCAAATCATCGAGGGGCCCACAGATATCGGTTTTATCCCGAAGGTAAAAGGAATGGATAAACTTCGACTCATATGGCTTGTTCTACTACTTGTTGAATCATACACAAAGGCACGTTTTATAACATCGAGTTACCAATGCGTTTTCATGCAATTAATGTATAACCAACTCATAGTAACAACTCATATCTCTAGGTTTGAACAATATAAGATATTATCGTCTCATGATCACTCGTGATAAAATCCATGAAGTGATTCCAATGAGCGCAGGTTGAATATACTCATAACTTATGAGCACTCATGAGTGTTGTAGCACCACTTTGTCCAACATCTTAGACCTCTAGAAACCCAACCCATGACAGTCTTGATTCATATCTACTTCCAACATATGAACGACTGTGGATGGTTTGAATAACTTAGTCAATCAGAACAATGACCTAGTTATTCTGGAAGTCAAAACATGCAAAGTGAAACACAATAATAATCGAATCCAATATGGTCTCAGAACTTATGGATATAAATAAAACACCTTTTATTTATCACAATATGATTACACATTATTTATTGTATACTGTTTCAGCTATCAACTTTATTCTTGAATTAAAACAATAGCAGTCCCATGCTCCAAGCATGTACACTATGTTTTTCTAAACACTAGTCATGCCATACACCAAGTATGCATACTATGTTTTTCTATGATCTTTACTTTGTGAAATAGATCAATTGAACATAACTACAATGATTCTCATTTCACAGTCCCAAATCTTACTGCAAATGCAAGAATTCCAAATTCATGCCATTTACTGAAGTCTGTTAGATTCTAAACTTATATGCATTGATCCTCTTGTAATGATTATGCACAAACTGAATACTTTCTAACTTTGAAGCATTTCCATATTCCATTTTGACTATCACTTCTGAATAAGATTTGCCTCCTTACAGATTATGTCAATATGGTCCTTCCAGAATTAATACTATACTTCCAACTGTCCTTGAGCAACCAATCTTTGGTGAACCTTAGATTGTCCTCAACAATTGCTTAATCATTTTATTCATATCAATTTCTAGACCTTTTCCCTTCTTCATGCCCCAGGCATTTGGAAAAACTTAGAAAGAGTGAATATAGCACATGTAATCAATCCTATATCCGAAGCATATGGGACACGATTCATGATGTCTCACATAAAGACTAAACCACTCTTTTGCTATAATATTTCCATTTCTATTTGCCAAGTCTCATAATTCAGATTATGAAAAGGGATGCTATAATCATAATCGAATTTTAGAACGCAAATAATGAACCCATATATAGAATTTCCTTATGTTGAGCCACCCCAACATTAAATTCATATATATTCTTGACTAAATACGATTAAGACCTCAATCTAAGCTTTTAGATTTGAGATGAAGTAAAACAACTTTTTCAACCCCTTAATTATAGCAAAACAACTTTTTCAACCCCTGCGACCACACAAATTCAAACTTTTGTTTTCTATAATTAACATTGCTAACTTGCAATACTTATCGTAATTATCATGCTCCCACTAACATGATGATTATTAGCATAACACTTATGCTCCCACTAGTTTTGACATGTACCCAGAAATCAACTGAACTTCTAGAAATCAATAGTTTATTGACTTTCTTACTAAAGTTCAGATTTCTGATAGTAGATTTCCTTGATAAGACTTTATCAATATCATACACCTCTCTTAGATAGCTCACATGTGTGTCTAAACAATTATGAAGAGGGCTGCCATAATCATAATGTTTAGACCTTTTTTCATTCCCACAATTGCTATCTACTAAAAATCTACTTAGTGAAAGAGTTTCCTTACCATCATTTTCATGAATCGAACAGTAACCTTATGACACTTAGATTTAATGGTGTATGTGTTCTTATCCATGTGAATTATCAAAACCATAGTCACAAGACAAGGATTATGACAAATCCAAACTCATATGGATTGAACTTGTGCAATCTTAACTTCTTGCCACCTGGCAGCTCAAGGGCCTACCATTGCTTCCAAGTAGTTATGCAAACAATTGAGAACATGTAGAACTCAAATGTATAGCCAACTTAACTAGAATGGGCATAGAGATGTCCGCATGATAGGTTATAAACCTCTACTTGTGTGCTAGCGATGAAATACATGTTTTATTCTTGATTACTTCTTGAAACCTTTTTCAGGATCTTTTAGACTCCCACTGTCTCCTTGACATATACGACTTTCTTGACAAATATTCAAAATATAGTATGGTTTCTAATCAAGATAGACACTTAACACAATTAGCCTTAGTTGGTCTTTGTTTTATCCAAAACCTCACAACTTACCAATTTCAAATGTACAAGAGTGGAAAACTTTTACTCTTATATTTGACAAGTGTTTTAAACCTTCTTTAAGACATGTCACTCAAGTTACAATCTTAGAGAATAAATCTATGAATTTTTTTGGAATGAAGTATGAATCATCTTCTTGATTTAACCACTTCAACAATTCATAACTCTTATTCTTAACTATCAGAATGTACTTAGAGGATAAATTGTGATAAGGTCACAAAATCATTAATATGACCTTAAAACTTGACACTAAAGTACTCTCCCGTCTTTTCAGATTTGAGAAACTTTTATCCTTCTGCCTAATTTGATTCTTCTTATTCGTTCTGTCATACATTGAAAATTTTCCAATGTTTCAGAATTATACTTAAGCTTGTAAGTATAATCATATTTACTAGACCTTAGTAAATCATGATGAATAGTCTTATCCATCTTTTGTGGTGGACTTTGACAAGTGTACAAGAAAGTGTACTTGATCCCTTAGTCCTTCTCTTGACTCACACATCCATGTGAACAAGTAGTTAGTCTTAATTTTTCCAATTCTCGAAAGTTCTCATTCAACATACTATAAAACTTGCATGATTCCATGTTTCGGTCCAATTGAAATTTAGGTGATGAGAATCTTTCCTTATTTGGTAAATTTAGACACTACCACAAATGAACGAATCAAATTCATATTTCCAATATTGCAATAAACATACAAACATCAAGTTTTCATGAATGCCATTGTAAGGAGATAAAAATAAAGTAAAACAAACTTTTATTTATTTTAAAATGCGGAAAAAACTTTTTCCTTACAATGTAACTTGAAATGAAAACTATGTTATTACTTGTTTCCTAGCAATCTATCATAACTCCTAAGAGTAGCTCAAGAATCCAATCTTCAATCAAGCGATAGAAATCCATCTTTGCGATCAGATTCAACATACTCTTTTTTTAAGTTTCCTTCACTTTTCCTTTGATTATTAAACATCAACATGTGACCCAGTCACATCTTGTAATAAGAATCTCAGAATAGAAACTTAACCTAGTTAGATAGTGGACCTTACCTGAAATAGAGTCAAACTTATTGACTTTACTAGCGTTATGATCTTTCAGGTAAAATTGACAGCTTAGCAACCAATGCCCTTTCCTTTTGGCATTAGGACCATATGGACCCTTAGGTAATAGTACATGGGACTATCTCAGACTTAGCCTTTCTCTTTACCATTTCATCAACCTAGTTGACTATGGCCAATCCCTTTCAATTGGGAAGAGAATGCTTTTCTGGATTTCCTGTGTCACTATTGTCCTTGTCCATAAAGTTTTGGGAAGTTGATCTACTAATCAAATTTGCTTTACTAGTACACTAAATCATTTCTGATTTAGCAGCACAAAGCATATAGATAAGATCATTAAGGTCTTTTCATAGTCTGTTTCATAGGAGTCCCAAGGAACTCACTATGTGACTTAGAAAGTGATTGAACCACTAACTTTCTTAAGACTTTGACACCCAACTCTCCCGGCTTGTCAGTATGTGACTTCATCTCCAAGATGTGATCACACCTAGACCTTGCCTTGCCATTAGGGCTTGAGTGACCTTGAACTTGTGGGTTAGGGAGAATAATTGGAGGAGGTGGAGGAAGTGAAGTTCCAATATATTTGGGAAGATCATAGATATCTGAACTAGACATCTTTTGGGAGATATTCAAGATAGTTGATTTAAAGTCCTTAATATAACACCCAATATGAAATATTAAGGCTAGTACCCAACAAACTATTTTATAACTTGGAAGAGGGATGTCGTAATCCAAGCTATAGAATATTTGAAGATAGGTGAATGACGATTCACCAATTTCCACCATGAAAAACAAAATGGTTTACTAGGTTTTAATTGGATTTGAAACTCCTAGATCTTTTGAGATTCATTGAACTTTTCAATGGCATGTTTCAATCTCGAGTGTGCCCTTCAGGTTTTGTGACTAGGATGCCGAGGATCACAAAACAAGGTGCGAAGTAACCATGCAAATTACTTGGTACCCTTAAGTGTTTACCCCTCAATCGATGTGTCGGTTAACCACACACGCTCCATCGATACTATGATAAACATTAATTTATCCTTTGCCTACCTTGTT
Source organism: Lactuca serriola (assembly GCF_051521515.1). Lineage (NCBI taxonomy): Eukaryota > Viridiplantae > Streptophyta > Magnoliopsida > Asterales > Asteraceae > Lactuca > Lactuca serriola. Next base: position 10,981,056 of record NC_136409.1, on the reverse strand, counting down.
AAATACGAGTTAGTGTGCCGGTTGACCACACACGCTCCACTAATTGACTTAAACAAAGTGCAAAGTGTAATTTCATGGATTAGCACCTTATTCACATTTTCCTAAGTAACTAAGATTGGTTATTTATAAAAGATTTAGTTACTTAGTATTTATCATTAATACTTTTAATGAAGGGAGAATTATAGTCCTTGTCCTACCCGTTTGGCTAACGACCCTCCACCGGTCAAGGAAGCGGTGAGTGAGAGTGGACACCCATTAAACTGTCATTTTATAGGCAGTAACCTTATACCCCCCTTATAGACCGGCTTCGTGAATGAGGCCTACTAACGGTAAGACTGACATTACTCTTATACATACATACATACATATATATATATATATATATATATATATATATATATATATATAAATATTATTAACTTATAATATTATAAAGTATAAGGGTTGAATTTTAACTTTTAAAATTCTAAGGTCTAGTTTGGAATTAAAGTATACATGGGGGGTAACTTTACAAATTCCAAAACTTGAGGACAAGTTTTGAAACCTTTCAAAACTCTTGGCTTTTTCATAACTTATGAGTTTAATTAAGGTTTAATGAAAAAAAATCAAGTTCCATAACTTGAGGACATGTTGTGGAAGACATTAAATCATTTAATGATGACACTAAAATAGAGACTATTCTATTTTCATAACCTATGAGACTTAATGACACTTTAAAAAGAAAAACTCTTCACTTTCCATAACTTTAGGACAAGTTATGGAGTTCATAAAAACCATTAAGATCAAATATTCCAATTAACACAATAATCAAATAATTTTTCTATGATCTAGATTAAACTCATAAGTAAAGATAATTCACATCAACAATTTTCAAGAAATTAGATAATCATATAAACTAATACAAATCTTGAAACATTGACAATTATCCTTTGAAGACTCTTGGACTTCATAACCTAAAGAGTTAATAAATGAGACATTTCACATCCATAACTTATGGAAGTTTCAAAACTCTTAACATCATAACTTTAAAAAAACTTTTGAGTTCCAAAATTTTATGACAAAATTTGTAACTCCTTAAAACCACTTAGATCAAACTTTTAAAACAAATAAAATAATCATCATATCATTCTATCTTTTAATAAATTGACCTAATTCAACTCTTGTAGTAAAGTGACTCAAATTTTACAAATAATTAGTTTTCATAAAATCAAGTAATTATCATAAAATTTGACAAACTTCATGTTTTTTTTCCATCAACTTGAAAAAATACATTTGCATCAAATATAGTAGAAAACAACCCATGGCTCTGATATCACTGTTGGGTTTTGGTATAATACAACACCATATGGTGCACATACAACCCTAAATACCTTGGATCTATGTTTTCACTAATTATACATGAAAATGGTTTCCAAGGCATTAAACCTATAACTAGCATGCATTTGACATAAACCAGATAATATACTAGTTAGGGAAACTTACCTTTTATGTGGCTTGAAGTCTTGATGTATTTGGCCTTAACAGCTTAGCACCAATAGTATGAAATGCCCTAAATGGAATCACAACACACCTAGGACAAAGGTGGCTCTTGAGAGAGAATTCCATGCACCAAAACACCTCCATATTTCTCTAAGAAAAGAAGTGGTGATTTTGGCTATGGAGTAACCTATTTATATGTAGGATTCCAAGGGTCATGGGTATAACCCATAATCCATACCCATGGGTTTTATGATCCATGGTTCATGTGGCCCAACTCTTTATGTATCCATACATAAACTTGGTCCAACATGGATCATAAGCCCAACACATATAAATATAACTAATTATCATAATTAGTCCCCATAGATTTAATTAGTCTCTTTTGATCACTAAATTAATTCTTGATCAATACTAATTAAAACATATGATTGCATATTAATATTTTATAACTTATAATATATTAATAAACCATAAATAACCTTCTCTCAAATGTCCATCCTAAAAAATTTTCCTGATGATATGCAACCCAAATGGACCATGCTACTCTCGGGTCAAGTACATAGCAATAATAGTTATAGGCTTAGAAATCTAATCCAACATATTGTTTATCTGTTACTTTTATCCTAAGAAGGTAAAAGCGATATTAGGGCCCCTCGATGATTTGATTTGACTTATGTGCCAGGCCTGGTCAGGACTGAATTAATGTGTTCAATTAAGTTCTATGTCAAATTAATCTGAGATCGAGAAACCAATTGCTGGACAATAAGTTCCATAAGATTGTCCGCATAATATCTAAACAGAGGACTGTACGATCCCTTATCTAAAGGACAGGATACTGATAAGATCAGAGTTTGACAGTGTCTTTAAGAGCTATGATTGCTAATCGGGTTGTGTTTGCATATATAGTTACTAGACTTGTCCAAGTGGCAGACTGTTGGATTAGTGTCTAAGGCTGTAACTATATTTGGTAAGTACTTGACCCGGTTGTGCATGGTCCTTTTGGGTTGCCTTCGGCATAGCAACTTGACAAGGTGATTTATATAGAAAGAGGAGATATTATTATTAATGTATTATAAGAGTAATATGTTAAAGGAATAATAATATTATTTGATTGATATAAGTCAGAAATTAATTAGGAATTAATTTGGTGACTTAAAGAGATTAATTGAATAAAGGGGCATAAACTGTCAAATGTGTGATAGTTGTGTTTAGGGCTATGAATCCTTATGGATATGGGAAGTGACGATTTTAAGGATATGGATATCTTAAAAATCGTCCAAGGCCTTATCTACAAGGATCTTCGGATTGCTTTGAGGCTTTGTTATCCAATTAGGGTTTAAGGTGAAACCCTAGGAGCTCATAGTATAAATAGACCCTTAGGGTTGGAGAAATCGGCCAATCAATCTTTGAGGAAACCCTAGAGCCGATTTCTCACATCTCTCCTTCTCTCAAATCATCTTCTTGCTAGTTGGTGTTTGTAAGCCATTAGAGGAGTGACAATTGTGACTCTAAGCTCCAAGAAGAAGAAGTATCAAGCAAGTAATACAAGGTATTGTTCTAGATCCTAATTCATATGATTAGAATCAATTGTTTACATTAGTTCTAGTATTGAAAGTCTTGGATACAATGCATGTTCAATTAGAGAAACCTAGATCCAAGCAAGTAGAGTTTGCATGTGCACATAGGAAAGTTCTTGTGGCTCAAACCCATTATGTCCCCCTCGCCAGACCGAGAAGGTGCATTTATCTTCGGTAACATAGAATCGGAAGAAAAAATTGAAGACGAAGTAATCTGGAAGATACCCGTTGGCCCTGCAGATAATTTCAAACGCAACCACTTTGTTAACTGCATTGGGAGTTAAAATCTGAAGACTAGAACCATCTTTCTAGAGGTCCTTCTCCTGAAAATCTATTAGAGGAAAGCATATACCAGCGTCTAGGCTTTTTAAGTAAACCACAATCTTACCAGGGGGAGAGGAAGAGATGCTAGAGTGTAACAACGTAAATTTTCAAACAAATTTTTCATTTCAAAATAAGTTATTTTCATTCAAAACAAGGCATAAACATTTCAAGTGTCATGTCAAAATACAAATCATCTGAATCCCAAGATCACAAAACATCTATCAGTGTGTACAGATCACGCCGGCGCCTTCCCACGGTCCTCGCTAGTACCTGAAACACATACATAACAACTGTAAGCATAAATGCTTAGTGAATTCCCCAATATACAACTTACGCACATACGCCTTTCCAGGCCCTGACCTTCCGGTCCATGTGTCTCAGGGGACTTCCGTCCCTGCTGGGTAAACCTTCCGGTCCTACCCACGCCGACCTTCCGGTCCACAACACAACGCCTTCCGGCCCATAACATAATCGCCTTCTGGCCCATAACATAATGCCTTCCGGCCCATAAGATAATGTCTTCCGGCCCACATAACATACATAACACGTATAACAATTAACTTATCACATATAGCACATATATCTCATATCATATCCGACCTTCCGGTCACACAGTCAAACCCTTCCGGGTACAGTATAGTGAGAAGACTCACCTCGTGAATGTCGAAAGCTAGCAAATCCCGAAGTCACTCGTACTCGATCCTCCGAGCTACAATCTCCCTATAACATCATACATCTCTTATTAACACTTTTATCTTCTAAGTTTGACTATCCCTAAGAGGTCAAACATAGGTCAACTCTGGTCAACGGTGAACGGTCAATTTGACCTGACTCGGCGAGTGCTAGGGCGACTCGGCGAGTCTAGACGTCCTCACCAATTCTCTATGATTCCCTTTCTACTCGTCGAGTATCCTCCTTGACTTGATGAGTTTCTCCTGGAAGAATCGTGGGGCCACCCCGACTCAACTCGCCGAGTCTGAAGAACAACTCGACGAGTCCCAGTTAATCTTCAAGCTACTCGCCGAGTCTGTTCATCGGACTCGGCGAGTCCATGCCATGCAACCGCTCAAACTGCTTTCTAAGGTCAGAACTGCTCCGACCATTCATAGGTCTGGCCTTCCTAGACTGATTCATCACGTAAGGTCCTCATTTTGGTGCTCATAATACACCCCATGACTCATAATTTACATTTTGACCAAAGGCATAAGGATTCCAATCCAAAACCTCCATTGATTCCCGAAATGCTCAGGCATGGGACATTCTGGACTTCCAAAGATCCCAATACAGGGTTGCAATCGTTTGGGGGACTAAGGTAACACTCAATCTAGCCACAAAAGGGTTCAATAAACCCTAAATCCATATACACACCAACATAGAAGAATGCAACTCGAAATATTACCTGAATAACGTGCTCTCTGTGTCCCCAATCCTCAGAACGTGGCTTCTCTTGTTGTTCCCTTAACCAAGCCTCCTCTTCCTTGCAAAACAATACTTCCAAAATCAACAATGGTCTTCTACTTTGCTCCAGATGCTCACAATCGAATTAGGGTTTCTCTCAGAGGACTAGGGTGAACAATGAAGGCCATAAGGTCCCTCATATGCGTCCCAACCCTGAACGGTTAGGGTTTTCGCTAAACAGTGCAGACTCGCCGACTCCATATCCAGACTCGTCGAGTCCAGTCACGAACCCACGACCAGATCCGCGATCCTACTCGGCGAGTCTAGGCTCCAACTCGCCGAGTCCCCTCTTAAAACACCCAAAATCATAAATATAACAATACCAGGAATTCCGGGCTGTTACAACTCTCCCCCACTAGGACTAGACTTCGCCCTCGAAGTCTCACTCTGAAAATAGCTCCGGATGCTGCTCCCGAATCTCACGCTCCGGCTCCCAAGTCATTTCCGATCCCTTCCGGTGTTGCCACTGAACCAACACCAGAGGTACCTCCTTGTTCCTCAGAACCTTGATCTTCCGATCCCTGATGGCCACTGGTCTCTCGGCATAATTCAGGCTCGCATCCACCTGAATATCCTCTAATGGAACCACTGCCAACTCATCGGCTATACACTTTCTCAATTGCGACACATGAAAAGTGTCGTGGATCTGCCCCAACTCTGCTGGCAACTCCAAACGATAGGCTACCCGGCCTATCCTTGCAATCACACGAAATGGCCCAATATACCGGGGTCCCAACTTGCCCCTCTTCCTGAATCGAATCACTCCTTTCCAAGGAGAGACCTTCAGGAGAACGAAGTCGCCGACTTGAAACTTAAGCTCGGATCGGCGTCTGTCTGCATAACTCTTCTGTCGGATCTGGGCGGTCAATAACCTCTGTCTAACCTGCTGAATCTGCTCTGTCGTCTGAAGCACGATCTCTGTACTGCCCATCACTCTCTGCCCCACCTCTCCCCAGCAAATGGGAGTCCGACACCTCCTACCATACAACAGCTCAAAGGGTGGCATACCAATGCTCGAATGATGGCTGTTGTTGTAGGAAAACTCTACCAAGGGTAAATACGCATCCCAGCTACCCCCGAAATCTAACACACACGCTCGAAGCATGTCCTCTAGCGTCTGAATCGTTCGCTCGCTCTGACCTTCTGTCTGGGGATGGTATGCGGTACTAAAATGCAATTTAGTACCCAGCTCCTCATGGAATTTCTTCCAGAATCTGGAAGTGAAGCGCACATCACGGTCTGAAACAATCGAGATCGGCACCCCATGCCGAGATACCACTTCTCTCACATATATCTCTGCCAACTTCTCTGCTGAAGAACTCTCACTGATGGCAAGGAAGTGAGCGCTCTTCGTCAACCTATCCACAATCACTCAAATTGCATCGACTCCTCTGACAGTCCTCGGCAATTTGGTGATGAAATCCATAGTGATCTGTTCCCACTTCCATTCGGGAACCTCCAATGGCTGCAACTTGCCATGCGATCTCTGGTGCTCAGCCTTAACCCTACGGCACGTCAAGCACCTCTCCACGAACCATGCGACGTCCCTCTTCATACAGGGCCACCAATACTCTTTCCTCAAATCCAAATACATCTTCGTAGCCCCGGGATGGATCGAGAATTTCGATCGATGAGCCTCTTCCATCAAAGTAATACGCGTACCACCCACGAACGGTACTCAAATCCGACCCTGAAACGTCATAAGCCCTCGTCCATCCGTAACGAACTCTGAAACCAAACCGACAATCCGCTCTCTCTTCTGCATCTCTGGTCGCACAGCCTCGGCCTGTGCCCCACGAATAGAATCCAATACTGGAGCTATTACAGTCAATCTCAAACATACATCTCGCAGTGGAGTGCTCTCCGCCCTGCGGCTCAATGCATCGGCTACCACATTAGCCTTGACTGGGTGGTACAGGATCTCACAATCATAATCCTTGACCACATCCAACCACCTCCTCTGATGCATATTTAGGTTGGGCTGATCCATCAAATACTTCAAGCTCTTATGGTCCGTGTATATCGCACATCGAACCCCATACAAGTAGTGACGCCAGATCTTGAGAGCGAACACTACTGCCCCCAACTCTAAATCATGCGTGGGATATCTCGCCTCATGAGGCTTCAGCTGCCTCGACACATAAGCTATCACATGACCCCTCTACATCAACACTGCACCCAGCCCCGAAATCGATGCATCGCAATATACTACAAAATCCTCCATCCCTTCCAGGAGAGCTAATACCGGAGCTTTGCACAACCTTTGGCGAAGTGTCTCAAAGGAGGTCTGCTGCTCGGGTCCCCATGAGAATGCAACCCCCTTTCGGGTCAATCTAGTGAGTGGCACTGCAACTTTAGAGAAGTCCTTAATGAATCTCCGATAATACCCTGCCAATCCAAGGAAACTCCTGATCTCAGAAGGTGACTTCGGCACCTCCCAACTCATCACCGCCTCAACCTTGGCCGGATCGACCAATATCCCTTCCTGATTAACAACATGTCCTAGGAATTGGACCTCCCGCAACCAGAAGTCACACTTGGAGAACTTTGCATAAAGCTTCTCCGATCTCAAAACCCCAAGGACCTCCCTCAAATGTTCTTCATGCTGCTCTCTAGATCTCGAATACACTAGAATATCGTCGATAAATACAATCACTGACCGATCCAACATCGGCCTGCATACCCTGTTCATGAGATCCATGAACACAGCCGGGGCATTGGTGAGCCCGAAAGGCATCACCACAAACTCATAATGCCCATATCGCGTCCTAAACGCTGTCTTCTGGACGTCCTCATCCCGCACTCTCACCTGATGGTACCCCGACCTTAGATCGATCTTGGAAAACCAACATGCTCCCTGCAACTGATCGAATAAATCATCGATCCTCGGTAATGGGTAACGGTTCTTGACCGTCAACTTGTTCAACTCCCGGTAATCAATGCACATCCGGTGTGAACCATCCTTCTTCTTGACGAACTGAATAGGTGCTCCCCACGGCGAGCTGCTCGGCCGGATGAATCCCTTCCCCAGCAACTCCTGAAGCTGCGAGGACAACTCTTGCATCTCTGGAGGTGCAAGACGATAAGGCACCTTAGCGATAGGCACGGCCCCCGGAACCAGATCGATACCAAACTCTACTTGCCTCACAGGAGGTACTCCCGGCAGTTCCTTGGGGAACACATCTGGAAAATCACGCACCACTGGGACCTCCTCAACTGATCTCGGTCTCTTGGAAACCTCCCGCGTATCCATCACATACGCCACAAAACCCTTACAGCCCTGCTGTAGACACTGCCTCGCCCTAGCGGCCGAACAAAAAGCTGATCCCGAACGGGTACCCTCGCCGTACACCGAAAGAACTCCCCCACTAGGGTCTCGTATAGTCACCAGCTGACGCTCAAAGTCGATGACAGCGCCGAATCGGCTCAACCAGTCCATGCCCACAATGACACAGACATCACCCATCGCAATAGGAATCAGGTCAATCGGAAACTCAACCCCCAAAATCTCTAACACACATCCCCGGAGAACCTCCATGGCACAAATCACTCTCTCGTCAGCTATAGAAACTCTCAGAGGCCGACTCAACGACTCACGACTAACGTTGATATGCTGACTAAAAGCTAAGGATACAAAGGACCTACTCGCACCCGAGTCAAATAACACTAAAGCAAGCACAGAGTTCACAAGGAAAGTACCTACGCATATCATAACATAAGCATAACATCTCGACATCAAAATAAATACATGAAATACAGCATACCTGCCACAACATCAGGCGCAGCGCGGACCTCCTCCGCAGTCAGCTGAAAGGCTCTCCTACGAGCCCTCGGGGCCTCGGCCTTCACCGGTCGAGTTGCAGTAGCTCTGGCAGTAGGTACAGATCCCTGAAGAAGCTGAGGACACTCGGCCTTCCGATGGCCTGTCTGGTTGCAATGAAAGCAAACCGTAAACCCCTTGGGGCACTCCCTAGCAATGTGCCCCTCCTTGCCACACTTGTAGCAAGCACCAGATCGACATGCCCCATCATGACCCTTGCCGCACTTTCCGCAAGTGCGGCCCTTCGGACCTCCCGTCCTCGAATCGGCGGACTTAGTCCGCTTGGCTGCCGGCTGACACTGAGCCGGCCGCCGGTCCACCCGCTGAGACTCGGCCTCCTCCCTGGCCTGGGTCTCCAAATCAATCTCGCGCTTCCTGGCATTCGCCTGAAGCTCCGCAAAGGTATGATAGGTGGAGTTTGACACAAACTCCCGGATATCCCTCCTCAAAACACCCAAGTACTGGCTCATCCGAGCCTGCTCTGTGGACACCAGCTCGGGGCAGAACATCGCCCTCTCATGAAACTTCCGCGTGATCACCGCAACCGAATCAGTACCCTGCTTGAGGGTCAAGAACTCCTGAACCAATCGTTCCCTCTCCACCGGGGGAACGTACTCGTCTCTGAACATAGAGGTAAACCCCTCCCATGTCACTGCTGAAATCTCTGCCAACGTGAAGTTCGCCGTCACGAACTTCCACCAATCCTTCGCTCCCAGACGGAGCTGGATCAAAGCGAACCGTACCCTCAGATGCTCCGGACATGAACAAGTGTAGAAGCACCCCTCAATATCAGCGATCCACCTCATCGCAGCAATCGGATCCTGCGTCCCATCAAACTCAGGTGGCTTCGTGTTGCTGAACTCCCGAAACAGCAACGAGTCAACCCCCTGTGGCCTGGCAGCGGCCACAGCTGCGGTAGCTGCAGTGGCTGCAGCCTCAGTCAATGCGGCGTACCGCTCCTCAAAAGTCTCCATCAAGGTGGTCTTAATAGAGCCAAACATCTCCGGAATCTCAGCCCGGATCGCCGCAGCCACCTCCTCATGAATTATCTGACGAATCTCCTCGTCCCTCACACCGGTCGTACTCGCTCCGTGGCGTGGTCTAACCATGATGTCTCTGAAATACAACATAAAACTATCAGAGACTACATCGAGTATAATTGCACTCGATAACGCAACCCTACTCAGTCTCCGATATCCAGGGATTCTTTCTTAGGTCTCCCACTGACCCGGTGTCTTCGGTAGTACGGGTCCAATACTACTGACCACACCGCATCAGCATTCATCCCAAATCTTCCTCCCCAAACCCCGGATAGTGAGTACTCTACCTCTGATATGCACTATCTATCTGCACGCTATCAAAGCATCTCATATCGGCAAACCTCCCTAGACTAAGGCATCACAAATCAAGCCACTCTAGTCCTATCATGAATACCTAGTCTTCTAGCATGCATAACAATTCATATCATAACTTATCTCATAACATAACATTGTAAGGTATTTTGGGGATCTTTACCGTTCGGGCGCTGACTGATCGTACACACTGCCTCTTTCTTGTTTACCACAAAATCATTTATAAAAGTTTATGCCTTTATTTTAAAAGTTTTCCTCAAATCCTTGGTTTGAGTTCAGTTACGCCCGAAGGTGCACCTGAATCCCTCAAACCAAGGCTCTGATACCAATTTGTAACAACGTATATTTTCAAACAAATTTTTCATTTCAAAATAAGTTATTTTCATTCAAAACAAGGCATAAACATTTCAAGTGTCATGTCAAAATACAAATCATCTGAATCCCAAGATCACAAAACATCTATCAGTGTGTACAGATCACGCCGGCGCCTTCCCACGGTCCTCGCTAGTACCTGAAACACATACATAACAACTGTAATCGCCTTCCGGCCCATAACATAATCGCCTTCCGGCCAATAACATAATGCCTTCCGGCCCAGATAACATACATAGCACGTATAACAATTAACTTATCACATATAGCACATATATCTCATATCATATCCGACCTTCCGGTCACACAGTCAAACCCTTCCGGGTACAGTATAGTGAGAAGACTCACCTCGTGAATGTCGAAAGCTAGCAAATCCCAAAGTCACTCGTACTCGATCCTCCGAGCTACAATCTCCTTATAACATCATACATCTCTTATTAACACTTTTATCTTCTAAGTTTGACTATCCCTAAGAGGTCAAACATAGGTTAACTCTGGTCAACGGTCATCGGTCAACTTGACCTAACTCGGCGAGTGCTAGGGCGACTCGGCGAGTCTAGATGTCCTCACCAATTCTCTAAGATTCCCTTTCTACTCGTCGAGTATCCTCCTTGACTCGACGAGTTTCTCCTGGAAGAATCGCGGGGCCACCCCGACTCAACTCGCCGAGTCTGAAGAACAACTCGACGAGTCCCAGTTAATCTTCAAGCTACTCGCCGAGTCTGTTCATCGGACTCGGCGAGTCCATGCCATGCAACCGCTCAAACTGCTTTCTAAGGTCAGAACTGCTCCGACCATTCATAGGTCTGGCCTTCCTAGACTGATTCATCACGTAAGGTCCTCATTTCGGTGCTCATAATACACCCCATGACTCATAATTTACATTTTGACCTAAGGCATAAGGATTCCAATCCAAAACCTCCATTGATTCCCGAAATGCTCAGGCATGGGACATTCTGGATTTCCAAAGATCCCAATACAGGGTTCCAATCGTTTGGGGGACTAAGGTAACACTCAATCTAGCCACAAAAGGGTTCAATAAACCCTAAATCCATATACACACCAACATAGAAGAATGCAACTCAAAATATTACCTGAATAATGTGCTCTCTGTGTCCCCAATCCTTAGAATGTGGCTTCTCTTGTTGTTCCCTTAACCAAGCCTCTTCTTCCTTGCAAAACAATACTTCCAAAATCAACAATGGTCTTCTAACTTGCTCCAGATGCTCACAATCGAATTAGGGTTTCTCTTAGAGGACTAGGGTGAACAATGACGGCCATAAGGTCCCTCATATACGTCCCAACCCTGAACGGTTAGGGTTTTCGCTAAACAGCGCAGACTCGCCGAGTCCATATCCGGGCTCGTTGAGTCCAGTCGCGAACCCGCGACCAGATCCGCGATCCTACTCGGCGAGTCTAGGCTCCAACTCGCCGAGTCCCCTCTTAAAACACCCAAAATCATAAATATAACAATACCTGGAATTCCGGGTTGTTACATAGAGCCAGCAGAGGGAAACTCCACACCCTCTAAGGAAGACAAGCCATAAGTGATTTCCAACTGATGATACTCGGCAGCGGATGGAATGTCTCCGGGAAGGTTTGCCATGAAAGAAATATGGAAGATAAACAAAAAGAGTAGAAGGAGGAACATATGAGGCTAGAGAAACCGTGAAAATACAATTATAAAGAAGTGGAGGAGGCGGGACATTTAAATGGCTGGCACAATGACGTAACTGCCAGTCATCATGCACAGTCACGTCGCCATTAAGGACGAAGTGGTGGATAAAGAAAAACTGACACGCGTCTGTTAATTAAGCCCAGAACGCTGTAACTAGCACTGGAACGCTACAGATACTGGACTGGGGGACTTGATGGTGTGCCTAGGGCAGCACAGCAGAACCGCGTCTAGCCCAAGAGCCGAGCACGCCAACTAGGCTCAGCCCAGCAAGCTTAGCACCTGCTGGCGTCCCCGGGAGCAAAGCGCGCAGGCGGAAGGCTCGCGCCTGCCAAGAGACGCTCCTTGCTCCAAGACAAAAGATACGGTCAGAAGAAAAACAGAAGGATCAGAGCATTACCGTCGGTGCCAATGAGAGCGCTCTAGCGGTTGAAGGCGCACGACCCTCCAATCAACACCCCTGATCCTGTCTCCCCCAAAACGATTATGTCTGGTACGGCTCAGGCAGGAGTGCTAGGTATAAAAGGATGTGCTCTCAGACCTGTAAGGTAAGTTCTTTGGGCTTTCTAGAGAGAATACACACAAACCATAAAAATACCCTCTAACTAGACCGTCGGAGCGTTCTTCCAGGAGCTCCTCCCAGAAAGCAGCTGACAGCCTCTGTTCTTTGTGATCTTGCAGTGATAGCTAGACGTTCGAGAGAAGTTGGTGGATCAAGAAAGAGCAAGGTCGCATCATGCTACATGTGGTTATGATCCGTTAGATTTGTATCAGAATAGACAGTATCTTGTTATGCTCATGTGATCCGTTAGGATTGGTATGCTAGTGACTTGGTTAGGTCGATGCCTTGGTCATGAGAGATTGCTATGATCTATGATATGTGAGATATTTATATCTGATATCTGTACTTGTACTATTGATGTGCGTATTGATCTGTTAGATCGGCATCCTGGTAATTGGGATAGTATTATGTCAATGACATGGTTTAGGTCGGTATCCTGGTATATAGTATGACGCTATGTTAGTGACCTGGTTTTGGTTGGTATCCTAGTAAATAGGATCATGCTATGTTAGTGACCGGTTAGGTTGATATCCTAGTAAGGATGATGCTATGCTCTATGATCTGCTAGATCAATTTGTTTGGCTATGGACTACTATGTGATTACCTGTTATATGTACACATGGTTATTTTCTTGATGTTTGGGTTGAGGCGGTCCTGCTTTGTGCTGAAGGCCAACATGCCCTACGAGCGGTCCGGATAGATTGTAGGCCCATAAGGCGGTCTAGTCATACCGAAGGCTCGGATAGATCCAGTTAGACTGAAGGCCCGGTGCGGGCCGTCCAGTCATACTGTGGACTCAGAGAGTGGACCAGGTGAACTGAAGGCATGTTGAGGGCGGACCAGTCACGCTGCAGACTTGAGAGGCATTGGTATTCTGTATTGTGATACAATATGTTATTATTATGGTTGTATGTGTTTGGTGTTTTGGGGGTAACTCGCTAAGCTTTCGGGCTTACAGTTCAGTGTATTGTTTCAGGTACTTCAGGAGATTGTGGCAACGCGAAGGCGTGATCGTACCACTCCTCATGTTTTATGATTCATGTGATATGGTTCTGCGGAATACTCTGATGTTTAAACTATTTTGAAAAGAAGATGTATGAACTTAATGGTTTTTGAATGAAATAAAATGTTTTAAATTGGCTCAAATTTTATGGTTGTTACAAGTTACTTACTATTAGGAAGCTTGGAATGAGGTTTTTAGCCACCAAGAACTAGTGTGTGTTCTTTGTGAGAGAGAAGATCTAGACAAAGATGAGATTAAATGAGATGAAACACGAATTCATCACTAGATAAGAGATTGAAACACAATCAACCTAAAGTATCACTTACATTCTTGAGGATCCTTGAGTAAAAATCGATTGATTTAGAGAGAGAGTAGAGAGAGAAGGTCTTTGACGTGGGTAAAGTGTGAAATGAAAGCTACGCATCCCTTATATAGGGTTGATTTTTCGGCCAAGGGAGGTGTGTGGCGTTGTACGTCCGTAAACTCGATTTTGCGGTCGTACACTCCTCTCGAAGGGGTGTTTGGCCCGGATGCTATGCTTTGACTTAGAAAAACTCGTTCTTGGATCCAAAACTTGATTGTACGTAGCTTAATATATTTAATTAGACCCAAAATAATGCTAACAAGAGTAGAAATAAAATTCCGAATTGATTTATTTTTAACAGTTTGAATATAAGAAATTTCGGGTTGTCACATCATCCCCCCGTTAGAGGAAATTTCGTCCCGAAATTTGAACATAGAATACAAATCATGGATTTGAAAACAGATGTGGATATTTCTGTTTCATCTGATCTTCGCGCTCCCAAGTGAATTTAGGTCCCCACTTGGCATTCCAGCGAACCTTCACTATCGGGATGGGACTTTGTTTTTTTCGCTTGATCTCTCGGTCCATGATTTCGACTTGTTCTTATACGAAGTTAAGGTTGTTGTTGATTTCGATGTCATCGAGAGGGATCATAAGGGTCTCGTTGGATAAACACTTCTTAAGATTCTAGACATGGAAGACGGGATGGATGTTGCTAAGCTCTTGAGGTAGACAAAGTTTGTACGCTACAGGACTGATCCTAGCGAGGATCTCGAATGGTCCTATGTATCTCGGATTAAGCTTTCCACGATTTCCAAAGTGTATCATGCCTTTCCAGGGTGAGACCTTCAATAGAAAACGGTCTCCAACTTAGAACTCCAAGGGTTTTCGTCACTTATCAGCGTAGCTATTTTGTCTGTCTCTCGAAGCTTTCAGCCGTTCCCGGATTTGAACAATCTTTTCTGTAGTTTCGTAAATGATTTCTGGATCAGTGAGAATGCTGTCAGGGGCTTGCCCCTTGGCTAGCTGCGTATCGCCCACCTCATCCCAACATAGAGGGGATCTGCACTTGCGGCCATAAAGGGCTTCAAACGGCGCAGCCTTGATACTGGTGTGATAACTGTTGTTGTAGGAGAACTTAACTAAGGGAAAATGGGTGTCCCATGACTTACCAAAATCTATGACACATGCTCTCAGCATGTCTTCTAACGTTTGAATGGTCCTCTCACTCTACTCATCTGTCTGAGGATGGTAAGCTATGCTTATATTCAGCTTAGTTCCTAGAGCCTTCTGCAATGACTAGCAAAATGTCGAGGTAAACATGTTATCTCGATCAGAGATAATGAAAACTAGCACACCATGCAGACGAACTATCTCTTGGATATGGATCCAAGTAAGACTTTCCATCTAGAATGTTTCTTTGATTGGCAGGAAGTGAACGGATTTTGTCAATCGGTCGACAATTACCCATATGGTGTCGTACCCACTCGGAGATTTGGGTAATTTTGTGATAAAATCCATAGTAATTCTCTCCCACTTCCACTCAGGTATGTTCGGCTGTTGGAGTAGACCCGAGGGCGTCTAATATTCAACCTTCACCTTGGCGCAGGTCAAGCACTTGCCCACCATGGTAGCAATCTCCGCTTTCACGTTTGGCCACCAATACAACTTCTTGAGATCAAGGTACATCTTATCCGAAACTGGATGAATGGAGTATCTGGTCTTGTGAGCTTTGTTCATGAAAACCTCCATGTATCCCCCGAACTTTAGGGTCCAGATCCAGCCCATGAAATAATAGACTCTGTCTCCCTTGATCTCTAAGTTCTTTTCCATTCCTCTCAAGGCTTCACCCGACATGTTCTCTGGTTTTAAGGCTTCCGGCTGAGCCTCTTTGATTTGCACGGATAAGTGGGAGTGGATAGTCATTGTTAGTGCCTTGACTCTACGACCTAAGCATTCCTTCCGGTTGAGGGCATCTGCCACCACATTGGCCTTGCCGGGATGGTAGCGTATTTCGCACTCGTAATCGCTGAGTAGCTCTACCCATTGTAGTTGTCTCATGTTCAACTCCTTCTCGTCGAAGACATGCTGCAGGCTTTTATGGTTAGTGAAGACAGTGCACTTGATCTCGTAGAGATAATGTCTCCATATCTTTAATGCGAAGACCACTGCTCCCAACTCTAAATCGTGAGTTGTGTAGTTGACTTCATGTGATTTTAGTTGTCTTGAGGCATAGGCGATAACCTTTCCCCGCTGCATGAGCACACAGCCCAAGCCCTGATTGGATGCATCACAGTAGACAACGAAATCCTCCATCCCTTCGAGCAAAGACAGGATAGGTGCGTTGCATGGGGCTTGCTTCATTGTTCGGAATGCAGTGTCTTGCTTTTTACTCCAACAAAAGGGTACACCTTTCTGAGTCAAAGCGGTTAGGGTTTCGCAATCCTGGAGAAATTTTCAATAAACCTGCGATAATAGCCAGGGAGGCCCAAGAATTGACGGATTTCCATGGGTGTCTTCGGTGCTGAAAAATTTTCAATCGCCTAGATCTTGGAAGGGTCCACGTGTATGCCTTCCTCACTTACTTTTTGAATCCAGAATTCGCACTTAGAGAATTTCGCGAACAGTTTCTCCGTTCTTAGAGTTTCTAGCACCAGTCTCAAGTGTTGTCTGTGATCTTCTTTGCTTCTAGAATAGAAAAGAATATCGTCAATGAACACTATGACGAACTTGTCCAGGAAAGGACGGCGCACCCGATTCATCAGGTCCATGAATACCGCTGGTGCGTTGGTTAGACCAAATGGCATTACTACAAACTCGTAGTGACCATATCGAGTCTGAAATGTTGTCTTAGGAACATCACTTTTGTGGACTCGTAGCTGATGGTACCCCGATCTTAGGTCTATTTTTGAGAACTAGCTGGCTCCTCGGAGTTGGTCGAAGAGGTCGTCGATCCGAGGAAGGTTTCTAAAGGCTTCGTAGCCTATGTGATGGATACACTAGTGGCCGCAGAGAGGCCGAGCCCGGTCGATGATGTACCGATGGTGCGTGAGTTCCTGGATGTTTTTCCCAAGGAGTTGTCGGGTGTGCCTCCCGAGAGGTTGGTCAAGTTCCGAATTGATTTGGTTCGGGGGCAGCGCTATCGCCAAGGTGCCCTATTGCCTTGCGCCACCAGATATGCAGGAGTTATCTTCACAGCTTCAGGAGTTGTTGGGGAAAGGATTTATCAGGCCGAGTAGCTCACTATAGGTAGCGCCGATCCTGATTGTCAAGAAAAAGGATGGTTCACACCGGATGTGCATTGATAACCGGGAGTTGAACAAGTGGACGATGAAGAACCATTATCCACTACCAAGGATCAACGACTTGTTTAATCAGTTGCAGGGAGCATCTTGGTTCTCCAAGACAGACTTGAGATTTGGATATCATCATATGAGACTACGTGATGAGGATATCCAGAAGACGGCATTTAGGACTCGTTACAGGCATTACGAGTTTGTGGTGATGCCTTTCGGGCTCACCAATACGCCAACAGTGTTCATGGATCTCATGAACAGAGTATGCAGGCCGATGTTGGATAGATCGGTGATCGTGTTCATCGAAGATATTCTAGTGTATTCGAGATCTAGAGAGCAGGATGAGGAGCATCTGAGGGAGATTCTTGGGCTATTGAGATCGGAGAGGCTTTACGCCAAATTCTCCAAGTGCGATTTATGGTTACGAGAGGTCCAGTTCTTAGGGCATCTCATCAACCAAAATGGGATACTGGTCGATTCGTCCAAGATTGAGGTTGTGATGAGGTGGGAGGTGCCGAGATCCCCCACCGAGGTCAGAAGTTTTTTGGGACTGGTCGGCTACTATCGGAGGTTTATCAGGGATTTCTCCAAGATTGTCGTTTCTCTCACCAGGCTGACCCAGAAGGGCGTGACTTTTAGTTGGGGTCTAGAGCATGTAAAATCCCAAAAATACGAGCCAAAAATTTCTTTTTTTTAAAACATATACTTTGCAAAACATTAGAAATAAAACATTCACCGATCATATCATTTCATAAAAGATGTCGCATATCTGGAAACCATTTTATAAAACATAATAATGTTTGAGTACAAATCCCCAGGAAGATCTCATAGTGCGGAATACAAAGCATGTATGTGATGTGCCGCTACCGCACCAGCTCCTTCCCCTTCGAAGAAGAGGTACCTGAAACCAAAACTGTAAACCGTAAGCACGAAGCTTAGTGAATTCCCCCACTGTACCACACACCATATAACCACATAACATACATATATTGTCTGGCATAACTGGGTTCCCGACCTACCCCTTCGGTCATTTCGACCGGATACTGACTAGCATATCTGGGTGCTGGCCTCCCCTTCGGTCCACTCGACCAGATATTGACTAGCATATCTGGGTGCTGGTCTCCCCTTCGAACCTCTTGACTGGATGCTGGGGACTATTTCACCGCCTACTACTCCCACATAACGCATATCATGTAATCTATCTAGCATGGTTGGGCATGACTGCCCCTTCAGCCCTATCGACCGGTAATCTGGGGACTATCTCCCCTACTGCCACTAGCACATAGCATCATATCATACTAGCACATAATCACATCACGGATAGTAGCAACCCTAGATGAATATCACAGAGACAATCATCTATCATACAACCCCTACTGGTAAGCTGGAATTGCGGCCGTAGACCCACCGCTACTGGAAGGTAACTCACCTCAAAATAGCTGCTGATCTGCGTGGGAACTGACTGCCTTCTGCTGCTGCTGCTCCAGAAATCCTCTGGCTATAATTTCCACAAAACACTTAATCAAATACTGTTAACCACCTCATGGTAAAATGATCATCTACCCCTAACCAAGCCAAAAGTCAAAGTCAAAGTCAACTTCTAGTTGACCCGACTCGCCGAGTTCGCTCGCCAACTCATCGAGTCCCTATCCATTCGATTGACCATAAACCCGCCTCTACTCGTCGAGTTAGGCATTAACTCGACGAGTTTTCCTTCTAAACTGATGTCCAATAGTCCTTCATCCTACTCGCCGAGTTGTATCAAGAACTCGTCGAGTTCATCTTCATCCGAAGAACATTCTATGCTGAGACTTGCTGAGTTGTATGAACAACTCGCCGAGTATGTTCTTGAGGCAAGAAGATTGCCTTGGACTCGCCGAGTCAGAGCATTGACTCACCGAGTTCCTCCATGAGTGATTTTGGCCTCCGACTCACTGAGTCTCCCCCCATGACTCACGACCACACTCAGCAAACACGAAAAGGGGAGAACTCGGGGACTCGCGACTTGACTCACCGAGTCTGATGAACGACTCACCGAGTCATTCACATGCAATTACTATATACTCGATTTTGCTTGAAGCCAGCTCATGCCACACATAGATCTGAGTTCTTAGGGCTCGATTAACACGTAAATCTTCCAACTTTACGTGTAAATAAACACCAATGAAGGTTTTAGGGCTCAAAATGCACTAAAAGAGTAGATCTAGGGCCTTCATGCAATATGGCTCCATAAAGGCAGTAGATCCGACCTCCTGTAGCTCAATCATGCATAGATCTATAAGTTAATCAACTTATCACAAACCCTAATTCATAATCAAGCTTGGAAATGGCTCAAGAAGGACTTTAACGGAGCTCTAAGGGACTGTTAGCATGAAAACAGAAGGAAACTGAGTTATACCTAAAGGAATCTCTGAAATAACACCAAGATGCTTAGTCTCTTTCTTCTCCTCTTGATCTACTCTCCTTTTTCTCTCAAAATCTTCAAGAATCACACCAAAACACTTCAATCTCACAAGGAATGAGGTTAGCACGATATAGGGAGCTCTGAGGGTGAAGGGGGCGAGCTTAGGGGCGCATATGATGGTTTAAATAGGGTGCAAACCCTTGAAATTAGGGTTTCATCAGAAAGCGGGGACTCGCCGAGTCCAAAATATGGACTCGCCGAGTTGCCAACTTAAACGTGCTCATATCTCGAGTCTACTCGGGGAGTCGGGCCTACAACTCGCCAAGTCCAAGGCTAAAAATGAAAAATACTTAGATAAATTTTCCATACCAGAAACTAGGTGCTACAAAGCAGCAGGCCTCATTTGAGACGCTTCGCTAGAGATTATATGAAACC
The DNA here is from genome assembly GCF_051521515.1 of Lactuca serriola. Lineage (NCBI taxonomy): Eukaryota > Viridiplantae > Streptophyta > Magnoliopsida > Asterales > Asteraceae > Lactuca > Lactuca serriola. Next base: position 10,960,995 of record NC_136409.1, on the reverse strand, counting down.
CCAGAGTTAGCCCTTCCAGAAGGGATGGAGGATTTTGTGGTGTATTGCAACGCATCAATATCGGGGTTGGGTGCGGTGCTTATGCATAGAGGGCACATGATAGAATATGCATCGAGGCAGCTGAAGCCCAATGAGACTGGGTATCCCACCCATGACTTAGAGTTGGGGGCAATGGTGTTCGCCCTCAAGATATGGTGCCCCGATACGAGACATTTGTATGAGGATGATGGTGATGACTCCGATGTTAGATACCATACGAGAGGCCCAGGCAGAGGCTGTGAGACTGGAGAACCGCAAGAGTGATCAGGTGATTAGGCAGCTATCTGAGTTTGTTACTGATAGCTGAGGGATTTTGACCTTTCAGGGTCGCATTTGGGTGCCGTTTGAGGGCGGGACACATACCATACTGATGGAAGTGGCGCACAAATCGAGGTTCTCGATCCATCCCGGGGCCACTAGGATGTATTTGGACCTGAAGAGAGAGTATTGGTGGCCCTTTATGAAGAGGGATGTGGCGTGGTTTGTTGAGAGGTGCTTGACCTATCGCAGGGTTAAGGCCAAGCACCAATGTCTGCTTGGCACGTTGCAGCCACTTGAGGCTCCCCAATGGAAGTGTGTACAAATTTCTATGGATTTAATCACCAAATTGCCGAGGACCGCGAAGGGTGTCGATGCAATTTGGGTGATCGTTGACCGACTGACGAAGAGCGCTCACTTCCTTGCTATCCGTGAGAGCTTTTCCATGGAGAGGCTGGTGGAGATATACGTGAGGGAGGTGGTGTTGCAGCATGTGGTGCCAATCTTGATTTTTTCAGATCGAGACGTGCGTTTCACTTCCAAGTTCTGGAAGAAGTTCCATCAGGAGTTGGGTACGAGGTTGCATTTCAACACCACTTACCACCCACAGACGGACGAACAAAGTGAACGGACGATTCAGATGCTGAAGGACATTCTTCGAGCATGTGTGTTGGACTTCGGAGGAAGTTGGGACACGTACCAACCATTGGTTGAGTTTTCCTATAACAACAACCACCATTTGAGTATTGGTATACCCCCCTTCGAGTTGTTGTATGGGAGCAGGTGTCGGACTCCCATCTGCTAGGAAGAGGTGGGGCAGCGAGTGATGGGTAGCACTGAGAGAGTGCTTCAGACGACTGAGCAGATACAGCAGGTCAGACAAAGGTTGCTGGCATCTCAGAGTCGTTAGAAAAACTATGCGGATAGGTGACGATCCGAGCTCGAGTTTCAGGTTGGTGACTTCGTTCTCTTGAAGGTATCTCCTTGGAAAGGAGTGATCCGATTCAGGAAGAGGGGCAACCTGGGGCCCCGATACATTGGTCCTTTTTGGGTGACCGCGAGGGTGGGCAGGTGTAACATCCCAAAATTCAAGCCCAAAAATTTCATTTTTGATTAATTAATTCATAAACATTCACTAGAAAATATTGTATAAAAACGTCATCTCAAAACCAAGTATCATATTTGAAACCCACAACCATCAACAAATGTCATACCAGATGTGACAACCCGAAATTTTCCATTCAAATCAAACCATTGCAATCCAATAGTAGTAGAGCAGTTACAGTGAAAATTCAAACTTTTGGAATAAGTTTGGCAGTTTTAGGGTTTTACACCTAAGGAGTTATTAGGAGAGTGGTTGCACTAGGATTTTGTGCAACACTGTAATTCCATTACTCTAGGTCATTAGAATCCATTCCGAGAATAGAAATATTTTCTGCCAAAAATCTATGGACTATAAATAGAATTCTGAACCAAATTGGTTCATTATTTGATTTCCATTTAGAGAAAAGCCAAATACTCTCTCACGGATATTCAGGTTTTCATCCCAGATTGTGAGTCTACTTCCCTAAATGCGTTTTAATACATGTTATATGCTTTATAACATTGTTTACATGTCCAAAACACAAGATACGGGAGTTTACCGCCCAAGAACGTTCTTGGGGAGTAAACTCCAAAATCAAGCCTAAAGGCCACCTAGTCCCATTTCCGTGTTAGGCATCTAACTAAGGACTTAGTGTATGATCATTAGAGGCTAGAAACAAATCCAAAGCAAGTAGTTTGAGGAGTTTACGGTCAAGGAACCACCTCTTGGCCCGTAAACTCCAAGTAAAGGGCACAAATGAGTGCCTAGTGATCCTTTAGCCTTAGAACAAGAACCTAGAAGCCTTAAGCAAGTGTTTTAGACCCACAAAACAATTAGAAGCCAACTTTGGAAAGGAGTTTACGGCCAAGATGCTCCTTAGGCCGAAAACTCCAAGATTAAGTGCCAAAACCACTTCAAACTCTTCCTAAGGCTTAGTCTTCATTTTTGGCTAGTACCTTAATGTGTTTAGGACCTAGAAAAATCATGAAAAGCTCAAGTGTTGAAGAGTTTACGGCCAAGAGTATTTCTTGGGCCGTAAACTCCTTTAATGGGGTCAAAGGACACCCTAGACACTTCCTTAGGCCAAGAGACTTTTAGGGCAAGTACCTAGATGAGATATAGACTAGTTAAAATTCTTAGGACCTCATGTGTGAGGTAGTTTACGACCCAAAGAGTTCTATGGCCGTAAACTCCATCAAATGGTCCCATTTAGTGCCATAAATCTTCCTTAATCCAAGTATTGAAGCCTAGACTTGTTCCTAGATATATTAGAGACTGGAAAGGACAATAAGAACCCTCCCAAGGGAGTTTACGGCCGTAAAATCCAAGGGAAAAGGGTCTTTGGGCCGTAAACTCCCCTTAGGAGTCAATATGGTACCTTAAACTCTTGTCTAGCCTTGAAGCAATTCCCCTCTAAGGTTGTAGCACTTCTAAACTCCATTTCATGGCTTGTTTGAGAGTTTACGGCCAGGAGCTTACTCCCCTGGGCCGTAAACTCTAATGAATATGGTCTTTTGACCTTAAACTTTCATTAGGGGCATTGCACTTCTTTGTTGCAACCCATTAGCCTCCTAGCACTTGACCAAAAGTGTTGTCCTCGCGCTTAAATGTTATTACTTGTATAATTAGTGTTATAATCACTAATTATTTATATACATATGTCTTCATATGTAATTAGGATCATTGTGTGTGTCTAAGTCATCACTTGACACCAAGCACTTGTCCGATCCTTCCGTACGATAACAGCCCGTTCAATTCCAGTCACATACTGCAGGTGAGTTCATACCCCTTAACTAATGTTTTAAACTATTTTAAATGTTTTATGGGGGGGATACAAGTAGAATCATGCTACATATTATGTCAATCACATGTGATTAGTAAGAAGGATTATATTACTTATTACATCAATCACATGTGATTAATATACAACATTCAAAAGATTTGGCTACTCATTAGCCGTTTTACCAAATAGTTTCCTTCAAATGATTTTTTTATAAACATTTTATATGTTTTCAAACTACTTATTACACTGTACCTCTTACACTGTTTATCATATTTCAAACTTCTTTACAACTGTGTTTCAAACAAATGTTCTTTGTACTTATATTGTTTTATCAAACTTATGCCTTCACAATGTTTTATAGATTGACATCAAGTCAATCTTTCCTTAGACTAATATTTATATCTCAAATGTTTTACTAAACTTATTTATGCTTTGATATTATAAATTGCATGCCTCTATATGTATAGTTATATAAGAAATGTTTAAAAGACTTAGGAAGACTATCCACCCTATTTCGTTTTCGCGCATTGAGATGTGGTATGGTGGGACATTGGGTATTCATCTGAAAGTCATTTAAAGATTTGTTATATATCATGTGTACATATATAGTCATAAAAGGTCTTTCCAGTTTCATCCTATGCCCTTGGGTAGCAAGGGTATACATCCACGTCCATACGTACCACTTAGATTACTAGTAAGCTACCATATGGGTAGTTCAGGAAGATACTAGAACCATTACTAGAACGCGATATCATACAATGAGTCAGTTCATTCATGAGTCAATACTTTCTAGAACATTACTATACATTACATATACATCTATACTAGGACGAGAACATATACAACTATACTAGACGTTTACATTACTATACTTGCTAGATAGAGAGAACACACATTACAGCTAGCACACATAGAACATTACAGTGCATTACATTGCATATACGAGAATAAGTTAGTTACTGTGATTTTAATTGGAGCATGACTTAAAACCTCATGACTTGAGTTGCGGACAGAGTCTCTTGAAGGGGGAGCGTTGAGTTTGCGCATAGATTCTATAATGGATTGACTATCCTACACCTTGCCGCTAGCTACAGCGGGACCTGCAGGTCTGCGGGTGCCAAACGTCATAACTTATTTCGAACATTCTTATGTCGATGAACCAGTCCATAGTATGAGTTTGTGTATAGATCTATGCTGGATTGACAATCCTACACCTTGCTGCTAGCTACAGCCGGACCTGCAGGTCTGCGGGTGCCAAACGTCATTCCGTTATTACGACCATTCGTATGTCGTTGTTACAGTCGATAGTATGGCGCAATTTATCACATAGTGCCTTTGCCCAAAATCCGGCTTGAGGTAGTTAGTACAGTAGTAGTCCTTTTAGAGCTACGTTTAGTACTACGTTAATTTTTCCAGTACATATTTTTAGTGATAACCTCACTTAAACATAAATGTACAAACTATATTTTAGGATAATGATAGTTATACTTTGGAAAACACATACTCTTACAAGAGACACACACACAGAACAGTTAGGTCTTGGTAGAAGACACCTTCATATTCTAGAAGGAATCATAGGGATTCTAGGGTTTTTCAAACATTTACAATTCATATACATTTACAAATTCTTAGAATACATAAGCTTACAAATACTTACATACAAATTAAGACACTAAATACTTATGATCTCACCAGCTTCAAAGCTGATACTCGCTTTCAAAATTACTTGTATCCTCAGGTCATCATAGACAGGTACCGATGCAAGCAGAAAGGAAGATGGAGCTTATTAAAGACTTATCTTTCATTTTGATTTTTGCTTTAGTGTATATCAAGATTTGATAGAATACAATTGTATAATAATTATTTTATTAATGCAATGGATGATGTTGTTGCTTGTTTACTACTTTACATTGTTGTTGATATTATACATGACGTCCTCCGCCCCAGAACGTTTCCGCCGTTCTTGGTTTTGGGGTGTGACAGATTGGTATCAGAGCATTGTTTATAGTGAATTAAGTATATCAACCCATAAAAGATATACTAACGATAAATACATAAGGGATTAAAAATACTCTGACCAAGAGTTTATACTTTAAATAGTAAAATATTTAAGTAAGTATACGTGATGCATTCATACTAAAATCCTTGTCATTAGGACAGTACAAAAGAATTACGATTGTTGGGCAACACAAGTGGGCTTAGAGACATATGGTCAAAACTGGGAAGATATAGCCTGATCACCTATATTATCCGAGGGTTGACTAGCATGTGCCTAAGTTTAAGTGTGTGGTTGCAACAATGCTAAAATCTTACCAACCCTACAACAATGAGAACAATAGAACATAACAATAAATTTAAAATATTATAGGTTTATGTTGGTGTTACTATAAGTACTTTATACATGAGAATTAAAATGGGATCTTCATTACTAAGTTGAATAGTTGCTAAGTGGATACACTGAGGCTACATGTAATTAGGATGTTATAGACTCAGAATCTATGATAATTTTGCCTTACCCCTATTCTGTGTGAATAAGGAATTAAGGTCACTTATTCGAAGGTCTATCCTGTTTAGATTACACATAGCTGGTATACACTTCACAAATAGCGATGTAACTAATGAAGGTTTTCTAAATAATTATCTAGATAGTTCGTCTAATAATTATCTTCTTACCCTAAATTCTCGCATAGAAATCATGGTTGGACTCCATCCCCTTGACAACCAGTATCTTCCGAACGAAGTCATAGCTGGTTGGTTTGGAGAAGAACCAGAGAATGATCATCCTATCCCCTTGGATGATCACCGTGGTGAAAACTTTTCAGGCCTCCACAATCAAATGCCCTAGGTCTGTATCCCGCCCCGCATACCCGACACTCGCTCTCGTCGGCCCATACTCTGAGCTGACAAACACTGTTGAATCCCAACAGCTAAGCACCCTCACATACTCATCGATCTCTCGGAGAATTCTCCAATTCTCCCCCACTAAAGCACTGACTAACTGCCACCGATCGTCATTAACGACCTTTCATAACAATCCTGCACAAGGAGAACATTTACACACTGACTGCTTCCCACAAGCATAAGCAACCCTCAACAAAACACATCTCCTCCCTGATCAATCCACTCAAAAGAATCCGGTCTTTCAATTATCCACTCTACGACTGCAGATGCTACCCGACATTCAACCCAGTGCCGCATCTCCACTAACAACCCTCACGAACGATAACCAACGGAATTCCGAACAATAACCCGTAACCAAACCCACAACCTGCCGAAGGATGAATACCACATCGAAAACCGCACAAGGCTACCGGCACCAAAACACCAAACTATAACCATACCAAACCATCAGGGAACAACGAATGCCAAAGCGAAAACCTGAAGCACCAATCAATAACCATGCCAAACCCGCGAAACAACGAATACCGCATCGAAATCCACACAAGATACCAGCACAAATAATACGCCACAATCAATGCAAGACAATCAAGACATCAAAAAAGCATCATACCCGCAGCTGCCTCCGGCACTGCTCCGTCTCCCTCTGCCGCAAGCCGATAAGCACGACCCTGAGCCCTTGGGGCTCTGCTCCATCCTGTCCTCCTCCTGAACTCCTCAAGGTGGCCGGTGCTAGAGCCTACACCGGTCCTGCAGAAAGCTGTGGACAGTTGACCCTCAAATGTCCAACCTGTCGACACTGATAACAAATCCTCAAATCCCGAATTGGCACTGACTGCCGACAATCCCGTGCACCGTGCCCCTCCTTTCCGCACTTGCGGCATGCACCACCGGACCAACAAGCTCCGGTGTAACCCCTCCCACACTTCCCACAAGTGTGGCCGCTCCGATCCCCCATTCTAACATCTACGGTCCTGGACCGTTTCGGCGCCGACTGCGACTGCATCGGGGCCTGCCTCAGCTCACGCAACTGCAACTCAACCTCTAACTCACGCCACATGGCGGCCTCGTGCAACTCCAACAAGGTCTCACACCTCTGCGCAGACACAAACTGTCTGATATCCCTCTTGAGCATACTCAGATATCAGGACATCTGAGCCTGCTCCGAAGCGAACTCAGGGCAAAACATCGCCCTCTCAATAAACATCCTGGTGATCTCAGTCACCGACTCCGAATCCTGCTTCAGCCCAAGGAACTCCCGAGCCAATCTCTCCCTCTCATATCGCGGAACATAGCGAGTACTGAACATCTCTCTGAACCGATCCCCTGAAACCGCAGCCCTCTGCGCATCGAAATATGACCCCGTGGTCAATCTCCACCAATCCTTCGCCCCGAGCCTCAATAGGTTCAGAGCACACCTCACCCTCTGATCAGTAGGGCATAAACTCGTGGAGAAACACCCTCCCATGTCTGATAACCATCTCATAGCAACAATCGGGTCCTGAACTCCATCGAATGTGGGAGGCTTCGTATAATAGAAGTTCCGATACTGAAAACCCCGACTAGCTCCTCTCTTTGCTGTTGCTACAGCCGCTGTAACTGCCGCGGCAGCCATCTCTGCGAGAGCCGCATATCGCTCATCGAAATATTCAATCATGGCGGTCTTGATCGACCCAAACAATTATGGCGACTCAGCCCGTAACAATGCAGCAACCTCATCACGCAGGATCTCGCGAATCCTCGCATCCCGCTCGCTCGTGCTCGTCCGATCGATAACCTCCGACGGCACCGATTCACCCGGAACTCGCTCCCCTGCTCCCGATCCTGATCCGGATCCACTATCATCATGCCTCGAAATCTCCATACAGAAGGCACCCTACCAATCCCAGACACTTCCCACAATCCTGGGATCCAACTCTCGCAACCCTACCCTAGAGACCATGGTTTCCCTGATACGCGTATGGGTCCTGTGCTTTCAGTAGTACGGGCCCATACTACCTTCCACACCTACCCATATTTGTATGAAGTACTACCACAATACCCTAGGGAACATGCATAACAACTATCAACCCTCACCACTAGAGGAACACTGAGAATATCCCATAAGGGACCCTAGCTAGGCTACAGGCATCACAAATCAGGCAACATTATCATGAATTCCTGAAGATCCCTAGCCTAACTCTAGCATGCTGTTCTATCAAGCTCAATAAAACAAATATCACGTATGGTATCTTGGGGTTACTTACTGGCTCCGGCTGATCGTACCTCCGCGTCCTCCTTTTACTAAATTTGAAAACCATTTTAATTTCTCTTTTTAAAATCCTCCTCGATTTGAGACTGGAGTCACACGAATGTTTCCCCAATTCACTCAAACCAAGGCTCTGATACCAACTTGTAACGCCCAAAATTTCAAAACAATTAAAACTTTTCAAAATCACCCATTTTATTAACATTGTTGCAAAAAGGTTTTCAATACATTATTAAACAGAGTAATTTCCCAGGTTCATATCATAAAACACCAACGTGTGGAACGGTACAATCACGCCTTTGCGTTGCCACAGACTCTTGAGAACCTGAAACATAAAACTACAACTGTAAGCCCGAAAGCTTAGTGAGATACCCCCAGAATACCAACCACATATACGCCTTTCCAGACCCTGACCTTCCGGTCCATAACATATTGCCTTCCGGCCCATAACATATTCGCCTTCCGGCCCATAAGCATAAAATGCATATATAACATAACAAATAATCATATAGCAGTTTATAGACAACAATCGATCAACAGATCACATATCATAGCACTACTCTAAACAAGATACAGGTCTAGCCGGTCACTAGCATAACATTACCCCATGAATCAGTCAACATACTAAATGCATACATATGCCTTTCCAGGCCATGACCTTCCGGACCACATAGCAATGCCTTCCGGCCCATAACATGTAATGCCTTCCGGCCTATATCATAACAATGACAACTACCCGGATTTCCATCCGATAAAGAGGGTCGGCCTTGGTGCCATAAACCCTAGCGATATAGTGAGGATAACTCACCTCGAAACTGCCGACTGAACAGATAGCTCAAGCTGCTCCGATCACTGATACGATCTCCACCTCTGGACAGTCACCAATGCACTGAACTCAAACAATAAAAACAATTACCAAAATACCCCTGGAACCACTGGTCAATCCTTGGTCAAAGACAAGGTCAAAGTCAACCCCTGACTGACCTACTCGCCGAGTCAACCCTATGACTCGCCGAGTCCCCATACTCAGAACTTCACTTAACCCGCGACTTAACTCGCCGAGTCACCCCAAGACTCGCCGAGTTCAACCACTCTGAGTCCACTCCCCCTTAACTCACCGATCCCTTAAGATTCCCTTCCTACACGTCGAGTATCCCCTTTTTACTCGACGAGTTCCTCCTGGAAGAATCGCGGGGCCACCCCGACTCAACTCGCCGAGTCTAAAGAACAACTCGACGAGTCCCAGTAAATCTTCAAGCTACTCGCCGAGTCTGTTCATCGGACTCGGCGAGTCCATGCCATGCAACCGCTCAAACTGCTTTCTAATGGCAGAACTACTCCGACCATTCATAGGCCTGGCCTTCCTAGACTGGTCCATCACGTAAGGTCCTCATTTTGGTGCTCATGATACACCCCATGATTCATAACATACATATTGAACTAAGGCATAAGGATTCCAATCCAAAACCATCATCAATTCCCGTAATGCACAGACATGGGACATTCTGGACCTCCAAAGGTCCCAATACAGGGTTACAATCAATTAGGGGACTAGGGTAACATTCAATCTATTCACAAAAAGGGTTCCATAAACCCTAATTCCATAATCACATCAACATAGCAGAGTATACTCGAATTCTTACCTGGATGATGTATTCTCTGTGTCCCCAATCCTCAGAATGTGACTCCCTTGCTGTTCCTCTAGCCAATCTCTTCTCTTCCTTGCACAACAACTCTTCTATGATCAACAATGGCCTATAATCCTTGCTCCAGATGCACACAATCGATTTAGGGTTCTTCTCAGAAGGCTAAAATGAACAATGACGGCCAATGAGTCCTTTTTATACGTCCCAAACCTGAACGGTTAGGGTTTTCGCTAAACAGCGTAGACTCGCCGAGTCCATATCTGGACTCGTCGAGTCCAGTCGCAAACCCACGACCAAGTCTGCGATCCTACTCGGCGAGTCTAGGCTCCAACTCGCCGAGTCCCCTCTTAAAACACTCCAAAACATAATTATTACAATACTTGAAATTCCGGGCTGTTACAGAGCAGCTCCCGTTTCAATTCCTAACCCTCTTCCGGCTTTTCATGGCCCGACCCTGAGTGAGTGGAATGCTTGGAAACAGGGAGCCAAGGACAAGATCAGTTTATGCTATTTAAGGGCGATCGAAGCTTTTACGACTTGAGCAATGAGGGCTTAGCAGATATAGTCTTGCCAATCTTGGTCCGCAGAGAGGCCAGAAATGAGATTCAAGGCAGGACAGCCCTACATCAGATTACAGAAGTAGTCGCCTATGCTAGAATGCATACCCTCCACACCATTCATCTAGAGGATGTTCATGAGAGATCAGAGAGAAACCATGAAGCCCTGTTGCAAGCACTGGCTGAATCACGAGCCGAAGTCATAGAGCTCCAAGTACGCCAGATGGTGTTCGAAAGACACCTACTTAACAAGGAACGTCAATGGGTTGAACTAAGAGTTCACCAGAGGGATGACCGTCGCCAATAGTAGACGCTTTGCTTTATTTCCCTTATAAAAAGGAATCGTTTTCGGTCTATGCCCGATGTGGCATTTTGTATGAAATTATCCTGTTCCGTAAGTACTTTAGTTAGGTCTTTATGCTGTCAGGAACTATCTTCTGTGGATATGATGTAAGACCTTTACAAGATCATTTTCCTGAATCTTTACATCGTGAATATCAAAGGTATTGACAGCCAGCTAACTTTTGTGTCATTCTTCATTCAAGTACTTTTATCTTACTTTCATTGGAGTCTATCTGAATCATACTTTAGTCAAGTCATTGGACTATGGTGATTTATCTCCAGAGGCATTTCCAAGTCTCTTTCAGTGGTTGGATCTTGTTAATCCCCAACCCACGATACCTCAGCTCGAACGACAAACGTCTTGAGACCATTCTACGAACATACTTCCATTCCGTACTAGGACTGCATCATAGGGATGTAGGTCAATCCTTCGTGAACATACTTTCATTCTTTAACCACGACTGCATCATAGGGATGTAGGTCAAACTTTCAAGATCATACTCTTACTCTTTTCATGAACAATCTAAGTACATCAGGGTCAACCAGAATCGCTCACAAATCCTTATCTTACATGTTACAGGATCATGTCGTCATCCGGAAACAACCAGCCAAGCAACGAGACCTCTACTTTTCCGATGGACGCCGCCACCTTTCAAACGGCAGTTACAGCTGCCGTAGTGGCTACCGTAACTGCGGTCATGGTGCACCGTAGCGCTAACAGCACAGTCAATGCTGCTGGTGGGAATGAAGTTTCCAATCGCGATATCCATCCAGGAAGTCGTCCAACAGTAACAGCCACAGGCTCACAAATCCAGAACGCAGAGAACAAGAAAAGAAAATGTCAGGCCAAAGTGGAATGCAAACGGTTTCAGAAAATTGCCAGGCAACAGCTACAAACCTCTGCCATCCCAGTACCGAGCAGACCATATAAGGGAACACTCCCGAAGTGCGACCGGTGCAATTACCACCACGAGGGAATGTGCCGAGTCTTGCAGTGCGTAAACTGCAACAAGAAAGGGCACATCGCCCGTTTCTGTAGAGCTACCTCCACCACTGGGGCAAGCCTAAATTGCTATAACTGTGGTGAGTTTGGGCACTATAAAAGAGATTGCCCGAAGAAGGAAAACAAGGAAAGAACCCGTGATCCCATAACTCCTACCCGACACTTCACTTCCTCTACTGATGTGGGTACTGTCCGGATATGTCACCAATGCGGCGAAATTGGACACCTCCACAAGGATTGCCCGATAACGCAGAAGGGAGGATTCTCAGGATCACAGCTGCAGGAGAGCCTGCTCAGGAACCACGTTAATGTTATTAAGGCGTTTTGATGTAACAGACTTATAAACTACCTAGAACTAGTGCAACTAAAGTATTACCTTTTGCGAGATCCTGTCTGTATAGGGAGTCCCGTGCTGCGTATACTTGTCTTTTGTAGTATATCTTATTCGCATCAATAGTCTTGTGGTAAATCTGAAAGTACTGTAACTTTTGTTCATGGTTGCACGGTTGTGTTTTATCTGTAAACGTCTTGTGTTTAATTCTAATATCTTTAAAGTTTCTATATGATTCCGACATTATCATACAATCAGATTCCATTTGATCGACGCGAAAACAGCTTCATACGTACGTCCCTATCTTCTATATCACTTTTCCAGCGAAGCCGTCATATCAGAACGCCGAAGTGCTCATTCCAGGAGTACCTCTTAGTTATTTTCTTTCCAAAGAAATCCCCGAAGTACCACTCGTGCAGTACGTCGAGTTCAATCCAGGAATTCATACGGATGATCTATCACTGAGGAAGGTATACATAAGAGTGTTATATAATCAAGGTTCTACAGGTTTAGAATTAATGATTTCGCCTTAACTCTTTTCCTCCTTGGGATGTGAGGGTAAGGAAGAATCAGTTATTCGACTACCTTTTCAATCTTAATTATATACGACTCGTATACACGAAATTGTGATCGTGAAGCCTAGTATGAATTCTAAAATGGACTTCAGGACGGAGAAACTGCCTAAGTATACGAGTAATCACATCGTCATGTGAACAAACTTAGAACCTAGTACAACTCCCGAAAACAGATCACCCTATAGTTTAAACACCCACGGAGATACAAGAACAGCACGAGCAACTAAGCGAACCACACATAAATAGAATTAGAAGACTAGGTTTCTCACCCTAGAGAACCCCGGTCAGATTCTTCCAGAGATCGATGGATCGCATTGTATGTGCCTCGGATATCGAGGAATCCTTCAAGATTTTCATAGAAATCGTTATCTCTGCCTCACATAGACAAGATGGTTGAGCAAACGTAAGGAAAGAAACTACTTCCAGGAATAGACCTGAGATCCGAATATCACCAGTTCGATGTTTTAGGGAAGGATGTCTGGGAGACTACCTTCCGAATTCGATGCGGACGCCTCGAGTCCGTAGTGATACCTTTCGGATAGGACCAGTACGCCTATGGTTCTCATGAGCTAAATGAATAGGGTTACGTCTTTCTTACTTGGATCAATTTGTCATTTCTCCATGTAATGACTTACTTATCTACCCTCGTAGTAAGAAGAAAACCCCTGGAAACATTTCCTACAAAGGAACTTTTAGCAAAGTTATATAGGCTCGAGATTTCGAAATTGAGGAGTCAAATTTCTAGGACACACCATTAGTAATGTGGGAAATTTTGAGTGCTCTTTCAATTTGCCAAAACATTTGAGTATTCATCGACACCAGAGAAGCCGACAGCTTTCGCCAAATTTTAGGTCTTACCGACCTACCGCCTTAGTTCATTCAGAACTCCTCGCAAGCTACAAAACTCGTACGAATTTGACCCAGCGAGGGGTGGCATTTGACTGGGAAGTTACGCAAGAAAAGGAACCTTTGAGATTCTGAGTGAGTGACCAAAATCTTTAGGATAACTCACTTGGGGAATGGCTTTGTACGCTTCGTAAAGCGTGAAAAGCTAAATCCAAGTTAGTTAGGACCTCTGAGATTCTTATCGGAATCTTTCCTATACCTCGCACAAACTAGACCTACTCCGCGAACTCAGTATCATACTTTCTACTTTTCGCATCTCGATTGTGAAACCATACCTTTCCGTTAGGACTCTTACAAGTCCATTCGTCGAGATCCTTGCCTTCGTATCAGAACCGTAGTGACCCTCGACCAAGAGGTCAAGTGGACGAAGCAACGCCGTCGCCAATTAGTGAAGGTTCGTTGGGATACCAACCGAGAGCCCGATTTCACTTAAGTGCGCTAGAACCAATCGATTAGGAAGTTTCCTCCTCACGTCTCGATCATTCGTGCATACTTTCTTGCCTAAATTCTAATTTCGGGACGAAATTCCCTTTAACAGGGGGATGATGTGACAACCCGAAATTTTCCATTCAAATCAAACCATTGCAATCCAATAGTAGTAGAGCAGTTACAGTGAAAATTCAAACTTTTGGAATAAGTTTGGCAGTTTTAGGGTTTTACACCTAAGGAGTTATTAGGAGAGTGGTTGCACTAGGATTCTGTGCAACACTATAATTCCATTACTCTAGGTCATTAGAATCCATTCCGAGAATAGAAATATTTTCTGCCAAAAATCTCTGGACAATAAATAGAATTCTGAACCAAATTGGTTCATTATTTGATTTCCATTTAGAGAAAAGCCAAATACTCTCTCACGGATCTACGGGTTTTCATCCCAGATTGTGAGTCTACTTCCCTAAATGCGTTTTAATACTTGTTATATGCTTTATAACATTGTTTACATGTCCAAAACACAAGATCCGGGAGTTTACCGCCCAAGAACGTTCTTGGGGAGTAAACTCCAAAATCAAGCCTAAAGGCCACCTAGTCCCATTTCCATGTTAGGCATCTAACAAAGGACTTAGTGTATGATCATTAGAGGCGAGAAACAAATCAAAAGCAAGTAGTTTGAGGAGTTTATGGCCAAGGAACCACCTCTTGGGCCATAAACTCCAAGTAAAGGGCACAAATGAGTGCCTAGTGATCCTTTAGCCTTAGAACAAGAACCTAGAAGCCTTAAGCAAGTGTTTTAGACCCACAAAACAATTAGAAGCCAACTTTGGAAAGGAGTTTACGGCCAAGATGCTCCTTAGGCCGTAAACTCCAAGATTAAGTTCCAAAACCACTTCAAACTCTTCCTAAGGCTTAGTCTTCATTTTTGGCTAGTACCTTAATGTGTTTAGGACCTAGAAAAATCATGAAAAGCTCAAGTGTTGAAGAGTTTACGGCCAAGAGTATTTCTTGGGCCGTAAACTCCTTTAATGGGGTCAAAGGACACCCTAGACACTTCCTTAGGCCAAGAGACTTTTAGGGCAAGTACCTAGATGAGATATGGACTAGTTAAAATTCTTAGGACCTCATGTGTGAGGGAGTTTACGGCCCAAAGAGTTCTATGGCCGTAAACTCCATCAAATGGTCCCATTTAGTGCCATAAATCTTCCTTAATCCAAGTATTGAAGCCTAGACTTGTTCCTAGATATATTAGAGACTGGAAAGGACAAGAAGAACCCTCCCAAGGGAGTTTACGGCCGTAAACTCCAAGGGAAAAGGGTCTTTGGGCCGTAAACTCCCCTTAGGAGTCAATATGGTACCTTAAACTCTTGTCTAGCCTTTAAGCAATTCCCCTCTAAGGTTGTAGCACTTCTAAACTCCATTTCATGGCTTGTTTGAGAGTTTACGGCCAGGAGCTTACTCCCCTAGGCCGTAAACTCTAATGAATATGGTCTTTTGACCTTAAACTTCCATTAGGGGCATTGCACTTCTTTGTTGCAACACATTAGCCTCCTAGCACTTGACCAAAAGTGTTGTCCTCGCGCTTAAATGTTATTACTTGTATAATTAGTGTTATAATCACTAATTATTTATATACATATCTCTTCATATGTAATTAGGATCATTGTGTGTGTCTAAGTCATCACTTGACACCAAGCACTTGCCCGATCCTTCCGTACGATAACAGCCCGTTCAATTCCAGTCACATACTGCAGGTGAGTTCATACCCCTTAACTAATATTTTAAACTATTTTAAATGTTTTATGGGGGGGATACAAGTAGAATCATGCTACATATTATGTCAATCACATGTGATTAGTAAGAAGGATTATATTACTTATTACATCAATCACATGTGATTAATATACAGCATTCAAAAGATTTGGCTACTCATTAGCCGTTTTACCAAACAGTTTCCTTCAAATGATTTTTTTATAAACATTTTATATGTTTTCAAACTACTTATTACACTGTACCTCTTACACTGTTTATCATATTTCAAACTTCTTTACAACTGTGTTTCAAACAAATGTTCTTTGTACATATATTGTTTTATCAAACTTATGCCTTCACAATGTTTTATAGATTGACATCAAGTCAATCTTTCCTTAGACTAATATTTATATCTCAAATGTTTTACTAAACTTATTTATGCTTTGATATTATAAATTGCATGCCTCTATATGTATAGTTATATAAAGGACTCGGCGAGTTGGGACGTATATAAAGGACTCATCGGCCGTCATTGTTCATTTTAGCCTTCTGAGAAGAACCCTAGATCGATTGTGTGCATCTGGAGCAAGGATTATAGGCCATTGTTGATTATAGAAGAAATGTTGTGCAAGGAAGAGAAAGGATTGGCTAAAGGAACAGCAAGGGAGTCACATTCTGAGGATTGGGGACACAGAGAATACATCATCCAGGTAAGAATTCGAGTATACTCTGCTATTTTGATGTGATTATGGAATTAGGGTTTATGGAACCCTTTTTGTGAATAGATTGAATGTTACCCTAGTCCCCTAAACGATTGCAACCCTGTATTGGGACCTATGGAGGTCCAGAATGTCCCATGTCTGTGCATTTCGGGAATTGATGAAGGTTTTGGATTGGAATCCTTATGCCGTAGGCCAAAATGCAAATTATGAATCATGTGGTGTATCATGAGCACTGAAATGAGGACTTTACGTGATGGATCAGCCTAGGAAGGCCAGACCTAGGAATGGTCGAAGCAGTTCTGACCTTAGGATGCAGTTTGAGCGGTTGCATGGCATGGACTCGCCGAGTTCGATGAACAGACTCGGCGAGTAGCTTGAAGATTAACTGGGACTCGTCGAGTTGTTCTTCAGACTCGGCGAGTTGAGTCGGGGTGGCCCCGCGATTCTTCCTGGAGTAACTCGTCGGGTCAACGAGGATACTCGACGAGTAGAAAGGGAATCTCAGAGAGTTGGAGGATGTCTAGACTCGCCGAGTCGCTATGGCACTCGCCGAGTCCGGTCGAGTTGACCGTTGACCGTTGACCGTTGACCGTTGACCAGAGTTGACCTAAGTCTGACTTCTTAGGGATAGTCACACTTAGAAGATATAAGTGTTAATGAGAGATATGTGATGTTATAGGGAGGTTGTAGCTCGTAGGATTGTGCACGAGTGATTTCAGGAGTTGCTAGCTTTCAGCATTCACGAGGTGAGTCTTCTCACTATACTGTACCCGGAAGGGTTTGACTGTGTGACCGGAAGGTCAGATATGATATGTGATATGTATGCTATATGTGGTAAGTTATTTGTTGTTTGTGCTATGTATGTCATGGGCCGGAAGGCGATTATATTATGGGCCGGAAGGCAATATGTTATGGGCCGGAAGGCGATATGTTATGGGCCGGAAGGCAATATGTTGTGTGATGGACCGGAAGGTCGGCGTGGGTAGGACCGGAAGGTTTACCCAGCAGGGACGGAAGTCCCCTGAGACACATGGACCGGAAGGTCAAGGCCTGGAAAGGCGTATGTGCGTAAGTTGTATATTGGGGAACTCACTAAGCATTTATGCTTACAGTTGTTATGTATGTGTTTCAGGTACTAGGGAGGACCGTGGGAAGGCGCCGGCGTGATCGATACACACTGAAGGATGTTTTTATGATCTTGGGATTTAGACAATTTGTATTTGACATGATACCTAAATTATTTATGCCTTGTTTTGAATGGAAATACTTTATTTTTAAAATGAAAAATTTATTTGAAAATTTGAGCTGTTACAATTGGTATCAGAGCCTTGGTTTGAGGGATTCGGGTGCACCTTCGGGAGTAACTGAACTCAAACCGAGGATTTGAGGAAATTTTTTTTTAAATAAAGGCATAAACTTTTGTAAATGGTTTTGTGGTAAGCAAGAAAGAAGCAGTGTGTACGATCAGTCAGCGCCCGAACGGTAAAGATCCCCAAAATACCTTACAATATTATATGATATGAATTGTTATGCATGCTAGAAGACTAGGTATTCATGATAGGACTAGAGTGGCCTGATTTGTGATGCCTTAGTCTAGGGGAGTTTGCCGATATGAGATGCTTTGCTAGTGTGCGGGTAGATAGTGCATAACAGAAGTAGAGTACTCACTATCCGGGGTTTAGGGAGGAAGATTTGGGATGAATGCTGATGCGGTGTGGTCGGTAGTATTGGGCCCATACTACCGAAGACACCGGGTCAGTGGGAGACCCAAGTAAGAATCCCTGGATATCGGAGACTGAGTAGGGTTGCGTTATCGAGTGCGATTATACTCGATGGGGTCTCTGATAGTTTTATGTTGTATTTCAGAGACATCATGGTTAGACCACGCCACGGAGCGAGTTCGAGCGGTGTGAGTGACGAGGAGATTCGTCAGATGATTCACGAGGAGGTAGCTGCGGCGATCCGGGCCGAGATCCCGGAGATGTTTGGGTCTATTAAGACCACCCTGATGGAGACGTCCGAGGAGCGGTACGCCGCATTGACTGAAGCTGCAGCCGCTGCAGCTACCGCAGCTGTGGCAGCTGCCAGGCCACAAGGGGGTGACTCGTTGCTATTCCGGGAGTTCAGCAACACAAAGCCACCAGAGTTCGATGGGACACAGGATCCGATTGGTGCGATGAGGTGGATCGCGGATATAGAGGGGTGCTTCTACACTTGTTCATGCCCGGAGCACCTGAGGGTACGGTTCGCTTTGAACCAGCTCCGTCTGGGAGCGAAGGACTGGTGGAAGTTCGCGACGGCGAAATTCACTTTGGCAGAGAT
The DNA here is from genome assembly GCF_051521515.1 of Lactuca serriola. Classification (NCBI taxonomy): domain Eukaryota; kingdom Viridiplantae; phylum Streptophyta; class Magnoliopsida; order Asterales; family Asteraceae; genus Lactuca; species Lactuca serriola. The sequence continues at coordinate 10,942,097 of NC_136409.1, read as the reverse complement.
TACAGCAGTGACATGGGAGGGGTTTACTGCTATGTTCAGGGACGAGTACGTTCCCCCGGTGGAGAGGGAACGATTGGTTCAGGAGTTCTTAACCCTCAAGCAGGGTACTGATTCTGTTGCGGTGATCACGCGGAAGTTTCATGAGAGGGCGATGTTCTGCCCCGAGCTGGTGTCCACTGATCAGGCTCGGATGAGCCGGTACTTGGGAGTGTTTAGGAGGGATATCCGGGAGTTTGTGTCAAAATCCACCTACCATACTTTTGCTGAGCTTCAAGCAAATGCCAGGAAGCGCGAGATCGAGTTGGAGACCCAGGCCAGGGAGGAGGCCGAGTCTCAGCGGGTGGACCGGCGACCGGCTCAGTCCCAGCCGACAGCCAAGCGGATAAAGTCCGCCGATTCGAGGACAGGAGGTTCGAAGGGCCGCACTTGCGGGAAGTGCAGCAAGAGTCATGATGGGGTATGTCGATCTGGTGCTTGCTACAAGTGTGGCAAGGAGGGGCACATTGCTAGGGAGTGCCCCAAGGGGTTTACGGTTTGCTTTCATTGCAACCTGACAGGCCATAGGAAGGCCGAGTGCCCTCAGCTTCTTCAGGGATTTGCACCTGCTGCCAGAGCTACTGCGACCCGACCGGTGAAGGTCGAGGCCCCGAGGGCTCGGGGGAGAGCCTTTCAGCTGACTGCGGAGGAGGTCCGTGCTGCGCCCGATGTTGTGGCAGGTATGCTGTAATTCATGTATTTATTTTAAAGTTGAGATGTTATGCTTATGTTATTATATGCGTAGGTACTTTCCTTGTGAACTTTGTGCCTGCCTTAGTGTTATTTGACTCGGGTGCGAGTAGGTCCTTTGTATCTTTAGCCTTTAGTCAGCATATCAGCGTTAGTTGTGAGTCGTTGAGTCGACCTTTGAGAGTTTCTATAGCTGACGAGAAAGTGATTTATGCCACGGAGGCTCTTCGAGGATGCGTGCTAGAGATTTTCGGGGTTGAGTTCCCGATTGACCTGATTCCTATTGCAATGGGTGACGTCTATGTCATCGTGGGCATGGACTGGTTGAGTCGATTCGGCGCTGTCATCGACTGTGAGCGTCAACTGGTGACTATACGAGACCATAGTGGGGGAGTTCTTTTGGTTTACGGCGAGGGTACCCGTTCGGGATCAGCTTTTTGTTCAGCCGCTAGGGCCAGGCAGTGTCTACAGCAGGGCTGTAAGGGTTTTGTGGCTTATGTGATGGATACACGGGAGGTTTCCGAGAGACCGAAGTCAGTTGAGGAGGTCCTTGTGGTGCGTGAGTTTAAAGATGTTTTCCCCGAGGAGCTGCCGGGAGTACCTCCTGTGAGGCAAGTAGAGTTTGGTATCGATCTGGTTCCGGGGGCCGCGCCTATTGCTAAGGTTGCTTATCGTCTTGCACCTCCAGAGATGCAAGAGCTGTCCTCGCAGCTCCAGGAGTTGTTGGGGAAGGGATTCATTCGGTCGAGCAGTTCGCCGTGGGGAGCACGTATTCTGTTCGTCAAGAAGAAGGATGGTTCACACCGGATGTGCATTGATTAACGGGAGTTGAACAAGTTGACGGTCAAGAACCGTTACCCGTTGCCGAGGATCGATGATTTATTCGATCAGTTGTAAGGAGCATCTTGGTTTTCCAAGGTCGATCTGAGGTCAGGGTACCATCAGGTGAGAGTGCGGGATGAGGATGTTCAGAAGACAGCGTTTAGAACGCGATATGGGCATTATGAGTTCGTGGTGATGCCTTTCGGGCTCACCAATGCCCCGGCTGTGTTCATGGATCTCATGAACAGGGTATGCAGGCCGATGTTGGATCGGTCAGTGATTGTATTTATCGACGACATTCTGGTGTATTCGAGATCTAGAGAGCAGCATGAGGAGCATTTGAGGGAGGTCCTTGAGGTATTGAGGTCGGAGAAGCTTTATGCAAAGTTCTCCAGATGTGATTTCTGGTTGCGGGAGGTCCAATTTCTAGGACATGTTATTAATCAGAAAGAGATATTGGCCGATCCGGCCAAGGTTGAGGCGGTGATGAGTTGGGAGGTGCCGAAGTCACCCTCTGAAATCAGGAGTTTCCTTGGGTTGGCAGGGTACTATCGGAGATTTATTAAGGATTTCTCCAAGATCGCAGTGCCGCTCACCAGATTGACCCGGAAGGGTGTTGCATTCTCATGGGGGCCCGAGCAGCAGACCTCCTTTGAGACACTTCGCCAGAGGTTGTGCGAAGCCCCGGTATTAGCTCTCCCGGAAGGGATGGAAGATTTTGTAGTATATTGCGATGCATCGATTTCGGGACTGGGTGCAGTGTTGATGCAGAGGGGTCATGTGATAGCGTATGCGTCGAGGCAGCTGAAGCCTCATGAGGCGAGATATCCCACGCATGATTTAGAGTTGGGGGCAGTAGTGTTCGCTCTCAAGATTTGGCGTCACTACTTGTATGGGGTTCGATGTACGATATACACGGACCATAAGAGTTTGAAGTATTTGATAGATCAGCCCAACCTAAATATGCGTCAGAGGAGGTGGTTGGATGTGGTCAAGGATTATGATTGTGAGATCCTGTACCACCCAGGCAAGGCTAATGTGGTAGCCGACGCGTTGAGCCGCAGGGCGGAGAGCACTCCATTGCGAGATGTATGCTTGAGACTGACTGTGATGACTCCAGTATTGGATGCTATTCGTGAGGCAGAGGCCGAGGCTGTACGACCAGAGATACAGAAGAAAGAGCGGGTCATTGGGTTAATTTCAGAGTTCGTTAAGGATGGACGAGGGCTTCTGACGTTTCAGGGTCGGATCTGGGTACCGTTCGTGGGCGGTACGCGTATTACTTTGATGGAAGAGGCTCATAGATCGAAAATTCTCGATCCATCCCGGTGCTACGAAGATGTATTTGGATTTGAGAAAGGAGTATTGGTGGCCCTGTATGAAGAGGGACGTCGCATGGTTCGTTGAGAGGTGCTTGACCTGCCGTAGGGTTAAGGCCGAGCACCAGAGACCGCATGGCAAGTTACAGCCATTGGAGATCCCCGAGTGGAAGTGGGATCAGATCACTATGGATTTCATCACCAAATTGACAAGGACTGCCAGGGGAGTTGATGCAATTTGGGTGATTGTGGATAGGTTGACGAAGAGTGCACACTTCCTTGCCATCAGCGAGAGTTCTTCAGCGGAGAAGTTGGCGGAGGTATATGTGAGAGAAGTGGTATCTCGGCATGGGGTGCCGATCTCGATTGTTTCAGACCCTGATGTACGCTTCACTTCCAGGTTCTGGAAGAAATTCCATGAGGAGCTGGGTACTAAATTGCATTTTAGTACTGCATATCATCCCCAGACAGACGGCCAGAGCGAGCGGACGATTCAGACGCTGGAGGACATGCTTCGAGCGTGTGTGTTGGACTTTGGGGGTAGCTGGGATGCATATTTACCCTTAGCAGAGTTTTCCTACAACAACAGCCATCATTCGAGCATTGGTATGCCACCTTTTGAGCTGTTGTATGGTAGGAGGTGTCGGACCCCCATTTGCTGGGGAGAGGTGGGACAGAGGGTGATGGGCAGCACAGAGATCGTGCTTCAGACGACAGAGCAGATTCAGCAAGTTAGACAGAGGTTGTCGACCGCCCAGAGCCGATAAAAGAGTTATGCAGACAGGCGCCGATCCGAGCTTGAGTTTCAATTCGGCGACTTCATCCTCCTGAAGGTCTCTCCTTGGAAAGGAGTGATTCGATTCAGGAAGAGAGGCAAGTTGGGGCCGCGGTATATTGGGCCATTTCGGGTGATTGCAAGGATAGGCCGGGTAGCCTATCGGTTGGAGTTGCCAGCGGAGTTGGGACAGATCCACGACACCTTTCATGTGTCGCAATTGAGGAAGTGCATAGCCGATGAGTCGGCAGTGGTTCCATTAGAGGATATTCAGGTGGATGCAAGCCTGAATTATGCTGAGAGACCAGTGGCCATCAGGGATCGGAAGATCAAGGTTCTGAGGAACAAGGAGGTACCTCTGGTGTTGGTTCAGTGGCAACACCGTAAGGGATCGGAAATGACTTGGGAGCCGGAACGTGAGATGCGGGAGCAGCATCCGGAACTATTTTCAGAATGAGACTTCGAGGGCGAAGTCTAATCCTAGTGGGGGAGAGTTGTAACAGCCCGGAATCTCAGGTATTATTAAATTATGTTGTTGGGGTGATTTAACAGGGGACTCGGCGAGTTGGAGCCTAGACTCGCCGAGTAGGATCGTAGACTTGGTCGCGGGTTCGCGACTGGACTCGACGAGTCCAGATATGGACTCGGCGAGTCTACGCTGTTTAGCGAAAACCCTAACCGTTCAGGTTTGGGACGTATATAAAGGACTCATTGGCCGTCATTGTTCATTTTAGCCTTCTGAGAAGAACCCTAGATCGATTGTGTGCATCTGGAGCAAGGATTATAGGCCATTGTTGATTATAGAAGAATTGTTGTGCAAGGAAGAGAAGGGATTGGCTAAAGGAACAGCAAGGGAGTCACATTCTGAGGATTGGGGACACAGAGAATACATCATCCAGGTAAGAATTCGAGTATACTCTGCTATTTTGATGTGATTATGGAATTAGGGTTTATGGAACCCTTTTTGTGAATAGATTGAATGTTACCCTAGTCCCCTAAACGATTGCAACCCTGTATTGGGACCTATGGAGGTCCAGAATGTCCCATGTCTGTGCATTTCGGGAATTGATGAAGGTTTTGGATTGGAATCCTTATGCCTTAGGCCAAAATGCAAATTATGAATCATGTGGTGTATCATGAGCACTAAAATGAGGACTTTACGTGATGGATCAGCCTAGGAACGCCAGACCTAGGAATGGTCGAAGCAGTTCTGACCTTAGGATGCAGTTTGAGCGGTTGCATGGCATGGACTCGCCGAGTTCGATGAACAGACTCGGCGAGTAGCTTGAAGATTAACTGGGACTCGTCGAGTTGTTCTTCAGACTCGGCGAGTTGAGTCGGGGTGGCCCCGCGATTCTTCCAGGAGTAACTCGTCGGGTCAAGGAGGATACTCGACGAGTAGAAAGGGAATCTTAGAGAGTTGGAGGATGTCTAGACTCGCCGAGTCCGGTCGAGTTGACCGTTGACCGTTGACCGTTGACTGTTGACCAGAGCTGACCTAAGTCTGACTTCTTAGGGATAGTCACACTTAGAAGATATAAGTGTTAATGAGAGATATGTGATGTTATAGGGAGGTTGTAGCTCGTCGGATTGTGCACGAGTGATTTCAGGAGTTGCTAGCTTTCAGCATTCACGAGGTGAGTCTTCTCACTATACTGTACCCGGAAGGGTTTGACTATGTGACCGGAAGGTCAGATATGATATGTGATATGTATGCTATATGTGGTAAGTTATTTGTTGTTTGTGCTATGTATGTCATGGGCCGGAAGGCGATTATATTATGGGCCGGAAGGCAATATGTTATGGGCCGGAAGGCGATATGTTATGGGCCGGAAGGCAATATGTTGTGTGATGGACCGGAAGGTCGGCGTGGGTAGGACCGGAAGGTTTACCCAGCATGGACGGAAGTCCCCTGAGACACATGGACCGGAAGGTCAAGGCCTGGAAAGGCGTATGTGCGTAAGTTGTATATTAGGGAACTCACTAAGCATTTATGCTTACAGTTGTTATGTATGTGTTTCAGGTACTAGCGAGGACCGTGGGAAGGCGCCGGCGTGATCGATACACACTAAAGGATGTTTTTATGATCTTGGGATTTAGACAATTTGTATTTGACATGATACCTAAATTATTTATGCCTTGTTTTGAATGGAAATACTTTATTTTTAAAATGAAAAATTTATTTGAAAGTTTGAGCTGTTACAACATTACAGTGCATTACATTGCATATACGAGAATAAGTTAGTTACTGTGATTTTAATCGAAGCATAACTTAAAACCTCATGACTTGAGTTGCGGCCAGAGTCTCTTGAAGGGGGAGCGTTGAGTTTGCGCATAGATTCTATAATGGATTGACTATCCTACACCTTGCTGCTAGCTACAGCGGGACCTGCAGGTCTGCGGGTGCCAAACGTCATACCTTATTTCGACCATTCTTATGTCGATGAACCAGTCCATAGTATGAGTTTGTGTATAGATCTATGCTGGATTGACAATCCTACACCTTGCTGCTAGCTACAGCCGGACCTGCAGGTCTGCGGGTGCCAAACGTCATTCCGTTATTACGACCATTCGTATGTCGTTGTTACAGTCGATAGTATGGCGCAATTTATCACATAGTGCATTTGCCCAAAATCCGGCTTGAGGTAGTTAGTACAGTAGTAGTCCTTTTAGAGCTACGTTTAGTACTACGTTAATTTTTCCAGTACATATTTTTAGTGATAACCTCACTTAAACATAAATGTACAAACTATATTTTAGGATAATGATAATTATACTTTGGAAAACACATACTCTTACAAGAGACACACACACACAGAACAGTTAGGTCTTGGTAGAAGACACCTTCATATTCTAGAAGGAATCATAGGGATTCTAGGGTTTTTCAAACATTTACAATTCATATACATTTACAAATTCTTACAATACATAAGCTTACAAATACTTACATACAAATTAAGACACTAAATACTTATGATCTCACCAGCTTCAAAGCTGATACTCGCTTTCAAAATTACTTGTATCCTCAGGTCATCATAGACAGGTACCGATGCAAGGAGAAAGGAAGATGGAGCTTATTAAAGGCTTATCTTTCATTTTGATTTATGCTTTAGTGTATATCAAGATTTGACAGGATACAATTGTATAATAATTATTTTATTAATGCAATGGATGATGTTGTTGCTTGTTTACTACTTTACATTGTTGTTGATATTATACATGACGTCGTCCGCCCCAGAACGTTTCCGCCGTTCTTGGTTTTGGGGTGTGACAGATTGGTATCAGAGCATTGTTTATAGTGAATTAAGTATATCAACCCATAAAAGATATACTAACAATAAATACATAAGGGATTAAAAATACTTTGACCAAGAGTTTATACTTTAAATAGTAAAATATTTATGTAAGTATACGTGATGCATTCATACTAAAATCCTTGTCATTAGGACAGTACAAAAGAATTATGATTGTTGATGCATTCATACCCGTCTCTACTTGTCGAGTTAGGCGATGACTCGACGAGTTTTCCTTCTAAATGAACACCGACTAAATCCACATCCGACTCGCCGAGTTGTATGAACAACTCGTCAAGTTCATCATCAAATGATACTCACGTCCTGTCTTGGCTCACCGAGTTGTAAGAACAACTCGTCAAGTTACTCTTCATCTTATTAACACGTTCTGTCCTTGACTCGCTGACTTGATGAACAACTCGCCGAGTACCATGAAGATTATCTTGGACTGGCCGAGTCCGTTCATGCACTCGCCGAGTACCATGAATTCCCAGAACACTTTGCTTAGTCCAGAATGTTGGGTCACTCCTCGGGACTCACAAAACCCTTCCACACTCAACTAGTCCTTATGACCCTCACTGATATGGGACGAAAACCCTTGGATTCTCTAAGTCCAGGAAATGGAATCGTAGAGTCTATCACATTCCTTACTAAGAACTTCAATTTTTGATGTACAACAGTTAACCAAATGATATATCCAGGCCCCCAAACTCGATCTAGCACATAAAGTTACAAACTTTACGTGCATGCATGGGACATTAGAGCTTAAAAGGCTCTAAAATGGTTCTTTTGTTGCATGGGGCCTTCCTTGGTGCAAAAGCAACCTAGATCTGACTTGTGGCTCATAAAATGACATGATAGAGAAGCCCAAACCCCCAACCATGTCTGCAAACATGGTTGGCCACCAAAAATGGCTTATAAAAGCCCTAAATCACCCTAAAGAAGGATCTAACAAAAGAATGAGCAAGGTTCAGACTTTATACCTTCCAAAGACTACAAATGATGAACCAAACTCGAATCCTGCAGTCCCCTCTTGATCCTTCTATGCTCTTCCTTCTTCCTTGAGACCAAAACTCACAAGAATCACTCAAAAGCCTTAGATCTTCACAAAAACGGCTAGGGTTGCTATGAGGAGTGTTTGGGAGCATAAAGGGGGGAAGGAGGCTGCATAAGGTCGTTTAAATAGGGTGCAAACCCCTGGATTAGGGTTTTCGTCCAGACAGCAGCTACTCGCTGAGTCTGGGACTCGACTCAACGGGTCCGCAACTTAAACCCCACGCTTCATCCAGCTTCAACTCGGCGAGTCATTCCTTCGACTCGCCGAGTCCAAGGCCAAAAATGCAAAAATAAATGAACATTTAACAAAAGAATACATACCAAGAACCAGGTGCTACAAATCTCCCCCACTTATTTGGGACTTCGTCCTCGAAGTCTGCCACTCAATCCCGAAACAGCTCGGGGTAGTGCTCCATCACCTCACTCACCGGCTCCCAAGTCCACTCCAACCTCTTCCGGTGCTGCCACTGCACCTTCACGAGTTCTACTCTTTTGTTCCTCAGATCCTTCAACTTCCGGTCAAGGATCGCCACAGCCCGCTCGATGTAATCGAGGCTGCCATCAACCTGAATGTCTTCTAAGGGTACCAACGCCGTATCGTCCACTAGGCACTTCCGCAGCTGAGAGACGTGGAAAGTGTTGTGGATCTGACTGAGCTCGGCTGGCAAATCCAGCCGGTACGCCACCATGCCTGCCCGGGCTACAACCTTAACGGTCCGATATACCTTCGGCCCAACTTGCCCCACTTCCTTAATCGGATGACGCCCTTCCATGGCGACACCTTCAGGAGAACCATATCCCGGACCTGGAATTCCAACTCTGATCGACACTTATCGACGTAACTTTTCAGCCGTCTCTAAGTAGTCTGAAGCCTGCTCCAGACCTGTTGAATCTTCTCTGTCGTCTTGAGCACTACTTCTGTGCTCCCAATGAATCTCTGGCCAACCTCGGCCCAACGTATCAGGGTCCTGCACCTCCGCCCATACAACATCTCGAAGGGAGGACGGTCGATACTCGTATGATAGCTGTTATTATATGAGAACTCCGCCAACGGGAGGTAGGTATCCCAACTACCTCTGAAATCTAAAACACATGCCCACAACATATCCTCCAGAGTCTAGATGGTCTGCTCGCTCTGGCCATCCTTCTGCGGGTGAAAAGCAGTGCTAAAATGCAGACGAGTACCCAGCTCGTCATGAAACGTCTTCCAAAACCTGGAAGTAAACCGCACGTCTCTATCTGAAATCACCAAAACTGGCACTCCGTGCCGTGCCAACACCTCCCTGATATAGACATCGGCCAATTTCTCGGCCGAGATGCTCTCCTGAATCGGAATAAAGTGGGCGCTCTTGATCAATCGATCCACGATGACCCATATCGAATCCATCCCCTACGCGGTCCTGGGAAGCTTCGTGATAAAATCCATCATAATATCCTCCCATTTCCACAGTGGGATATCCAATGGCTGCATTTTGCTGTGTGGTCTCTGAGGCTTGGCCTTGACCTTCCTTCAGGTCAAGCACCGCTCCACGTACCATGTCACATCCCGCTTCATGTAGGGCCACCAATAGTTAAGACGAAGATCCCTATACATCTTCGTCGCCCCGGGATGAATGGGGAATCGAGATTTGTGCGCCTCCTCCATCAGGACCTGGCGCACTCCTCCATAATAGGGGACCCACACCCTACGGTGAAGAGTCAATAACCCTCGGCTATCATAGTCAAAAGAGGAAACCTGCCCCACAATCCGCTCACTCTTCCGATGTTCCTCCTTCATGGCCTCCTGTTGAGCCTCCCGGATCTGCTCCAGAAGCGGAGTCATCACTGTCATCCTCTGACAGATGTCCCTGATTGGCGCTGCCTTGCAGCTAAGCACATCGTCCATGACATTGGCGTTCCTCAGATGGTAGAGGATCTCACAATCATAATCCGTCACCACATCAAGCTACCGACGCTGCCTCATATTCTGATTTGGATGGTCCATGTGATACCTCAAACTCTTGTGGTGCATGTAAATTGTACAACGAACCCCATAGAGGTAATGACGCCAAATCTTGAGGGTGAACACAACAGCCCCCAACTCCAAATCATGTGTCGGGAAGTTCGCCTCGTGAGGCTTCAGCTGCCTCGGCGCGTAGGCAATGACATGCCCTCTCTGCATCAATACCGCTCCCAAACCTGCGATGGATGCATCGCAGTACACAACAAAATCCTCCATGCCATCGGGTATGGCTAAGATTGGCGCCTCGCACAATCTCTGTCTCAGCATCTCGAACGCGGCCTGCTGCTCAGGCCCCTAGCGATACACCATACTTCTTAATCAGTCGGGTGAGCAGAACTGCTATCTTGGAGAAGTCCTGAATGAATCTCTGATAGTAGCCTTCCAAACCTAGAACGCTCCGAATCTAAGATGGAGACCTCGGAACCTCCCAATTCATCACGGTCTCTACCTTGGCCGGATCTACCGAAATCCCATTCTGGTTAACAAGGTGCCCAAGAAACTACACCTCGCGCAACCAGAACTCGCACTTGGAGAACTTAGCATACAAATTCTGCCTCCTCAAAGTCTCCAGAACCTGTTGCAGATGCTCCTCATGTTGCTCCCGCATCTTGAAATAAACCAAGATGTAATCAATAAACACTATCATAGACCGATCCAACATCGGTCTACACACGCGGTTCCTGAGGTCCATGAATGCGGCAGGAGCATTTGTGAGCCCGAAAGGCATCACCACAAACTCATAATGGCTATAACGCGTCTGAAACGCAGTCTTCTGCACATCCTCCTCTCTGACCCTCATCTGATGATACCCTGAACGCAAATCAATCGTGGAGAACCAAGATGCTCCCTGTAGCTGGTCAAAGAGGTCATCAATCCTCGGGAGTGGGTGGCGGTTCTTCACCGTTACCTTGTTCAGCTCCCGATAATCTATACACATCCGATGCGACCCGTCCTTCTTCCTCAGAAACAAAATCGGGGCTCCCCAGGTTGAACTACTCAGTCTACTGAAACCCTTGTCTAACAGCTCTTGTAGCTGTGTAGACAACTCCTACATCTTAGGAGGAGTCGACCGATACGGTGCCTTGGCTATCGGAGCCGCACAAGGAAGTAGGTCGATCCTGAATTCCACATGTTGTTCCGGGGGTATCCCAGGCAACTCCTCGGGGAATACATCCGCAAACTCCCGTACCACAGGTACATCGTCCACCGCCGCCCTACCCGTTTCCCAGGTATCCAAAACATATGCGACATAACCTACACAACCCTGCTGAAGATAACTCCTAGCTCTCGCTGATGAACATAAAGTTGGTCCTCGTTGTGGCATGTCGCCCTGAATCGCCAGCTCTCCCCCACTTGGGGTCCTGACCTGCACCAAATGTTGCGAGCGGTCGATCACTGCCCCATTAGGGCTGAGCCAATCCATGCCTATAACCACCTTGTTCCCACACAATGGAATGGGAACCAAGTCTACCAAGCAGCACTCCTCAAATAACCTCAGCACCCAATCTCGAAATATCGTCGATGCCCGCACCGAACTGTCATCTGCAATCTCTACCTCTAGAGGGAAATCCAACATGCCCGAAGACTCGGAAAATCTCTTGATAACAGCAAGAGACACAAATGATCAGGTAGCGCCCGAGTCAAACAACACCAGAACTGGGATGCCGTCCACATGGAACGATCCTAAACAGAGCACATACATATAAAACAATCACAACAAAAAGAGATCATAGGGAAAGAATCATACCCATCACCACCTCAGGTGCAGCACGTGCCTCCTCGGCTATCAGCTGAAATTCTCACCTCAGCACCAATGTAACCTCTGTCTTGACCTTCCGGCCATCTGTAACCCGCGCCGTCGCTGACACTGCCGCCGCCGCTGGCACTGCTGCTGACGCTGCTGTCAATCTCGGGCAATTGGCCCTTTTGTGCCCCCTCTGGTTGCAATGGAAGCAAATCAGGTATGTCATCTGTACCACAGAGGCGGGGGCAGTACAATCCCTGCCAAAATGCCCCACAGTCTCCGTAGTCTGCCTCATATCCAAAAACTCCCTTGCTAGCCGCTGAAGCTTCACAGCTGGCGTAAACTCTGCCCTGAATCTGTTCACAAAGTCCGACCAAGTCATAGCCTCAACAATCGAGGCTCCCAATGAGTCACCAACAGACTCCCACCAATCCCCAGCCATGTCTCGCAAGCATCCTGCTGCATATCTCACCTTCGACACCTCTGGGCAGAAGCTCGTCAGTTGCGTAGACTCAATGTCTGCGATCCATATCCTACCAGCAATGGGGTCTTTCACCCCATGGAAATCCGGCGCACCACTCCCACAAAAGTCCTTAAAGGACAGTGTGCGCGTACCCATCTGGCTAGATGCCATATCACTCTTGAATGATGGAAGACGATCCTCCATCACTTCAACAATCCCCTCCTTGATCGACCCGATGATGATACGGGTCGACTCAAGGATGTCTCTCCTGATCTCAGACGCGATGAACTCATGTAGCTCGTCATCAACCTGCTCGGATCCCGAACCCGAGCACGATCCTGATCCTGATTTGGAACTTCCTGCTCCAAGTCGTGTGGTCACCATACTAAAAACACACGCATAAAAGTCAGGATCATACATATACTCGAGAGATCTAACACACTTCCCAAGGTTCCCAATTTCGTCTAGGCCCTCCTTGATTCGATTACGGGTCCTCTGCTTTTAGTTGTACGGGAAAATACTACCTTCCACATCTATCCGTGCTTTCCTCAAGGATTGCTTCAACTTCACCAGGTCCCTTTACCGATACCCCTTTCCACTAACCTCATCATAGGCTTCCCTAGTGCACTCTCCGACCTACTCTCCGCCATCAGCTGCACAGGAGCCCATAGCATTTCCCCCTAACTAACTTGCAGTTACTGTTACACATCCGCTCCTTAGTTAGTTGGAAATAGCCAGAACCCCCATAGCACAAAGCAAGCAACATTCGTGCATTGAGTAACCAAATCAGGCATAACCTATACAGGCCATCCTACTGCTGACTAAACAGCCCTAGCATACAGCTCATACAATAGGCATACAAGGCATCCTCCTAGTCCATAGCCCTAACTAGCATACGATTATCAGAATCATATGTCAGGCACACAAGGAATCTTCCTAGATCCTTAGTCCTATTCTAGCATTCAATTTTGAATCAAGCCATATAGCATAACATAACATGTATTGGTATCTTGGGGTAAACATACTTGAGACCGGCCGGTCACATGCATCACACACCTTGTCTTTCGTAAAATCCTTTTGCTTAGATTTTTAGAAAACCATTTTACTGTAAAAATCTTTTAACCCCTTAGTTTGAGTCCATACACCCCCGAGGGCGTGTCCGAATCCGTAAAACCAGGGCTCTGATACCAACTTGGAACATCCCAAAATTCAAGCCCAAAAATTTCATTTTTGATTAATTAATTCATAAACATTCATTAGAAAATATTGTATAAACACATCATCTCAAAACCAAGTATCATATTTGAAACCCACAACCATGAACAAATGCCATATAAGACTACAATCCCAGAAAACACCGTGCGGAAATCATATGTGAGTGTGTGTGATGCCATGCTATGCCGCCGGCTCCTTCCCCTTGGATGAAGAGGTACCTGAAACCAAAAACTGAAACCGTAAGCACAAAGCTTAGTGAGTTCCCCCATCATACCACATACGATACAATTCCATCTGTATATCTTTAAACCGGTAATCATCATCGGTATCTTTCAACCGGTAATCATCATTGGTATCTTTCAACCGATATTTGGGGACTATTCCACCCCCTACCACTAGCATACAATAGCAAGATATAAGCACACATTCAGCCATATCCGGGTACAGACCTACCCCTTGGTCCTAAGGACCACTATCAGGAAAACTATCCCTATCATGCAACATATCATACAGATATAACTCATAACAAAACGCATACCAGACCAAGATAAATTATCACAAAGACAATTATCTTCTAAATACTCCTCAACGGTGGGCCGGCATTATGGCCTTAGACCTACCCCTACTAGAAGGTAACTGACCTCGTATCTGCTGAACTATGCGGGAATCCTCTGACTGCTTCCGTTGCTACTCCGGAAACCCTCCTGGCTAAAATTCCCACAAAACACTTAGTCAGAAACAAACATTTACCCTTAGGATAAAATTACCATTTTACCCCTTGACCAAGTCAAATTCAAAGTCAACTTCCAGTTGACTTGACTCGCCGAGTTGACTCGTCAACTCGCCGAGTCCCTATCCTTCCATCAGACCTCATACCCGTCTCTACTCGTCGAGTTAGGCGATGACTCGACAAGTTTTCCTTCTAAATGAACATCGACTGAATCCACATCTGACTCGCTGAGTTGTATGAACAACTCATCGAGTTCATCATCAACTGCTACTCATGTCCTGTCTTGACTTGTCGAGTTGTATGAACAACTCGTCGAGTTACTCTTCATCTTATGAATACGTTCTGTCCTCGACTCGTCGAGTTGATGAACAACTCACTAAGTACCATGAAGATTGTCTTGGACTCGCCGAGCCCGTTCATGCACTCACCGAGTACCATGAATTCCCAGAACACTTTGCTTAGTCCATAACGTTAGGTCACTCCCCTGGACTCTTACAACCCTTCCACACTCAACTGGTCCATATGACCCTCACTGATATGGGACCAAAACCCTTGGACTCGCCGGGACCAGGAAATGAACTCGCCGAGTCTATCACATTCCTTACTAAGACCTTCGATTTCTGATGTACAACACTTAACCAAATGTTAAATCCAGGCCCCCAAACTCGATCTAGCACATAAATTTACAAACTTTACGTACATGAATGGGACATTAGAGCTTAAAAGGCTCTAAAATGGTTCTTTTGTTGCATGGGGCCTTCCTTGGTGCAAAAAGCAACCTAGATCTGACTTGTGGCTTATAAAATGACATAATACAGAAGCCCAAACCCCCAACCATGTTTGCAAACATGGTTGGCCACCAAAAATGGCTTATAAAAGCCCTAAATCACCTCAAAGAGGGATCTAACAAAAGAATGAGCAAAGTTCAGACTTTATACCTTCCAAAGACAGCAAATGATGAACCAAACTCGAATCCTTCCGTCCCCTCTCGATCCTTCTATGCTCTTCCTTCTTCCTTGAGACCAAAACTCGCAAGAATCAGTCAAAAGCCTTAGATCTTCACAAAAACGGCTAGCGTTGCTATGAGGAGTGTTTGGGAGCATAAAGGGGGAAAGGAGGCTGCATAAGGTCATTTAATGTCACACCCCAAAACCAAGAACGGCGGAAACGTTCCGGGGCGGAGGACGTCATGTACAGTATCACAACACAGTAAATGTAAATAAGCAAACAACATCATTCATTGCATTAAATATATAATTTCAATACAAGTGTGTTCTGTACAGTTATAGACACCAAAAATAATGAAACACAAAATAATATGAGATGAGTCTTGAATGCACTCCATCTTCTCAAAAGTTGGCCTCGGTACCTGTCTACTGATGACCTGAGAATACAAGTTATTTTGAAAGAGTTTATTAGCATTATGCTGGTGAGTTCATAAGTATTTTAGTGTCAATGTATCTTGTAAAAACGTTTGAACCTGACTCAATGTATAAGTTGTAAAAATGTAAGTAAATGTTTGAAAGTGTTTGTAAAAGTTCGAATCACTTAGAAAATCCTATATTTTCTATAAAAGTAACCTTCTACCAAGGCTAGGCTGTCTTGTAAACCTTTCTGTTGTAAAGTGTGTGATTACCCAAATATAACTATCATTTGTTAAAAATATAGTTTGTACATTAATGCTTAAGTGAGATTATCACTAAATTATGTAATGGGTAAATCATTGTAGTATTGTAGCTTTGTATAATAAGACTACTGTTGTACTAAATACTACTACCTTAAACCGGATTTATATTAAGGTATATTGTGATTAATTGCACCATGCTATCGACTAATAATCAACGACATAATGAACGGTCGTAATAAGAAATGACGTTTGGCACCCGCAGACCTGCAGGTCCGACTGTAGCTAGCAGCAAGGTGTAGGATAGTCAATCCAGTATAGATCTATACGCAAACTCACGCTCTCCCTCCAAGAGAATTCTGGCTACAACTCGGGCCATGACATTTAAGGCATGCCCGATACAGTGGATCACAATTGTTAAGTATTCACGTATTTGTATTGTTTCTCGTATATCTGTATATGTATTGTTTCTAGTATATCTGTATATGTATTGTTTCGAGTATATCTGTATATGTATTGTTTCTAGTATATCTGTATATGTATTGTTTCTAGTATATCTGTATATGTATTGTTTCTAGTATATATGTATATGTATTGTCCTGCGTCACCCCGATGGTAACCAGCTAATGATGTACTGATGAGTATGAATATGGAAGTACCTTTATGTCTATACATGTATATATGATATATAAGTAATATGGAAACGACCTTCGGATGGTCACCCGAAATCCCACCAGACCACATCCAAATCGAGGAAAAGGAAATAGGGCGGATGGCCTTCCTAAGCCCTTTAAACATTATTTATATATCTATACATATATGGGCATGCAATTGGATATATAAGAGCATAAATAAGTTTTCATAAAACATTTGAAGCAGTGATATAATTTCAAGAGAAGATCGACTTGATGTCGATCTATAAAACATTTTGAAGGCATAAGTTGGTAAAACAGTTTAAGTATAAGAAGCATTTGTTGAATCACAGTCTATAAATAATTTCGGATAATAAAACAGTTTGTAAAACATTTCAATAGTAAAGCAGTTGGAAAAACAGTTTGAACAGTGGTAAAAATCGTTGTTTTCCTAGTTATTAATCACATGTGATTAAATGCAATCACATGTGATTGAAGCAATAACTATATGTATTTGACTTGTATCCCCCCCATAAAGTATTTAAAACACTTAAAATCATTTCAAAGGTTGATTCAAGGGGTATGAACTCACTTGTGGTGAGTCGTTTGAATTGCAGTGTTGGACACCGTGCTAGGTGGCAAACGGAGACTGGTTTACACGCACGAGCCTAGTTATCATATAATAAACATATATATAACTAATTAGACATATAATAACTTAAATAAATAAGTTAAGACACTTACAAAACATTTAAACACTTTTATGAGTGTTTAAGGTTCAATTGGTTGCATCTAAGTTGCTACGGGACAAGGCAAAAGGGTTTGAAACATCAAAGGGCCTTGTATAGGAGTTCACCATCTAACAAACCCCACACCTTGGAGTTTACGGCCGTAAACTCATAGGTTTATGGCCGTGAACTCCTCAAATGGTGTTTTTGGGTGTTTTGTGGTGTTATCTTGATCCTAGAACACTCCTAGCTTTATTGGAATAACACATGAAGTAGTTTAAGGCTCTAGAACACTCCATATGGGAGTTTACGGCCTAAGGTCCTTCACCTTAGAGTTTACGGCCGTAAACTCTAGGAATTTAATTGAATTGAGGCACTTAAACATCAAGAATGGCATCCATGAATTTATCTAAGGCTAATGGGGACAAGAGGCACACTTTGGTGCCATCACTTGGAGTTTACGGCCCAAGTCATGTTCCTTGGCCGTAAACTCCTTTCAAGGAGGGATTTCTATGTGTTCTAGTCCCAAAGGTGCAAGGTAAATTGTCTAAAGGCTTAAGGGTTGCTTGGAATGATTTTTGTCCCACAAAAAAGGGGTTTACGGCCCAAGAGGAGTTCTTGGCCGTAAACTCCTACTAACTTGTGATTTTGATGAGCTTTTGGTGTTCTAATCAAGCACAAGTACTAGTAGTTAAACTCCTTAAGCATTTGGGGAAAGTTTTAGGGCATTTAAGCCCTTGAAAAGGGGTTTACGGCCCAAGGGAGTTCCTTGGCCGTAAACTCCTAGAAACTTATGTATTTGATGTCTTTTGATGCCTAAAATAAGCACAAGCAATTTAGGGTAAAGGTCTTTAAGCATTAGAGGGGAGTTTAGGGCACTAATTGCCCTTAAAAAGGGGTTTACGGCCCAAGGGAGTTCCTTGGCCGTAAACTCCTAGAACTTGTGTTTCTTGGATGATTTCTAGGCTATAAAGATCATACACAATGTCCTTGATAAGTCCTCTAACATGTGGATGGGTCTAGAAAGCATTAATGTTCCATTTTGGAGTTTACTCCCCAAGAACGATCTTGGGCGGTAAACTCCCGGATCTTGTAATCTAAACATGTTATTGTTGTTAATAAGCATTACACAAGTATTGAAACACATATAGAAAAGTAGACTCACAATCTGGGATGAAAACCCGAAGATCTGTCAGAGAGAATATGGCTTTTCTCTATTTGGAATTGTGAATAATGAATTAATTTAATTCAGAAAACTATTTATAGTCCTGGAATATTTTGGCAGAAAATATTTTCATTCCTGATATTGGATTGTAACATTATGAAACTTGAAATGCCCAAGTTTCACAAAACCAGGAGTATCCACTCTCCTGATATCATCTAAAACATGAACCCTGATGTACACAAACTTGTTCGGAAAAGCTTGAAAATCACTGAAACTGAACTAGTTTCAATTGAATAGATGAGGTTCATACAATGGAAATTTCGGGTTGTCACATCATCCCCCTGTTAGAGGGAATTTCGTCCCGAAATTAGAATTTAAGCAAATAAAAGTTACAAACAATCAAGCGAAAAGATGAGGGTATTTCAACTTCATCTGATCCTCGCGTTCCCAAGTGAATTCTGGTCCTCGCTTGGCGTTCCAGCGAACCTTCACGATAGGGATACGGCTTTGTTTCGTCTGCTTGACCTCACGGTCCATGATTTCTACAGGTTCTTCCACGAAGTTGAGGCTCTCGTTGATCTCGATCTCGTCGAGTGGGATTACGAGAGTCTCGTCAGCCAGACACTTTTTCAAGTTAGATACGTGGAATGTAGCATGTACGTTACGCAGTGTGTCGGGTAGATCAAGTTTGTAAGCTACGGGGCCGACTCTGGCAAGAATCTCGAAAGGCCCTATGTACCTCGGATTAAGCTTCCCACGCTTGCCGAAGCGTATCAAGCCTTTCCAGGGTGAGACTTTGAGAAGGACTCGGTCTCCCACCTGAAATTCCAAAGGTTTTCTTCGTTTATCGGCGTAGCTCTTCTGTCAGTCTCTAGAGGCTTTCAATCGTTCACGGATTTGAACGATTTTCTCTGTCGTTTCACGAATGATTTCCGGACCAGTGAGAGTACTGTCGGAAGCTTGCCCTCTTGCTAATTGAGTATCACCAACCTCAGCCCAGCGCAGAGGGGATCTGCACTTGCGGCCGTAGAGAGCTTCGAATGGAGCAGCCTTGATGTTGGTGTGATAACTGTTATTATAGGAAAATTAGACAAGGGGTAGATGAGTATCCCATGCCTTCCCAAAATCAATCACACAGGCTCGCAACATATCTTCCAATGTTTGGATGGTCCTCTCACTCTGTCCGTCGGTCTGTGGATGGTAGGCTGTGCTCATGTCCAGCCTTGTTCCTAGGGAATGTTGTAGGGATTGCCAAAATCTGGAAGTGAACCTACTATCTCTATCGGAGATAATGGAAATAGGTACACCATGAAACCGTACAATTTCCCTAATGTATGTTCTCGTAAGTTTCTCCATTTTGTCTGTTTCTTTGATAGGCAGGAAGTGTGCAGACTTGGTCAATCTATCAACGATGATCCATATGGTGTCAAGTCCACCCGTTGTCTTGGATAACTTGGTTATGAAATCCATAGTGATCCGCTCCCACTTCCATTCTGGAATCTCTGGTTGTTGCAGTAAACCAGAGGGCTTCTGGTACTCGACCTAAACCTTTGCGCAAGTCAGGCATTTACTCACGAAGGTAGCAATCTCTGCTTTCATATTAGGCCACCAGTATAGCTTTTTCAGATCTAGATACATCTTATCTGAACCTGGGTGGACGGAATACCGAGTGTTGTGAGCCTCGGTCATGACCACGTCTCGGAAACCACCATGTTTCGGTGTCCAGATCCGGTTCATGAAATATAAACTCCGTCACCCTTGGCTTCGAAGTTCTTGTCCATTCCCCTAAGGGATTCAATCGACACATTTTCAGGTTTCATGGCCTCCAGTTGAGCCGCCTGAATTTGCTTAGTCAGGTGTGAATGGATTGTTATCGATAATGACTTGACTTTGCGACCAGAATATTCCTTCCGACTTAGGGCGTCTGCTACTACGTTGGCTTTACCCGGATGATAACGAATATCGCATTCGTAATCACTGAGTAGCTCGACCCACCGTCGTTGTCTCATGTTGAGTTCCTTCTGATCGAAAATGTGTTGTAAACTCTTGTGGTCGGTAAAGATAGTGCTCTTCGTTCCATACAAGTAATGTCTCCAGATCTTCAGAGCAAACACTACTGCTCCTAGTTCAAGATCGTGGGTCGTGTAGTTAACCTCATGTGTCTTCAACTGTCTCGAGGCGTAGGCGATGACCTTACCTCGCTGCATCAGAACACATCCGAGTCCTTGATTGGATGCATCGCAATAGACGACGAAGTCTTCTATTCCTTCTGGAAGGGATAGTATCGGTGCGGTGCACAAGGCTCGTTTGAGCGTTTGGAACGCTCTTTCTTGCTTCTCTTCCCAGTCAAAGGCCACACCTTTCTGGGTCAGGGTCGTAAGAGGCTTTGCTATTCGGGAGAAGTTCTGAATGAACCTGCGGTAGTAGCCAGCGAGACCTAGAAATTGGCGAATTTCTGTAGGTGTCTTTGGTGCTGACCAGTTCTCAATGGCTTTTATTTTGGATGGGTCCACGTGGATTCCTTCCTCGCTTACCACGTGTCCTAAGAACTCGACTCTTCGGATCCAAAATTCACATTTCGAGAACTTCGCATAAAGTTTCTCCTTTCGTAACGTCTCTAGAACTTGCCGCAGATGATCACCATGCTCCTTCTTACTTCGGGAGTAGATCAGGATGTCGTCAATGAAAACGATGACGAACTGATCTAAGTAAGGTCGGCATACTCTATTCATCAGATCCATGAAGACTGCGGGCGCATTGGTCAATCCGAATGGCATCACCACGAACTCGTAGTGTCCGTAACGAGTTCGGAAGGCTGTCTTCGGCACATCCTCCTTGAGCACTCGTAACTGGTGATATCCGGATCTTAGATCAATCTTGGAAAAATAGCTCGCCCCTTGCAGTTGGTCGAATATATCATCTATGCGTGGCAGAGGGTAACGATTTTTGATCGTCAATTTGTTGAGTTCTCTATAGTCAATACACATACGGAATGATCCGTCTTTCTTCTTAACGAACAAGACCGGTGCTCCCCAAGGGGAGAAACTTGGTCTTATAAAGCCCTTGCTGAGCAGTTCGTTAAGTTGACCAGAGAGTTCTTGCATCTCAGCTGGTGCTAAACGGTAGGGCGACTTGGCTACTGGGGTAGCTCCTGGGACCAAGTCGATTCTGAAATCGACTTGTCGTTGCGGAGGTAACCCAGGTAGTTCTTCTGGGAAAATGTCGGGAAAGTCGCTCACTACTGGGAGGTTCTTTAGTTCTTTCGCTTCTAGGCTCGTGTCGACGACGTGAGCAAGGAATGCATGGTATTCTTTGCGCAGATATTTATGTGCCTGAATACTAGAAATAATGCGAAGACTCGCACCAGGTTTGTCGCCGTAGACTATAAGGGTTTCGTTAGATGGGAGGTTTAAACGGACTGCTTTCTCGTAGCACATGATGTCGGCGCGATGAAGACTTAACCAATCCATGCCGATAATAACGTCGAAACTTTTTATTGAGACCGGCATAAGGTCGATTGGGAATGAATGGTTATCTAAGGTTAGGAGACAACCTAAGTATATGCTATTAGTACTTTCAGTTTTCCCATTGGCCATTTCTACTGTGAATTGTTCATTAAGTGCGTGTGGTTGTTGCTTAAGCATGCGAGCAAATTTGTGGTTTACGAAGCTTCGCTCCGCTCCACTATCGAACAGAATGCATGCATAGGAGTTATCAAGGAGGAACGTACCAGTCACCACTGTCGGCTCAGCGACTGCTTCCCCGTGGCCTATTGCTAGTACCCTCCCTGCTCCTCCAGTATTCCTCGCTTTAGGGCAGTCCCTTTTAAAGTGGCCTGCTTCGCCACATCCATAGCAAGTTGGGCTCACACCAGAGCCAGGAACTTGGGAGATCGGTTGCGCCGGGAACCTACAGAATCGGACGGTGTGTCCTTTCCTGTGGCAGTTAGTACACTGCATCTCACGGCAGGCGCCGTTGTGGTGGAAGTTGCATTTGTTGCACTTCGGCAAACTTCCAGAATATTGCTTCCCCGGAGTAGTAACAGCAGTAGGGGCTACCGCAGCATGTACTGCTACGATTTGCTGTTTCTTTGAAGCACGCTGCTTCTTCTTCTCATCCCAGAACTTCCGCTTGTTGCCAGCGGGTTTAGTGGGTTCTGGGATGGCTAGAGTGGTTGTGGCTGCAGGGGTCTTGACTCCATGGTCAATAAGTCTTTGTGCCAATCGCTTGGCACTGTCGAAGGTAGCAGGGTTGGATGCTAAGACATTCCCCTGGTACGGAGGTACTAGCCCCCATACATACCGCTCAATCTTCTTCCCTTCAGTAGGAACCATATTGGGGCATAGGGCCACCAGTTCGCTAAAGCGGGCAGTGTAAGCGATCACGTTGGTGCCCTTCATAGACAGATTCCAGAGTTCGTGTTCTAACTTCTAGACTTCGCCCCTCGGGCAATACTCCTCAGTCATGAGGTCCTTCATCGTTGCCCAGCCCATGTCGTTAGCCACGACGAGAGTTAGCGCTTTGACGTGGCCGTTCCACCACGTTAGGGCTTTATCCTCGAAGGTGCATGCGGCATATTTCACTTTGAATGCTGCAGGGCACGAACAGATTTCGAAGACTGATTCAGTCTTCTCGAACCATTGCGAGAGAGCAATGACTCCGCCGGTGCCATAGAAAGGCTTCGGCTTGCAGTTTGTAAAATCCTTGTAAGAGCACTCCCTCGAGCGCACAGGGATTTCAACTGGGATAGATTCAACAGGGGTTCCACCTCTGCTGGCATCTGATGAGTGATACTGAGCCATGGCGGTTGCCACTGCTGTAGCTATGGCAGCATTTAGAGCTACAGTATCGATGACCGCAGGTGGTGGAGGCGGTGGAGGTACAGGATTATTCCTAGTCCTGGGAGATTTGCGAGGAGGCATCCTTCAACTATAAGTTTGTAAAGACAAGAAGGATGATAAGAATCAATTCGTAAGCAACGTGAGAGTGACCCATGGACTAACTAACCATAGCCCAACAGTTTGAATGAGTGCTTGAAATCACAATAAGAATTATCAGTAGGAATACACAAGTGTACAAATTTTTCCCACAAATTAGATAGATTTCAATAGTACGGGTATTACTGATGTAATAAGTTCAAGGAAAATCGACCTAACAGTAGGTCTTACATCATACCAAAAGGACAAGATTGACAGTCCTAAATTCCTAATTAGAGTACCAAAAGTTAGGAATATTTACAGACAAGTGCTACTTAGAGCACATAAGTTCAAGGCTATCCCTAAATCAAAAGACAGAGATGTACTAGACATCATCTAATGGCGATGGGAATTCCTCGGGCGAGCCCTGAGGTCGAACATTTGGCGAAACACCTCTTGAAGGTGTCGGTCCTGAGTTCTCTGACGAGCTCGAAGTTCTAAGACTTCAGCACGGGAGGCAGCCAGCTGTTGCTGCAGAGTTTCGTTGGTTCTTCGGGTCCGTTCCATGTCTTCTTCAAGACGGAGGATGCGGACTGTATTGACGCCTGAATTGGCATCAATCTCCATGACCCGGTCGATGGCTGCTCGACCTTGCTCGACATTACGAGCTATCCCGCGGATGATCACCGGCAGAGCTCTGTCAGCAGAGCCACCATCGCTGATGTTGTAGAAGGTTCGGTCCCCAAAGTATGGTAAGGGTTGACCCTGCTCATCACTCCAGCGATTCAGGTTGTTTGCCCACATGGGTGTAGGACCTGGAAACGCTGGTCGAGAGTTGTTGTTCGGGGCTTGACCTACAAGCGGTAGGTTGTTGACTTCAAGCTCGGAGTCAGATCCATCTGAAAAGCCTTCTGCGAGGTAATCATCCAAAGGGATTGGATGATCATCTTTGGGCTCTTCATCGATCCACCCGGCATTGCCTTCATTGGGAAAGTACGGGTCGCCATGAGGGAATCCAGCCATTTAGATCTACGCGAGAAGAGAGGTATAAGAATATAGTATACGTGTAACTAGTAGCACAAAATACTCCTATAGTATTTTAGGTTCTAAGTTCTACTGATCTTCTTGTGGTATTGTTCGTAAGTTTTTAGACTTGTTAACATATCACAACCATTCTAGGGCATATGCTAATCACTCCTGGGACCAGCATAGTTGATCAGGCTATGCCATTCCCAGGACTGACCATACATCCCCGAGCTCACTTGTGATATTCAACAATCGTAATACTTTTGTTCTTGTCATTGTGACACTGATTTTAGTATGAATGCAGACTAGTATACTTAATTAAATATTTTATTATTTAAAGTATAGACTCTTGGTCAGAGTGTTTTAGTCCCTTTTGGGTTTATAGATTAGTATATCTTTAATGGGTTGATATACTTGATTCACTATAAACAATGCTCTGATACCAATCTGTCACACCCCAAAACCAAGAACGGCGGAAACGTTCCGGGGCGGAGGACGTCATGTACAGTATCACAACACAGTAAATGTAAATAAGCAAACAACATCATTCATTGCATTAAATATATAATTTCAATACAAGTGTGTTCTGTACAGTTATAGACACCAAAAATAATGAAACACAAAATAATATGAGATGAGTCTTGAATGCACTCCATCTTCTCAAAAGTTGGCCTCGGTACCTGTCTACTGATGACCTGAGAATACAAGTTATTTTGAAAGAGTTTATCAGCATTATGCTGGTGAGTTCATAAGTATTTTAGTGTCAATGTATCTTGTAAAAACGTTTGAACCTGACTCAATGTATAAGTTGTAAAAATGTAAGTAAATGTTTGAAAGTGTTTGTAAAAGTTCGAATCACTTAGAAAATCCTATATTTTCTATAAAAGTAACCTTCTACCAAGGCTAGGCTGTCTTGTAAACCTTTCTGTTGTAAAGTGTGTGATTACCCAAATATAACTATCATTTGTTAAAAATATGGTTTGTACATTAATGCTTAAGTGAGATTATCACTAAATTATGTAATGGGTAAATCATTGTAGTACTGTAGCTTTGTATAATAAGACTACTGTTGTACTAAATACTACTACCTTAAACCGGATTTATATTAAGGTATATTGTGATTAATTGCACCATGCTATCGACTAATAATCAACGACATAATGAACGGTCGTAATAAGAAATGACGTTTGGCACCCGCAGACCTGCAGGTCCGACTGTAGCTAGCAGCAAGGTGTAGGATAGTCAATCCAGTATAGATCTATACGCAAACTCACGCTCTCCCTCCAAGAGAATTCTGGCTACAACTCGGGCCATGACATTTAAGGCATGCCCGATACAGTGGATCACAATTGTTAAGTATTCACGTATTTGTATTGTTTCTCGTATATCTGTATATGTATTGTTTCTAGTATATCTGTATATGTATTGTTTCGAGTATATCTTTATATGTATTGTTTCTAGTATATCTGTATATGTATTGTTTCTAGTATATTTGTATATGTATTGTTTCTAGTATATATGTATATGTATTGTTTCTAGTATATATGTATATGTATTGTCCTGCGTCACCCCGATGGTAACCAGCTAATGATGTACTGATGAGTATGAATATGGAAGTACCTTTATGTCTATACATGTATATATGATATATAAGTAATATGGAAACGACCTTCGGATGGTCACCCGAAATCCCACCAGACCACATCCAAATCGAGGAAAAGGAAATAGGGCGGATGGCCTTCCTAAGCCCTTTAAACATTATTTATATATCTATACATATATGGGCATGCAATTGGATATATAAGAGCATAAATAAGTTTTCATAAAACATTTGAAGCAGTGATATAATTTCAAGAGAAGATCGACTTGATGTCGATCTATAAAACATTTTGAAGGCATAAGTTGGTAAAACAGTTTAAGTATAAGAAGCATTTGTTGAATCACAGTCTATAAATAAGTTCGGATAGTAAAACAGTTTGTAAAACATTTCAATAGTAAAGCAGTTGGAAAAACAGTTTGAACAGTGGTAAAAATCGTTGTTTTCCTAGTTATTAATCACATGTGATTAAATGCAATCACATGTGATTGAAGCAATAACTATATGTATTTGACTTGTATCCCCCCCATAAAGTATTTAAAACACTTAAAATCATTTCAAAGGTTGATTCAAGGGGTATGAACTCACTTGTGGTGAGTCGTTTGAATTGCAGTGTTGGACACCGTGCTAGGTGGCAAACGGAGACTGGTTTACACGCACGAGCCTAGTTATCATATAATAAACATATATATAACTAATTAGACATATAATAACTTAAATAAATAAGTTAAGACACTTACAAAACATTTAAACACTTTTATGAGTGTTTAAGGTTCAATTGGTTGCATCTAAGTTGCTACGGGACAAGGCAAAAGGGTTTGAAACATCAAAGGGCCTTGTATAGGAGTTCACCATCTAACAAACCCCACACCTTGGAGTTTACGGCCGTAAACTCATAGTTTTATGGCCGTGAACTCCTCAAATGGTGTTTTTGGGTGTTTTGTGGTGTTATCTTGATCCTAGAACACTCCTAGCTTTATTAGAATAACACATGAAGTAGTTTAAGGCTCTAGAACACTCCATATGGGAGTTTACAGCCTAAGGTCCTTCACCTTAGAGTTTACGGCCGTAAACTCTAGGAATTTAATTGATTTGAGGCACTTAAACATCAAGAATGGCATCCATGAATTTATCTAAGGCTAATGGGGACAAGAGGCACACTTTGGTGCCATCACTTGGAGTTTACGGCCCAAGTCATGTTCCTTGGCCGTAAACTCCTTTCAAGGAGTGATTTCTATGTGTTCTACTCTCCATTCTAGTCCCAAAGGTGCAAGGTAAATTGTCTAAAGGCTTAAGGGTTGCTTGGAATGATTTTTGTCCCACAAAAAAGGGGTTTACGGCCCAAGAGGAGTTCTTGGCCGTAAACTCCTACTAACTTGTGATTTTGATGAGCTTTTGGTGTTCTAATCAAGCACAAGTACTAGTAGTTAAACTCCTTAAGCATTTGGGGAAAGTTTTAGGGCATTTAAGCCCTTGAAAAGGGGTTTACGGCCCAAGGGAGTTCCTTGGCCGTAAACTCCTAGAAACTTATGTATTTGATGTCTTTTGATGCCTAAAATAAGCACAAGCAATTTAGGGTAAAGGTCTTTAAGCATTAGAGGGGAGTTTAGGGCACTAATTGCCCTTAAAAAGGGGTTTACGGCCCAAGGGAGTTCCTTGGCCGTAAACTCCTAGAACTTGTGTTTCTTGGATGATTTCTAGGCTATAAAGATCATACACAATGTCCTTGATAAGTCCTCTAACATGTGGATGGGTCTAGAAAGCATTAAAGTTCCATTTTGGAGTTTACTCCCCAAGAACGATCTTGGGCGGTAAACTCCCGGATCTTGTAATCTAAACATGTTATTGTTGTTACTAAGCATTACACAAGTATTGAAACACATATAGAAAAGTAGACTCACAATCTGGGATGAAAACCCGAAGATCTGTCAGAGAGAATATGGCTTTTCTCTATTTGGAATTGTGAATAATGAATTAATTTAATTCAGAAAACTATTTATAGTCCTGGAATATTTTGGCAGAAAATATTTTCATTCCTAATATTGGATTGTAACATTATGAAACTTGAAATGCCCAAGTTTCACAAAACCAGGAGTATCCACTCTCCTGATATCATCTAAAACATGAACCCTGATGTACACAAACTTGTTCGGAAAAGCTTGAAAATCACTGAAACTGAACTAGTTTCAATTGAATAGATGAGGTTCGTACAATGGAAATTTTGGGTTGTCACATTTAAATAGGGTGGAAACCCCTGGATTAGGGTTTTTGTCCAAACAGCGACTACTCGCCGAGTCCGCAACCTAAACCCCGCACCTCATCCCGCTTCTACTCGGCGAGTCAGTCCTTCGACTCGCTGAGTCCAAGGCCAAAATGCAAAAATAAATGAAGATTTAATAATAGAATACATACCAAGAACCAGGTGCTACAGCAGGGTAGCGTATCGTTTAGAGCTACCTGCGGAGTTGAGCCAGATACATGATTGATGGGTTTAGGTCATAAGAACATCCTATGTGCTCATACAAACGCTAATGCTTGGATCTAGCTTTTTCTATCGTACATGCATGCATCCAAGACTTTAAACCCTAGATCTAGCATATGATAATCGATATTAATATATGAATTAGGGTTTAGATCATACCTTGATTGTTATGTAGCAATAACAATCTCAAATCCTCCTTGTAATGGCTTTGGAAAGCTTAGAGTCACAAGTGTCAATCCTCTAATGGCTCAAAACACCAAGAGCAAGAGGATGAAGAATAAGAAGAGATGAGGCACCCAAAAACGTGTAGAAACCCTAAGGAATCACTTAGCCACGTTTTTGGTGCCCTAGGGGTCCTTAAATAGTGAGGCTATTAGGGTTATCTGTCACAACTGGAAATTTTGTGTCATGTAATCTATACATCCAAGCTAATGTGAATGAAAAACTTTAATCAAATACATCATGCAAGTACTACAAATAGTCATCAAGCAATTGGAAACCTTAGAAGTCCTTGTTTAAGTCCATTTTGGGCTAGGACTCCCTTATTGGATCCAAATGGACCAATAAGCTTCCAATTTGACTATCAAGGGCTTAGAACCCTAATTTGGGCTCTAATTGGACCCACACTAATTTATTCCAACATTTCAGGTCATGTTGGACCTAGAATGAAATGAATTAAAAGCCTTGATACATGAATCACCTAAACTAGTCCAATAAAGATATGAAAATCCTACTACATTCTTTTAGGTATAAAACACACCCTAACTAACTCTAATTTTGGGCTTAAGGGAAAAAGCCCAAAATTTTCTTTTCCCTTTCAAATTCTCGGCCCAAGGCCCAAGCCCAAGGAGAAATGGAAGAGTTGACTATTTGCTTGCCACCTCATTATTACCCAACATGTTTCCATGCACCTTAGTCCATATCTCCATGCATATCACTTCAAAAGTCATTTCTTCTTCTCTTCTCTCTCACTCTCGGCCACAAGCACACACACACCACAAAAATCTCTCAAACTCTCTCTAGATCACTCAAGAACACTCCTTCCTCCCCTCTCCAAAAATCTCGAAAATTAGGGGCTTTCAAGAGGATCTTGCAAGTTAATCATCATCTAAGGTAAGATTATGCTTGGATCTATGGTTTAGATTCTTTTTGTTATCAAAATCCTTTCCTAATCTATGCAAAAATCGTGATCTTGCGTCCTAGAACCATCTCAAACTCGAGATCTACCAAGGAAAGGTGCTAAAGTCAAAAATCATCAAGTTTTCTTCCACCTTTTCTTCCAAAAACCGAAACCACACCCAAGGTGAGCTTCATACCCCCTATTTTCTGTTTTTATGAGTTTTGTGGGGGGGGGAATACAAGTGAAAGTGTAGATCTATATGTGTTTTGTATGCCTTGTATGATTTCCATGCTTATATGTATGCATTTGTGTGTTATAATGTTGGATCTAGCCATAAAACCCCTCAAAACCGAGATATATCTTGCGTTAAATGATTTTAGCTTCAAACATATTTCTAAATACAAAGTGTTTCAAGAAAAGTGGTTAAGTGGTTTAGTAACAATTTTCTTTGGGTTAAAAACACAAATTTTGGGCCTAAAATGTGAAAGATACAAAATTAAGGGTCCAAATTGGCATATCACGAATTCTGATGGATGAGGTGTGCCAAAACAGTTTCAATAAAACAATTTCTGGAAATATACTCATTTAGGGGATTAAAAACATAAATTCCAAGCTTAATGGGCTAAAAATGACATTTTTGGCCCAATGAGGCCCATTATGCGAGATTTTCTGTTTTGGAGGGCCAAAACTGTATTTTTCTGTTTTGGAGGGACTAACACTACACGCTATGCAATGTTTTCAATGTGACTTCATGGAATTCAAGGAATTAGGAAAACATCGGGTTTTCCTAGGGTTTTCAATACATACAGATTTGAAATGCATACAATTTTAAATGAACAATATTTTTTTACAAGCATAGAAACAAACAAGCGTACCTATGGATCTTCACAACATTTTCAAAAGCTTTTCTTTTCAGAAAATGTCGGATTTTCTGGTAGTTTTCAAACAATATAAACATTGGATTTCAAACACTAATTATGAACTCACCAACATTTCATATGTTGACGTTTTTCAAAATACTTGTATTCTCAGGGAACCAGTGAACCAAAGGAAAACATATTCGGTGATGGCTTGCAATTTGAATATGTACGAATCGAACAATTTATTTTTTGGAATGTAATGTTTAAACAATGTATGACATGTAAACGCTACCGGTTGTATTATGTTAATGCATGGTGACGAATGTTGTTATGTTTCATATATATTCAATGTTATGGTATTCAATTGAGTCACGACAGCCCCCGGACGTTTCCGCCGTCTGGTTCGGGGGTGTGACAGGTTGGTATCAGAGCTTTGTTTATAGTGAACTAGCATGTCGAGCCACACATTGATATGCAACTATAAACCAAAAGAGGGACTAACATAACTCTGAACAAAACAAGTAACTAAAACACCCCTGCTTGCATTAGGAAAAAAAACCTAACTCCGAACCAAATGCAACAACGCTGGTATCTCGGTTAATTCGGGAATGTTCTTAGTAATACCAAGGAGTGAATGTAGCCTGATCAACTACATTCCCTCCAAAGTAAAACTAACACACGTCTTGATGAGATCGGGATAGCTAGGGAACCTAAAACTATACCCTTATCACCAAAAAGAGAACGTTCGCTTAGCCTGTATAATAGTCATAGTACCCTAGGAATAATGTTAGCATATTTACGTACTCGCGCAGACAGCATGGCTGGTTTTCATCACCCTGGAGACCCCTACTTTCCTAATCAGGGAAACAACGGGTGGTTAGAGGAGGAGGAGTCTGAGGAAGAGCCTGAAGAGGAACCTAAAGATGACCCCGAAGAGGAGTCTGACGGGGAACCAGAGGCCGAAGTCGAGGGCGAGCCTGCCGAACCCGAAGAAGACGAAGAGAATTTCGAAGAAGAGCTCGATGACAGCGAAGGGGGTGATTCGGACGCGGAGTCCAAGGTCATCAACCCCCCTTACCCGATCAGGGTGCCTGCTTATCGTGTGGGACCCACTGGACCTACCCCTCCTTGGGGCATTGATCATTGGAGATGGAGCAGACATCAGGGACAGCGACCCCCGTTTGGCATGTCACGTGAGTTCTTTGACTTGAGGGACGGAGGACCAGCCGACCGAGCCCTACCGGTCATGGTGAGACGATTACGGGACACCGGCGACCTTGCTCAGGGCACTGCTGATCAAGTACGCCAGTTGTGGACTAGGGTTGAACGTGCGGAACAGGAGACGCGTGACGTCCTCCGGGAGTTTCACATGAGGCAGGTAAGGTGGGAGTCTCGACTTCAGGACGCAGAACGCTTGGTGACTCGTCTTCAGGGAGCATCCACATCTTCAGCACCACCTCCTGACGCAGCTCATCGCGGTTAGGGATAGACTTATCATAGTAGGTCATTAGGAACTATGTTATGTACTCCGGCTCTATGTTTAAGTGACTACACTACTCATGGAGCCGTTATGCTGTCGGACTAGTGTCACTCATGTATGCTCTTACGAGCAAATTTTCTTGTATTAAATCCGGATAATATTAATGAACTTTTGTGTGTTTTGCTATGATATTACCAGTTGATATGTGTTGAGACGTTATGATTGTATGCTCGATGGTAGTAATGTTTAGGTTCGTATCATACACCTAGTTAGTAGGATCACAACCTCACAGAAACCACGTACACTCAACATCTTTCCGTTTCATGACAGAAAGATGCCTCGCCCAGCTACTCGCGGAAATCCCGAACCAACCCCGCCCGAAGTTGACTCCACTTCATTCCAGGCAGCCGTGTCTGCTGCGGTCACGGCAGCTATGGCACAACTTCACCGAGGGAACAATGGAGGAGGTAACAGGCAAGGATCTGGAAGTTCGAACAACGGGACGAACCAAGGACCCACTAAAACGTGCACCTACAAGGATTTTGCGAACGCCAAACCCCGAACTTTCAACGGCACTGGAGGAGTGATTACCCTAAAGCGATGGATCGAGAAGGTAGAGTCGGTATTCGAGATATGCGAGTGCCCCGAGCAGATGAAGGTGAAGTTCGCGGCCTGCACTTTTGTGGACCAAGCACTCACTTGGTGGAATGGACACGTAGAAGCTATGACGCTTCCTATCGCCAACTCTATTCCCTGGGCAGAAATGAAAGAAATGTTAATGGCGGAGTACTGCCCCCGAGGCGAAATACAGAAGATGGAACAGGAACTATGGAATCTCACTGTGCAGAATGGGAACATCGATGCTTACATCTCGAGATTTAGCGAACTATCTCTGTTGTGCCCGGGTATGATCACATCCGAAGGAAAGAAGATCGAAGGGTTCATCTGGGGACTGACACCTCCCATTCAAGGGAATGTGATAGCTGCGAACCCTGAAACGTTTGACAGTGCAAAGAGA
This sequence comes from Lactuca serriola, assembly GCF_051521515.1. NCBI lineage: Eukaryota > Viridiplantae > Streptophyta > Magnoliopsida > Asterales > Asteraceae > Lactuca > Lactuca serriola. The sequence goes on along the minus strand of NC_136409.1, from coordinate 10,909,304 downwards.
TTGGCAAAGAGGCTATATGATCATAACCACAAAAAGGGCGAGAAGCCAATGGAGACGGAGAAGAAAAAGGAGGATGATGGTAAGAAAAGATGGAACAACAAGAGAAAGGGGCGTCAGGGCCCCGAGACCTCTAAAAAGCAGTAGACAGTGGCAGTTAACGCTGTCACCGCACCGGTTCCAGCCACACCACATGCTCCAGCCTCAGCTGCTTCAAATGCTTCAAGACCCTACTCCGGTAATATTCCCAAATGCAACAAGTGCGGTTTCCATCACCAAGGAGAATGTAGGAATTTCCATTGCACCAGTTGCAACCGAAGGGGACACACTGCAAGGTTATGCAGGACTTATCCTTCCCAGAACCAGAGTCAGGGAAACAACCAGAACAACAACAACCACCGCAATAACAACAACACCAATGCCGGCAGCAACAATACAAGGCCTAGCCACACCTGTTTCGGGTGCGGAAGGACGGGACACTTCCGTCGAGATTGCCCTAACAACAACAACTCAGGAAACAGAGGAGCAGGAAGAATGCTGACTATGGGTCAGAGTGATGCAATTCAGGACCCCGCAGTTGTGACCGGTACGTTCCTCCTAAACAACAATTATGCATGCATCTTATTTGATACCGGAGCGGAGCGAAGTTTCGTAAGTGACAAGTTTAAACATTTACTAAAACAACAACCCCAGAAGCTAAATGAAACCTATACGGTGGAAATGGCCAATGGGAAAACCGAATCCACTAGGGAGATCTACATCGGATGTACCCTAACCCTCAACCAACACGCCTTACGAATAGATCTGATGCCAGTATCAATTAGGAGTTTCGATGTGATTATCGGCATGGATTGGTTAAGCCCCCACCATGCTGAGATTATGTGCCATGAGAAGGCCATTCGCCTTCGCCTCCCGAATCACGAAACCCTAGTAATTTACGGAGACAAACCCAGTACGAATCTTCGTCTCATCTCGTGCATCAAAGCACAAAAACACTTGCGAAAGAACAATTTGGCGTTCTTGGCTCACATAGTGGACAAGACCAAAGAAGAAACTAACATCCAAGACATTCCAGTAGCGTGTGAATTTCCGGACGTGTTTCCCGAAGATCTTCCAGGAGTACCCCCAGAGAGACAGGTTGAGTTCCGAATCGACCTCATTCCAGGAGCAACTCCTCTCGCTAAATCACCATATCGGTTGGCTCCTGCTGAAATGCAGGAATTGTCCAGCCAACTCAGTGAGCTTCTGGACAAAGGATTTATCCGACCTAGCTACTCGCCATGGGGAGCTCCAGTGCTCTTTGTTAAAAAGAAGGACGGATCTTTCAGAATGTGCATCGATTACAGAGAGTTAAATAAGCTCACTGTTAAAAACCGCTAACCACTCCCACGAATCGATGATCTATTCGACCAGCTCCAAGGAGCTAGTTATTTTTCTAAAATAGATTTACGGTCCGGATACCACCAACTCAAAGTCCGAGAAGAGGATATTCCTAAAACCGCTTTCCGAACCTGCTACGGACATTATGAATTCGTCGTAATGCCCTTCGGTCTAACAAATGCACCCGCCGCATTTATGGACCTAATGAATCGAATATGTCGACCGTTCCTGGAAAACTTCGTCATTGTGTTTATCGATGACATCCTCGTCTATTCTCGAAACAAAGAGGAGCATGGCCAACATCTCCGACAAATACTAGAAACTCTGCGAACGGAAAAGCTGTACGCCAAACTCTCCAAGTGCGAGTTCTGGCTCCGGAGTGTGAATTTCCTAGGCCACGTAGTTAGCCAAGAGGGAATTCATGTGGATCCCTCTAAGTTCAAAGCTGTGGAAGGATGGGCAACTCTGACTACGCCCACCGAAATTCGTCAGTTCTTAGGCCTAGCAGGCTACTATAGGAGATTCATCCAAAACTTCTCTAAGATCGCCAAGCCGCTTACCTTGCTTACGCAAAAGGGCGTGCCATTCAAATGGACGGACCGACAAGAGGTTGCGTTTCGAACCTTGAAGCAAGCTCTTTGTAGCGCTCCTGTGCTATCTCTACCTGAAGGAACGGAAGATTTTGTAGTCCACTGTGAAGCGTCGAATCAAGGCTTAGGTTGCGTTCTCATGCAACGTGGAAGAGTGATAGCATATGCGTCCCGCCAGCTAAAGACGCACGAAGTAAATTACACGACCCATGACCTAGAACTGGGAGCCGTGGTCTTCACTCTGAAAATTTGGAGGCACTACCTGTACGGTACAAGGTGCACCATCTTCACGGACCACAAGAGCCTCCAGCACATCTTGAATCAGAAGGAGCTGAACATGAGACAACGAAGATGGGTGGAATTGCTAAACGACTATGAATGCGAGATCAAGTACCATCCAGGCAAGGCCAACGTGGTAGCTGATGCATTAAGTCGGAAGGAGTACTCTAATCGCCGTACGAAAACACACTCGATAACCATTCAGTCTCATCTGGCCACTCAAATTGCATTAGCCCAGTCTGAGGCTATGAAAGTAGAAAATAGAACTAGCGAGGCATTACGCGGGATGGAGAAGAACCTAGAAGCAAAAGAGAATGGGGTATACTACTTCATGAACCGTATTTGGGTCCCAAAAATCGGAGGATTTAGGGAGACCGTTATGAAGGAAGCTCACAAGACACGATACTCCATTCATCCCGGTTCAGACAAGATGTACTTGGACATTAAACAACACTATTGGTGGCCTAACATGAAGGCGGAAATCGCGACTTATGTTGGTAAGTGCCTTACGTGCGCCAAAGTAAAAGTGGAGTACCAGAAACCTTCCGGATTGTTACAGCAACCGGCAATCCCTGAGTGGAAATGGGAGGGGATTTCTATGGATTTCGTGACCAAGCTGCCCAAGACGTCGGACGGATTGGACACCATATGGGTAATAATCGACCGACTGACGAAATCTACCCATTTCCTGCCAATCAAAGAATCCTACAAGATGGAGAGACTGACGCGTTTGTACCTACGAGAAATCGTAAGACTCCATGGAGTGCCAAAATCTATCATTTCGGATAGGGACAGTAGGTTCACATCGCGCTTTTGGCAATCACTCCACAAGGCAATGGGAACTCATCTTGATATGAGCACCGCGTATCACCCACAAACGGACGGTCAAAGCGAACGAACCATTCAGACGCTTGAAGACATGCTTCGTGCATGTGTAATAGACTTTGGAAAGTCTTGGGATACCCACCTACCGTTGATCGAATTCTCATATAACAATAGTTACCATTCAAGCATCAAGGTGGCTCCTTTCGAAGCACTGTACGGGCGTAAATGTAGATCACCGTTATGTTGGGTTGAAGTAAGTGACACCCAACTAGCAAGAACGCATACGTCAGACAGGGCACTAACAGGACCGGAGATTATTCGCGAAACCACAGAAAAGATCGTTCAGATCAGAGCCCGATTACAAGCATCGCGTGACAGACAAAAGAGCTACGCCGATAAACGGCGAAAACCCTTAGAATTCCAGGTCGGCGATCGAGTACTGTTAAAAGTCTCACCCTGGAAAGGGGTTATACATTTCGGAAAATGGGGAAAGCTAAACCCACTGTACATTGGACCTTTCGAAATCGTTGCCCAAATAGGTCCGGTAGCATACAGACTACAACTACCCGCGGAGCTAAACGGCGTACACCTCGTGTTTCATGTCTCTAATCTGAAGAGGTGTCTATCAGATGAAACCCTTGTCATTCCTCTTGACGAAAACGAAATCAATGAGAATCTCCTGTTCGTCGAAGAACCAATCGAAATCATGTACAGGGAAGTGAAGCGTACTAAGCAAAGTTGCATCCCGATCGTGAAGGTGCGGTGGAATGCAAAGCGTGGACCAGACTTCACGTGGGAACGCGAAGATCAAATGAAGAAAAAGTACCCTCACATATTCTAGCATTCTCAAATCTAGCTTTCAAACAGAATTTCGGGACGAAATTCCCTCTAACGGGGGGATGATGTCACAACTGGAAATTTTGTGTCATGTAATCTATACATGACACAAATAGTCATCAAGTACTACAAATACATCATGCAAGTACTACAAATAGTCATCAAGCAATTGGAAACCTTAGAAGTCCTTGTTTAAGTCCATTTTGGGCTAGGACTCCCTTATTGGATCCAAATGGACCAATAAGCTTCCAATTTGACTATCAAGGGCTTAGAACCCTAATTTGGGCTCTAATTGGACCCACACTAATTTATTCCAACATTTTAGGTCATGTTGGACCTAGAATGAAATGAATTAAAAGCCTTGATACATGAATCACCTAAACTAGTCCAATAAAGATATGAAAATCCTAATACATTCTTTAAGGTATAAAACACACCCTAACTAACTCTAATTTTGGGCTTAAGGGAAAAAGCCCAAAATTTTCTTTTCCCTTTCAAATTCTCGGCCCAAGGCCCAAGCCCAAGGAAAAATGGAAGAGTTGACTATTTGCTTGCCACCTCATTATTACCCAACATGTTTCCATGCACCTTAGTCCATATCTCCATGCATATCACTTCAAAAGTCATTTCTTCTTCTCTTCTCTCTCACTCTCGGCCACAAGCACACACACACCACAAAATCTCTCAAACTCTCTCTAGATCACTCAAGAACACTCCTTCCTCCCCTCTCCAAAAATCTCGAAAATTAGGGGCTTTCAAGAGGATCTTGCAAGTTAATCATCATCTAAGGTAAGATTATGCTTGGATCTATGGTTTAGATTCTTTTTGTTATCAAAAAACTTTCCTAATCTATGCAAAAATCGTGATCTTGCATCCTAGAACCATCTCAAACTCGAGATCTACCAAGGAAAGGTGCTAAAGTCAAAAATCATCAAGTTTTCTTCCACCTTTTCTTCCAAAAACCGAAACCACACCCAAGGTGAGCTTCATACCCCCTATTTTCTGTTTTTATGAGTTTTGTGGGGGGGGGGGGGGGAAATACAAGTGAAAGTGTAGATCTATATGTGTTTTGTATGCCTTGTATGATTTCCATGCTTATATGTATGCATTTGTGTGTTATAATGTTGGATCTAGCCATAAAACCCCTCAAAACCGAGATATATCTTGTGTTAAATGATTTTAGCTTCAAACATATTTCTAAATACAAAGTGTTTCAAGAAAAGTGGTTAAGTGGTTTAGTAACAATTTTCTTTGGGTTAAAAACACAAATTTTGGGCCTAAAATGTGAAAGATACAAAATTAAGGGTCCAAATTGGCATATCACGAATTCTGATGGATGAGGTGTGCCAAAACAGTTTCAATAAAACAATTTCTGGAAATATACTCATTTAGGGGATTAAAAACATAAATTCCAAGCTTAATGGGCTAAAAATGACATTTTTGGCCCAATGAGGCCCATTATGCGAGATTTTCTGTTTTGGAGGGCCAAAACTGTATTTTTCTGTAAAACAATGAACCATAAGTGTTCCAAATCCTTTCCAAAGGTTTAAAATTCTTTTTAAATTTAAAAAAGGACCAAAATTGCAAAAAATATTACAATTTGGGCCAAAATTGTAAAAGTTGCGAAAAGAAGGGTTATAACCGAGAAAACTGAAATTTCAGGGACTTAAACTGTTTTCATTGAGAAATATGCAGAAAAATATTAAGTTCAATAACCTTTGGTGTTAAAATGTCAAGAAAATCAATTCAAGGACCAAACCGGAAATTATTTAACAAAAGGGTTGCAAAAGTAAATTTTAAAATCAATGAGGGGCTGAAACAGACAACTTTCAAGGCTATTTCAATACATGCAAACAATGGTACCACGACTATCGACGAAATACAATACATTACAATACCAAAAGTCGTTGTTAAACGAATTGGCTCGGTCTCGAACCAATAGAAACCTACAACTACTAACACTACGACACTACGATACTACGATACATACAAGTAACGTTTGGTAATACATTATACATGCGAGTGTGCAAACACGTCTACGCACCATCTTTGGGCCCCAAAAGTGTAAAATCTTGTTCGTTGAGCCTAGCTAGCCCAATGACCTGATCTTAAGGCCCGAAGACATTTTTTTTTACGGAGTGTTGGGTTTTACCGATCCGACACAACGTAAATGGACTTTCAATGGCTTGTATACTACTGGTCCCCAAGGGTCCTTTGGTATTGCTAGTAAAGTCTACATTTCATGCGAGGCGGGTCGGGACCCCTCGTACATTTTATCCCCAACCAGTTAATGGAGTCATCGGGGTCTTCGTGACCTCTTTCTCTTCGGATGTGGGACTACACATAGTCAGGGCGATTGGATAACGTGATTAGTACGGACGACGCCTACGGGATTGTTAGTATAGCTATAGACTAGTCGTTTGTGTAACGCGTGTTTGTAGCAAATAATCATGCTCAAAAATAATCCAACGTCGCCTGGGACTGACACTACACGCTATGCAATGTTTTCAATGTGACTTCATGGAATTCAAGGAATTAGGAAAACATCGGGTTTTCCTAGGGTTTTCAATACATACAGATTTGAAATGCATACAATTTTAAATGAACAATATTTTTTTTTACAAGCATAGAAACAAACAAGCATACCTATGGATCTTCACAACATTTTCAAAAGCTTTTCTTTTCAGAAAATGTCGGATTTTCTGGTAGTTTTCAAACAATACAAACATTGGATTTGAAACACTACTTATGAACTCACCAACATTTCATATGTTGACGTTTTTCAAAATACTTGTATTCTCAGGGAACCAGTGAACCAAAGGAAAACATATTCGGTGATGGCTTGCAGTTTGAATATGTACGAATCGAACAATTTATTTTTGGGAATGTAATGTTTAAACAATGTATGACATGTAAACGCTACCGGTTGTATTATGTTAATGCATGGTGACGAATGTTGTTATGTTTCATATATATTCAATGTTATGGTATTCAATTGAGTCACGACAGCCCCCGGACGTTTCCGTCGTCTGGTTCGGGGGTGTGACATTATCTAACAAGGAAACCCTAATTTGACTGCTTAGGCCCTAAGCAACCCATGGACTGCCTCCTTAGAGGCCTTGGACGATTTCTAATGGGTTTCCCCATAGAATTCGTCCACTCAATCCTCGATAGAGTCCATTAGCCCAATATTCAACTATCACACAATTGACAGTTCTAGTCCCCTTTATTTAATTAATGTATTTTTAGCCACGAAATTAATTCTTATTAATTCTTGAATAATATTAATTAAACAATATGATTTCGCCTTTAATATATTATTCTCATAATATATTAATAAATCATAATTAATCCTCTCTATCTCCATAATTCATCCTATGAATTTGCTTTGGTGATGGCAACCCAAAAGGACCATGCACCATCGGGTGAAGTACATACCAAAATAGTTATGGACTTAGACACTAATCCAATAGTCTCCCACTTGGATAAGTCTAATAACTATTTTGCGTATGACTTCAGATCCTGATCTGCAATCGTAGCTTTGAAAAGTCGCAGTCAACTCTGATCTTATCAGATACGCATCCTTTAGATAAGGGATCATATATTCCTCCATTATAGATATTGTATAGACTGAGACATTGATTTAAATCATTCTCTATGTCTATGTGTTGTTTCCCGATTTCCGATTTACGACGACTGACAATAGACTACAATTGAACACATCAAATTAGTCCCGGCTTGGCCCAGCGCTTAGGTGTCATCACTAAATGATTGAGGGGCCCACAAATATCGCTTTTATCCTACTTTAGGTAAAAGGAATGGATAAACTTCGACTCAATGCTCGCTTGCACTCACTCACTGAATCACACACAACATTATGTTTTATAACACCAAGTTACTAGTGCATTTACATATTATCAATGTGTAACCGACTCGCAAGATACAACTCACACATCTCGGTTTCAAGAATATAAGATATTATCATCTCACCAATCACTCGTGATAAAATCCATGAAGTGATCCAAGTGAGCGTGGGTTTGATCCAATACTCTAATCTTATAGCAGCACTCATGAACCCTGCAGCAAACTTTTGCTATGTCTAAAACACTTTAGACAATCTACAGCCAGATTCATGACAGTCTTCTTTCATTCCTACTTCCAAAGAATGAGCGACTGTGGAGAGTTTGAATAATCTTATTATTCGGGAAGTCAAAACATGCAAAGTGAAACACAAGAATAATACTAATCCCATATGGCCCCAAACTTTGGGTATAAATAAAACATTTTATTTAATCACGATATTGATTACTCATTATTTGTTGTTTCGGATAATCAACTTCTTAGTTAAATTATAAGAACAATTGTCCCATGCTATTAGCATGCGCACTATCTTTACCTATGGTGCTTACTTTGTGAAATAGTATAATTGAATAAAATTTTCTATCACACTCATTTCATAATTCCTAATCCATTAGTGTAATAATACAAAATTCTCGCCACTACTAGAATATGTTAGATTCTAACATTTTATGCAACGGTCATTTCGTAATATCACGGCATAAAAGTCACCATGACTCGGCCAACGAAATTACAAAATGCTCTATTGGAGATTGTTACAAGACAGCTGCATAGTCATGAAGTCTCATCCTTCTTTCATAAAAGTTTCTAATCTAGACATTGATTCTCGATATCCAACTCCCAATATGGAAACATTTCCATATTTGCCATACGATAACGTATTCTTCTAACTGTCCATATGGTCCATCCATGACTATACTTCTAACTGTCCATAAGCAACTAACCCTTGGCGAACCTTAGATTGTCATTGGCAGTTATTTAATTATTTTAGTCAAAACCAGTTCTATTTGCTTTTTCCCTCTAAATGTCCTAGCATTTGGAAAACTTTAGAATGGTCAAATATTATAGCATATGGAATTGATCCTATACTTGAAGCGTATGGGATGCAATTCATAATGGAAAACGTGATACTTTACCAGTTTCTTACTATAATATCGTCATAATATTTCTATTTGTCGTGTTCTCAAAAATTCGAACTATGAAGAGGTATGACGTAATCATAATCGAACTTTGAGAATGCAAATAATAAATATACCCTTGACTAAATTCAATTAAAATTTCTCGATCTGATCTCTTAGATTAGAAACAAAGTATAACATTCTCTCTCTTAATTATAGCAAATACAACTTTTCAACCCCTGCAACATTGCAAAGTGAAACTTTTGTTTTTCTATAATTAATTTTGCCAACTTGCAATACTAAATAATAATCATGCTCCTACTAACATGATGATTATATCCATTCCAGTATAATATTTATGCTCCCACTAGCTTTGACACGTATTTAGGAACCAACTAAACTTTTAGGAATCAAAACTTATTGACTTCCAAAGTTCATTGTGTAACATCCGAAAAATACTGGCCAAAAATTTCATTTTTAAATACGTCATAATAAAACCAACAGTGTAATAAAACATTTGTAATATTATGTCATGTCAAAACCAAAGTAAAAATAATCAAACATGTTGTCATAAAACAATATCAGAGTATAATCCCAAAGATCTCATGTGTGGAAAACCATAGTGTGATATGCTGCGATCAAGCCGGCTCCTTTCCTTTAAACACGAAGTACCTGAAACCAAAACAGAAAACCGTAAGCACGTAGCTTAGTGAGTTCCCTCATCATACCACATACCATACAATCACAAAGCATACATATTGTCGGGCAATTCTGGGGTGCCCGACCTACCCGGTACGGCCATTCTGGTGTGCCGACCTACCCGTGTCAAGCCATTCTGGGGTGCCGACCTACCCGTGTCAAGCCATTCTGGGGTGCTTACTTACCTGTTTCAAGCCATTCTGGGGTGCTGACCTACCCGTCGGACCTAACAACCGACCCTCGGGGACTATTCCACCCCTACTGCTACTATCACGTATATCATAACATAAACATACTATCAGACATATCTGGGGTGTCCGAACTACCCTTCAGTCCTAACAACCGAACTTGGGGACTATTCCCCTCCTACTACCACTATCACATATAACATATCATGTCAGCATATAAACATATCATCACATACTGTCAGACATATCTGGGGTGTCTGACCTACCCTTCGGTCCTAACAACCGAACTCTACTACTATCACATATAACATATCATGTCAACATATAACATATCAGGTAGTAGCAAACCTAGATGATATCACAAAGACCATCATCTAACATACAACTCCTACTCGTGGGCTGGCATTGTGGCTGTAGACCCACCGCTACTGGAAGGTGACTCACCTCACACTGCTGAAGTCCCGAAGACACAATCCCACACTTGCTGAAGTCCTGCAGACTCGACCCCAGCTGTGTGATGACAGATTCCCGAACTGTCAACACCAAAACAACACCCTATTAATAATTGGGTCCCATCACATAACCATATTACATACTTGGTTAATTGCTACATTACCCCAGGCTTGGCTTATTTAAGCCCAAGGCCCAATCCATAGGCCCAAAGCCAACTAGGAATCAAAGCCCAACATATGGCCCAATTTTCTAAATTGGGACCAGGCCTATACATGGTCTTATTCTAAGGCCCAACATTTTACAATCATTAAGGCCCAACTATGGCCCATCTATGGCCCAATTTTCCAAATTGGGCCCAACCCGTTACATAGGCCTTACCATAGGCCCATTAAATTATTCTAGTCCATTTGTTTGACTCTGGATGGCCCATTAATAACCAGATCATCAACGCCCAATTAAGGAGTTAGGGTGAAGTTTCCTACTTAACCCATTAAGGACTTAATCCTCTAAGGAATTAATCCATTAAGTCCACTTTCGCTTAAATTAATCTTGCCAATGATTATTATTATTATTCCAGGTTATTAATAATTCTCGTGTGTTCCGATTATTTCCGCAAAATTAGGGTTTCATGACATTAGGGTTTCCAACCCATCTTAGCCCAATAGGCCCACTAGCTAAGTCCTTGGATCCATTATGGTCCATTAAGCCCATTAGTAACATGCTTCGGCTTTTATGTCCATTAAGCCTCATTGGGCCCATTAGGGTTTTAGTCCCTTGACCAAACATCCCCAAACTAGCAATCCCAAAACAACTAAGCACACTGCCACCCGACACGGCGGCAGGAGGCGGAAGCCACCACCCTAGTATGGTGGTTTGAGTTCCATTTCATTATTCCAATTTTTACAATTATAATGAACTCACGAAATAACACACACACACACACTATACTAAAAATAACACACACCCACAACCACCCTCGTGGTGGTCGGTGGTGGTACATGGTGGCAGCCACCATGGCTAGGGGCCATGGTGGTTTTCTTCTCTATTTTTCAGCCATCAAAACACACAACACACTCTTGCTTGGGAATGCACATAACCACCCACCACACGGTGGCACACGGAGGTTCTACGGCAGCAGCAACATGGCGGCGATCATGGAGCACGGAAGTCAGGAGATATGGCGGCAGCTAGGGTGTAGCAGTGCCTCCCCTTGATCTTGACGGTGCCTCTCAATAGTCCCGCTTAACAAGTTGTTGGTGAATGGTGATTCCTTCACGCCGGAAGCGGAGGCTCGCAGTGGCGATTTCGGTGGTTTGTTGGTTCTACACAACGCTAGCATCAAGAGTTGGGAGTAGAATAAGATAGGGCAGTGAGAAATTATATCAGCGACCGGTTGTCGCCATCCAAGCCTTAGAGGCTTCCTCAGCTGTGCTTAACATCGTCGGTCGTAGGATGCAAGTGGTGGAGTGGTGGTCAGATTTGACACCAACGATGGCGAGAAAGGAGAGTAGTGGCGGCGAACTCCAATCACAGTTTGGAGGTTCGATATCGGCGCCTCAATACTTCTAACAACAGCGTTGTGGCGGCACCCGGCGACTAGTGACCTCAATGGAGGTGGTGGTGCGGTGCTGGAGATTGAAGGGGTGAGAGCGGCGGCTACCGGAAGTGATGAAAGAGGGAAGGTGGCGGCTGTATGCAACTTCTAGGGTTAGGGTTATAGGACGTTCTTATACCCGACACCCCTTACAAACGTTATTCCATAATGGCATAAATGGTCCCTCCCTCTAGGAACAATTTCGAATTTACTCCCATATTTACACTTTAAACCCCGACTTCTATAATTTCTCACATATTAGGTCCAACCGTTACCAAACAGCCCCTCCTCTACAAATTGTTCTCCAATGGAGTCCAGAATTTACTTTTTAGCCCCTTCTTCCATAAATCCATTCATATTATGCCCAAATTATACCAAACAACCCCTGTCTTCTAAAAATCTTTACAAAGTAAATCCCGAAACTTACACCTTTCTATATAATTATTAATTTTAGGCTATCATTCGTTTATTAATTTATTTATTTAACTTAATAAATAAACGGGTGTTACACATTGTTTCTAATATGATGTGCTTCGATAAGCCTTTATCTAAGCTTCTCAAAATCACACACCTTTCCTTAGACAGCTCATATGTTTGTCTAAACTAATTTAGAACTTATCTTTCTATGTCCTAAATGTTTAGACTAATTTCCAAATCTCACAATTCGAACTATGAAAAGGGATGCCGTAATCATAATCGAATTTGAGAATTCAATTTACGTAGTCGCTATCTCCTTAAAATCTCTCTTAGTGAAAGCGCTTCCTCACAATCATTTTCATGAAGGAGAGAAACCTTATGAAACTTAGATTTTATGGTGTATGTGTTCCTATCCATGTGAATTTTCCATAACCATAATCGAAAGATAATGTTTGTGACAAATTCAACTTCCTATGGACTGAACTTGTTCATTCTTAATTTCTTTCCATCAAGGGTCCCACCATTACTTCCAAGTTATCTAGTATCTCACCCATGCCAGTCAATGTACATTCATTGAACAAGGTGCTTGCCTTACGCAGTCTATTGAGAACTCATAGAACTCATATGCATAATCACTCAATAGGATTGGCACAAAAATAGAATCTTTTTAACACGATAGGTTACAAACCGGAAGTCGTGTGCTAGTGTATAATAAGTTTACTCTTGATTAGTTCTTGAATCTTTTCAAGATCTTCAGACTCCTACTGACCTCCTGACATATTAGATTCTGTTATCAAGAAACATTTCTTGATAAACAAATATCCAAGAGTTTGTGTGTATCTATATGAAGACAAAAACATTACACACATTTGCTCTTAGTTGGTCCTTGTCTTCTACAGGACATCACAACTTGCCAATTTCAAATGTGCAAGATAAAGAAAAACAATTTTCTACTTCACATTTGATGAGTGTGTGTCACTCAATTCATAATCTTGGAATACGATTCTAAGACTTGATTTTGGAACGAAGTGTGACTCATCCATTTGATTTAACCATTTCAACAATATTCAATTGCTCTTCTTAGCCATACGAGTACACTAAGATGTCCTTAGAGCATCAATTGTGATACGGTTCTTAATCATTAAGACGATCACAAAATTTGATACAAAAGTACTCTCCCTTCTTCTTAGATTTTAGAAACCTTTTATCTTTCTGCCTTCATTGACTCTTCTTATTCGTTCAGCCATTCATTGAAACCTTTCAATGATTCAGAATTACACTTAATCTTGTAAGTATAACCACATTTACTAGACCTTTTGGTAAATCATGAGGAATAGTCTCATTGTTATTTGTGGTGGACTTGACTAGTGCACAACATTGTGTTCTATTCCTTTCGTCCTTCACTTGACTCACATACATGTGTGATCAAGGAATTAGTCTTAATTTCCTAAGTACCAAGATTTCCATACATCACATGATTCAAATCATATGATTCCATGTTTCTGTCCAATTGATACTTGGGTGATGGGAATCTTTCCTTACTTAAAAAATTTTTACACTACCATAAATACCATAACTAAGAATCAAATCCATTTATAGAAATACACAAACATCAATTTTTCACAACGATTTCATTGCAAGAATATAGATAAATAAGATAAATCAAACTTTATTTTATTCATAAAAGCAGCGGAAAACATGTCCTTACAATGCAAAATCAACTGAAAAACTATGTAATCAAATATCCCTAACAACTCTATCATAACTTCCTAAGCTCAAAATCTGATCTTCAAATCCATGCGATCGTGATCCATTTCTTCGTGATCAGACTCATCTTGCTCTTCCATCAAGCTTCCTCTCTTTTCTCTGATTCTGCAAAACATCCAAATGTAATCTTATCACATTTTGTATTAAGAATCAATGAATAGAAACTTAATGGAGTTAGATAGTGGATTTTACCTGAAGTAGAGCCATACGTCTTGACTCTCCCATCACTTAGATCTCTCAGGTAGACTGGGCAGCTTCGTCTCCAATGCCCCTTCTATTGGAAATAAAAGCAAATTGACTCTTTTGGAACAGCACACGGAACTATTTAAGACTTAGCCTTTCTCTTATGATCAAACTTTTCAACCATGGCATGCCTTTCGTTGCCATTTCCTATATCCATAGAGGTCTGGAAGGCAAATCCACCAATTAACTTTGTTTTTCCAGTGCGCCAAATCATTGCTGATTCAGCAGCAATAAGCATATAGGTTAGATCGATGAGGGTCACGTCGTGGTTCATCATATAGTACTCTCTTATGAACTCACTATATGAGTCAGGAAGCGACTGAAGAACCCAGTCAACAGCCAGCTCCTCATAGACAACAGATCCCAACATTCTTAACCTATCAATGTGTGACTTCATCTCTAGGACGTGTGCACTGACTTTCCTTCTTCATGTTTACTTGCCAAAAGGGCCTGTGTGAGTTTGAAATTTTCAATCCTTTGAACTTGTGGGTTAGGGAGAACAATACGAGGAGATGGAGGAAGTGAATCATGATCTCGTGTTCCTCGATCGAATCGTGGAATATCATCTTCATGTGGAAAGCGTGTTCCACGAGATTTAGGAAGACCATAGCTGTCAAACTTTACATCTACAACACAGGAGAAAAATCAAGTTAGTTGATATACTGAGTCCTTAATAAATCACCAATGAGATACTAAGGCTAGGATCCAACACGATATTCCACACCTTGGGAGAGGGATGCTGTAACCCAAATTACAGAATATTTGAAGGTAAGTGAATGACGATTCACTAATTTTCCACCATGAAAAAAACGAAAAAAGGGATTAGGTTTTAAACGTATTGAGGAACTCCTAGATCCTTTGAGATTCACTAAACTTTTCAATGGCATGTCTAAATCTTGATATGCCCCTTGATTTGTGACTGGGATGCCGAGGATCACAAAACAAGGTGTGAATAACCATGCAAACTTACATGGTGCCCCCAATGTTAAAGTCACCCATTCGATGTGCCGGTTAACCACACACGCTCCACCGAACTATAACAAACATTGAGTCACCATTTGCTACCTTTGCTTAGAACCATTTAGTGTGCCGGTTAACCACACACGCTCCACTAACGTCTTCGCAATGGTACAAAGTGTAATTTCATGGAATTGCATCAAATTCACTTTTGCCTAAAGTAACTAAGATTGCGAATTTTGTATAAAACATTTAGTTACTTTATACTTGATTATACTTTTAATGGAAATGGTTTGCCCTATCCTACCTGTTCGGCTAACGACCCTCCACCAGTCAAGAGTGTGGTAAGTAAGAGTGGATACCCATTCAATCTTCATTTTATAGGCAATTTCCTCAAACACCCCTTATAGACCAACTTCGTGAATGAGGCCTACTAACGGTAAGACTAGCAGTTTAAGTTATACATATATAATATTAAACTTTTAATGTTATATATAGTATAAGGGTGTATTTTACAATTTTAAAATACTAGGTGGTCTAATTTAATAAATTATACTTTTAATTTAATTAAATGTAAACTATATCACTATGGATTTATTAACTCTCTTTTAATTATATACTTAATTTACTTAATAAGACCATAAGGGTGCAATTTGAACCTTTTCAAAACTTAGGGTTTTAGAATTTAACATCCTTTTAAAATTAAACTTTTTAATTAAAATTTAAATTCCAAAACTTGAGGGTAAGTTTTGAAACATTTCAAATCATTAGGGTTTAGAATTTAAATATTTCAAATCAAACCTTTTAATCAAAAATTTAAATTCCAAAACATGAGGGCAAGTTTTGAAACATTTCAAAACTCGAAGGATCAAATAGCAAATAATTTATATTAAACATATAATTTAATGATTATCTAAATTTCACCTAGTCAATATTACTTGCAAGACAATTTACCAGTTTAATTCAAATAATCAATTATTATCATATAAGGAAATTATCATTTAATCAAATGGTAATTATCTTTTTTTTGGTCAATGATACACTCAAATATATGATAAAATTCGGATATTAATGACCCAAAGCAATTAAGGCAAGTATCCTCAAGCAAAATAGCAAGAAATCCCGAAATCCGCTCTAACTGACGCTCGAACTCGCCGAGTTCCACTATGAACTCACCGAGTTGAAGCTACTCGCCGAGTCCACTATGGAACTCGCCGAGTTCATCAGTCAGGGGCACAAAAAAACGATTTTTAGGGCTTGAGCAAATAAACAAGGCATCAGTACAATAGAAACCAATCAAGGCTCTGATACCACTGATGGGTTTAGGACATAAGAACATCCAATGTGCTCATGCAAACCCTAATGCTTGGATCTAGGTTTCTCTATTGTACATGCATTCATCCAAGACTTTAAACCCTAGATCTAGCATATGATAATTGATATTAATATATGAATTAGGGTTTAGATCATACCTTGATTGTTATGTAGCAACAACAATCTCAAATCCTCCTTGTAATGGCTTTGGAAATCTTAGAGTCACAAGTGTCACTCCTCCAGTGGCTCACAAACACCAAGAGCTAGAGGATGCAGAATGAGAAGAGAGGAGGCACCGAAAAACATGTAGAAACCCTAAGGAATCAGTTAGCCACATTTTTGGTGCCGTAGGGATCCTTAAATAGTGAGGCTATTAGGGTTATCTAACGAGGAAACCCTAATTTGACTGCATAGGCCCTAAGCAACCCATGGACTCCCTCCTTAGAGTTCTTGGACGATTTCTAATGGGTTTCCCCTTAGAATTCATCCACTCCATCCTCTATAGATTCCATTAGCCCAATAATCAACTATCATACAATTGACAGTTCTCGTCACCTTTATTTAATTAATGTCTTTTTAGCCACAAAATTAATT
Source organism: Lactuca serriola (assembly GCF_051521515.1). Classification (NCBI taxonomy): domain Eukaryota; kingdom Viridiplantae; phylum Streptophyta; class Magnoliopsida; order Asterales; family Asteraceae; genus Lactuca; species Lactuca serriola. The sequence continues at coordinate 10,892,194 of NC_136409.1, read as the reverse complement.
TTAATTAATTCTTATGTAATATTAATTAAACAATTTGATTTCTCCTTCAATATATTATTCTCATAATATATTAATGAATCATAATTAATCCTCTCTCTGTCCATAATTTATCCTATCAAGTTGCTTTAGTGAAAGCAACCCAAAAGGACCATGCACCATCGGGTCAAGTACATACCAAAATAGTTATGGACTTAGACACTAATCCAACAATGATACCTTCCACGTGTCCCAGTTGAGGAAGTGTATAGCCGATGAGTCGACGGTAGTGCCACTAGAGGTTATTCAGGTGGATGCGAGCCTAAATTATGTTGAGAGGCCAATCGCGATCCTGGATCGGAGCATCAAGGATCTGAGGAACACGGAGGTTCCCCTGGTTCAGGTCCAGTGGCAACATCGGAGAGGGTCCGAGCTAACTTGGGAGCCGGAGTTGGAGATGCGGGAGCAGCATCCAGAGTTGTTTGCAGAGCGAGACTTCGAGGGCGATGTATGATTCTAGTGGTGGAGAATTATAACATCCAGAATTCCATGTATCATATTTTGATTATTTATTTTTGTCAAAAGAGGGACTCGACGAGTTCATGCCTACACTCGTTGAGTAGGATCGCGATTTGCTGACTGGATTTAATGAAGGAACTCGACGAGTTGGGGATTCGACTCAACGAGTCTGTGCTATGGGCAGAACCCTAAATCCTTGGGCTAGTTCCCCATTTAAGGGATCTTATGGCCCTCATTTGCGACCACCTTCACGCTTGAAAACACCAGAGAGCCAGAGAGCGTAGAGAGAGAGAGAGAGAGAGAGAGAGGAAACCATTTTCATTCAAGTGTGATTTTGCAAGGAAAAATGAAGGAGGGCAATCTAGACGGCTTAAGGAGCTCAGATCTACTACCATTTTATCAGTAGAGGCTAATAGAGGTATGGACCTATGTTGAATCTCATGTTTATGGTGATCTACTTGAATCTAGGGTTTTCTTAGCCCTTCTTTAGCTTGGATTAGAAGCTTATGAGGTCCCAAGGTGGAATAACTCATAGATCTGGACCCTAAGAGGTCCAGATAGTCCTAACCATTCTGCTTTATGCTGTTCCATTAGAGGTATGAGCCTAGGGTGCCATTTTTGAAGCTATTTCACCAAAAGAAGCATTATGGAAATTGCATGAGTGCCAAGATTGGACCTTTACGTGATTATTGAGCATTGGGAAGTCAGATCTATAGGTTAGAGAAATAGATCTGACCTCAGAAGGTCATTTGAGTGTGGCTATGGAAGAAACTCGTCGAGTCCATAAGAGAACTTGACAAGCCGAGTCGGGGTTACCCTGCAATTCATGACCAGTGGTAACCCGTCGAGTGGAAGGTTCACTTGACGAGTCGAGTGAGGCCTTATAAGGATTCAGAGGACACGATTGGACTCACTAAGTCACCCATGTACACTCGATGAGTCTGGTCAAAGTTTGACCGTTGACTAGAGTTGACCATGGGGTTTTGGTCAAGTTGATTCAAGAGAGGTCATAGAAGGGTAGAATGGTCTTTTACCCATTATTAGAGATAAGAACATGAGAGGATTTTGATTGTAGATGTTATCTTGTTGATAGGAGGAGGCTAGGTCGGGATATTCGAGCACAAGAGTTTATCCGACTTCATACGAGGTGATTCTTCTCACTATATATTACCTAGAGTGGTAGCTATGTGCAAACCGGAGTGTCTTATGTGTTAAGTGTATGTTTGAGATTATGTGCATTGTGCTATATGTATGTTATGTGTTATATAGACCAGATCAGAGGGTCCAACGACTCATGAGGCTAGAGGGTCCTCAATCAAACCAGACTGGAGGGTCCAATGACCTATGATCGAACCAGAGGGTCCAACGAGCTACGGGGCTGGAGGGTCCCGTTGAAACACATCGACCGGAGGGTCGTACTGTGATATAGTCTTGAGTGGCATATGTGTTATATGCGTTATTTTGGGGAACTCACTAAGCATTTATGCTTACCGTTTGTGTGATATGTGTTTCAGATACCAGCGAGGATCGCGGGAAGGCGCCGGTATGATCTGTACACACGAGAAGAAGAGTTGTTTAAGATTCTGAGATTTGTTACTATGACATTTGACATTATGAGAGTTTGAGAACTACTATATGAGTTATGGTTGTTTTTAAAAATGAAAAATTGTTTTTATTTTTTACTTCGTTACATGAAGAGGGGGAGTTTGTGGTTACAACAAAGTGTGTATGGTCATGGGTTTGCGGCCCAATGGGGTTATTGGCCCAAGTGTGTGCTTCCCACGGGTTTATGGCCCATGAGTTTGTGGCCGTAAACACTCGATGAAAGGTGCAATTTGTGGTGTTTCAAGGTCCTTTCTAGCCTCCCAGAAGTGTTATATGTCTCGTGCATAGCTAAAAGAAGTGTTTAAGGTCAATATTTGACCAAATACTAGGGTTTACGGTCCTTGAGGTGTGTATGGTCGTAAACCCACCGTGTTCATGCTTCTTGGGTTGATTTCTAAGTGAAAATCAAAAGTTTCTAGTAGATATCAAGCGTATGAAGTAGTTACTTACTATTAGGAAGCTTGGAATGAGGTTTTTAGCCACCAAGAACTAGTGTGTGTTCTTGGTGTTCTTGGTGAGAGAGAAGATCTAGACAAAGATGAGATTAAATGAGATGAAACATGTATTCATCACTGGATAATAGATTGAAACACAATGAAGGTGAAGAATCACTTACATTCTTGAGAATCCTTGAGTAAAAACCGATGGATGTAGAGAGAGAGTAGAGAGAGAAGGTCTTTGAAGTGGGTAAAGTGTGAAATGAAGGCTAAGCATCCCTTATATAAGGTTGACTTTTCGGCCAAGGGAGATGGGTGGGGGTGTACGGCCGTAAACTCGAGTTTGAGGCCATACACTCCTCTCGAAGGGGTGTTTGGCCCGGATGCTATGCTTTGACTCAGAAAAACGCGTTCTTGGATCTAAAACTTGATGTACTGAGCTTAGCATATTTAATTAGACCCAAAATAATGCTAACAAGAGTAGAAATAAATTTTGAATTGATTTATTTTTAACGGTTTGAACAGAAGAAATTTTGGGTTGTCACAAGAGAGAATTCCATGCACCCAAAAACACCTCCATGAACTCCAAGAACAAGGGGTGGCAGTTTTAGGTAATGATACATGTATTTATATGTGTTGAAATCCAAGAGTCATGGGTATAACCCAAATCCATAGCCATGGGTTTTATGATCCATGGTTCATGTGGCCCAACTCTTTATATATCCATACACAAACTTGGTCCAACATGGATCATAAGCCCAACATATATAAATATAACTAATTACATTAATAAGTCCCCATAGATTTAATTAGTCTCTTTTTTATCACTAAATTAATTCCAAATTAATTCTTGATCAATACTAATTAAAACATATGATTTCATATTAATATATTAGAATTATAATATATTAATAAATCATACATAACCTTCTCTCAAGAATCCATCCTAACAAATTATCCTGATGATATGCAACCCAAATGGACCATGCTACTCTTGGGTCGAGTTCATACCAATAATAGTTATGGGCATAGAAAACTAATCCAACAGTCTCCCACTTGGATAAGCCTAAAAATATTATTCAAGTGTGACTCCAAGATCCAGACCATCAATCGTAGCTCTTAAAAGTCGTTGTCGAACTCTGACCTAGTCAATGACATGTCCATTAAATAAGGGATGATATATTCCTCCATTCTAAATATCACATGGACTGAGACATGGATTATAATCATTCTCTCAGTCCATCTGTTTGTTTCCCGATTTCCGATTTATGACAACTGACTAATTGAATAAATCAAATCAGTCTAGGCTCGGACGATCACTTACGTTTCTCATCACTAAAGCATCAAGGGTGCCACATATAACGCTTTTATCCATATTGGATAAAAGGAACAGATAAACATCGACCCAAATGCAAGCTTGTACTTACTCATCAAATCATACACAACGATGTGTTTTATAACATCCAATTTAATGGTGCGTTTACATATGTCAATGTACGGCCGACTCATAACTACAACTCACATGTATCCATTTCAAGAATATAAGATATTATCATCTCATGATCACTCATGATAACATCCATGAAGTAAGTCAAATGAGCATGGGTTTAATCCAATACTCGATTCTCATTCCAGGAGCACTCATGAATACTACAACAAACTTCTGCTATGCCTAAACGCCTTTAGACAGTCATACAAACCCATTCATGACAGTCTTGCCTCAATACCTACTTCCAAAGTAGGATCGACTGTGGATAGTTTGAATAACCTAATTATTCGGGAATTCAAAACATGCAAAGTGAAACACAAGAATAATTGAAACTAATATGGTCTTAGAACTTGTGAATATAAATAAAACACCTTTTATTTATCACCGTATTGATTACACATTATTCATTGTTTAATGTTTCAAATACTCAACTTAATACTTGAACTAAAACAATACTCATGCCATGCTCCAAGCACGCACACTATGTTTAACTATGGTCCTTTCTTTGTGAAATAGATCAACTGAAAATATTTCAATGATGCTCATTTCACAACTCCAAATCTTTATGATAAATGTAAGAATACCAAATTCTTACCATTTACCTAAATCTGTTAGATTCTAAACTTATATGAATTGATCCTCTTGTAACGACTATGCACAAAAGTCATAAAGACTTGGCAATAGACATTACAAAGTATTCCAATTGAGAGAAATTCCATGGAAACAAAGTCTAACATTCAAAGTACATTCATTTGAATCTCCTTCTTGCATTAAGTTTTCTAATCTTACACAGATTTGAAGAACAACTTCCACCTATGGAAACATTTCCATATTCCTATTTTGACTATCACCTCTGAACAAGAGTTGCCTCTTTTCATCATATGTCAATATGATCTTTCCTAAAATTAACACTATACTTCCAACTTTCCATGAGCAACCAATCTTTGGTAAACCTCAGATTATTCTCGAAGTTGCTTAATCATTTTAGTCATACCCGTTTCTAGATTATTCTCGAAGTTGCTTAATCATTTTAGTCATACCCGTTTCTAGGACTTTTTCCCTCTTATCCCTAAGCAATTGGAAAATTAGAACAGATAAATATTACAGCTCATGTAATCGATCCTATATCTAAGGCATATGGGACACGATTCATGATTTCTCACATAATGACACGATACTAGACCAGTCTTTTGCTAGAATATTTCTATTTCTATTTGCCATGTTCTCATAATTCATATTATGAAAAGGGATGTCGTAATCATAATCGAATTTTAGAATGCAAATAATGTTCCCATATATATAATTTCCTTATGTTGAATCATTCCAACAAAACTTTCATATATATACATGGCTAAATTTGATTAAAGTCTCAATCTAAGCTTTTAGAATTGGGATGAAGTATAATTTCCTCTCCCTTATTTATAGCAAAACAACATTTCAACCCATGCAACTTTGCAAATTTGAAACTTTTGTTTTCTATAATTAACATTTCTAACTTGCAATACTTAACTTAATAATCATGCTCCCACTAACATGATAATTATTAGCACAACACTTACGCTCCCACTAACTTTGATATGTACCCAGAAATCAGCTGGACTTCTAGAAATAAATACTTATTGACTTTCTTACCAAAGTTCAGATTTCTGATACGAGATGCTTTGATAAGACATCATCTAAGCTTCCTAAAATCACACACCTTTCCTTAGATAGCTCATATGTGCGTCTAAACAATTATGAAGAGGGATATCGTAGTCATAATGTTTATACATTTTCCATTGCTCAAAATTCGAATTATGAAAAGGGATGTCGTAATCATAATTGAATTTGAGAAATGCAAGTATCACAATTGCTAACTATTAAAATCTACTTAGTGAAAGCATTTCATCACCATCATTTTCATGAATCGGAGAGAAACCTTATGACACTTAGATTTTATGGTGTATGTGTTCCTATCCATGTGAATTTGTCGAAACCATAATCACAAGACAAGGTTAGTGAAAAATCCAAGCTCATATGGACTGAACTTGTTCAATCTTAATTTCTTGCCACTTAGAAGCACAAGGGCCTACCATGTCTTCCAAGTTGTCATGAAAACAATTGAAAACTCATAGAACTCACATGCATAGTCAACTTTTAACCAGAATAAGCACATAAATAAGAATATGTCACACGATAAGTTACAAACCTCAAATCGTGTGCTAGTAATAAACAACAGGCTTTACTCTTGATTAGTTCTTGAAACTTTTCAACAGCTCTAAGGCTCCCACTGTCCTCTTGACATATAATACTCTCTTGCCAGGAACCATTCCTTGACAAACAAATATTCAAGAGATGGTGCGGATTCTTATCAGGAAAAATGCTTCCTACAATTGGTCATGGTTGGTCTTTGTCTTATCCAAGACATCACAACTTGCCAATTTCAAAAGTACAAGAGTAGAAAACATTTTACTCTACATTTGATGAGTGTTTTAAGCCTTCCTTAAGAATATGTCACTCAAATTACATTCTTGAAGTATAACTCTAAGACTTGTTTTTGGAACGAAGTATGATACATCTTTTGATTTTAACCATTTCAACAATCCATGATTCCTCTTCTTAGCCAAAAAAATTGTGACAACCTGAAATTTCCATTATGTATAACATATCAAGTCAATAGAAGTTAGAACAGTTGCAGTAAATTTCCAGACTTTTGGTATAAGTTTGAGTATTTCAGGATTTACACTTGAAGAGATATCAGGAGAGAGGATGCACTAGTGTATTGTGAAACTCTGTTATTTCAAAACTCTATATATTAGAGTTCATCTCTTTTATAAAATATTTTCTGCCAAAACCCCCAGGAGTATATATATCTTTTTGAGCTATAATTTTCATTAGTTACATTTCCAACTAGAGAAAAGTCGAATGCTCTCTCACGGATCCTCGGACTTTCGTCCCAAAACGTGAGTACTTCTATCTAAGTGTGTTATAAGGCTTGTTATATGTCTAATACACTAGAAATCATAGGAAACCATCAAGGTTTAAGAGTTTACGGCCCAAGAACATCTTGGACCGTAAACCCTTCTTTAAGGGACAAATGATGCCCTAGTCCCTTTCTCTTGCAATGCAACTAGCTTAGACTCGTATCCTAATGTATTTATGACTAGAAAACACCCCTAGAACACCAAGAGTAAGGTGTTCACGGCCCATGAAGTTCTTGGACCTTGAACTCCAATCAATAGGGCCAAAAGGTGCTTTAAACTCTCCTTAAGCCTTGGACACTAGCCTAGATTCATTCCTAGTTAAGTTAGGGGCTTGAAAACACCAAAAACACCCTTTCCATGGGAGATTATGGCCGTAATCTCCAAGGGGTTTGGTCCCAAGGCTGTGAACTCCTCAAAGGAGTGTATTAATGCCCTAAACTCTTCCAAAGATCATGCCATTAAGTAGAAATGCTTCTTAGGGTCTTATAGAGCCTCAAACATCAAATGTTCATGTAAGTATGATATTATGGCCGTAAACTCATAAGTTTACGACCGTAAACTCATTTGTTGGTGACTTTAGGGCCGTGAACTCTATTACGGAGTTTTCCTTGAACCCTACACACACTTGCTTGTTCCTACAACACTTAGATGCAATCCTTGAGGCTAATAACACTTGATAAAGGTGTTTAGCATGTCCTAGGGTGTCTTGACTTTTTTATTAGTTGTTTATAGACTAATTTGATACATATATGTGATATTATAAGTTAACTAGGATCATAAAGTGTGTTCAAGACTTCACTTGACACCTAGCAGTCCGACCTCTTCAGTTCATCAGTACCACGCACTACAGGTGAGTTCATACCCCTTAATCAATGTTTTAAACATTTTTAAATGTTTTATGGGGGGGATACAAGTATAATCATGCTAGTTATTATTTCAATAACACGTGATTAATAAGTAGCATTCAAATGATTTACTACTCATTAGTTGTTTTACCAAACAATTTTCTTCACATGATTTTCATAGACGTTTCATATGTTTAAAACTCCTTATTAAACTGTTCTTTCTACACTGTATGTTTCATTTCAAACTCATTTACAATTTTGTTTCAAAAAAATGTTTCTTTATACTTAAACTGTTTTATCAAACAAATGCTTTCAACCCGTTTTATAGATTGACATCAAGTCGATCTTTTCTTAGATAAAAATCATGTTCAAAGCTTTTACAAAACTTATTTTATGCTTTTATATTTTCAATTGCATGCCTATATATGTATAATTATATAAGAAATGTTTAAAGGACTTAGGAAAGCTATCCACCTTATTTCCTTTTCGCCGTTGAGATGTGGTCTGTTGGGGTACCGGGTATCCGTCCGAAGGTCCTTTAAATATTAGTTAATTAAGTATATCAACCCATAAAAGATATACATACTATAAATACAATGGGATTAAAATACTCTGACCAAGAGTTTATACTTTAAATAATAAAATATTTAATTAAGTATACGTGTCTGCATTCATACTAAAATCAGTGCCACTAGGACAGTACAAAAGAATTACGATTGTTGGGCAACACAGGTGGACTTAGGGACATATAGTCAAAACTGGGAAGACATAGCCTGATCAACTATATTATCCGAGGGTTGACTAGCATGTGCCTAAGTGTAGTTGTGTGGTTGCAACAAGTCTAAAATCTTACCAACCATACCACAATGAGAACAGTAGAACATAACATTAAAACTTAAAATACTATAGGGGTATTTGGTGTTACTATAAGTACTTTATACTTGAGAACAAAAACGGGATCTTCATTACTAAGTTGATAGTTGCTAAGTGGATACACTAAAGTTATATGTAACTAGGATGTTATAGACTTAGAATCTGTCAAAATTTTGCTTTACCCGTATTTAGTGTGAATTTGGAGTTAAGCTCACTTATTCGAAAGTCTATTTTATTTAGATTAAATATAACTGGTATGCACTTCACAAATAGTGATGTAACTAATGAAGATTTTTTGAATAATTATCTAGATAGTTCGTCTAATAATTATTTTTTTACCCCAATTCTCGCGTAGATAACATGGCTGGACTCCATCCCCACGACAACCAGTACCTTCCGAATGAGGTCATTGCTGGATGGTTTGAAGAAGAACCAGAGAATGATCATCCTATCCCTGTGAATGATGACCATGATGCTAACTCCGAACCCGAGGTTGAGAACCTACCCCAGGCAGCTCCCTTTCCAATTCCTAACCCTCGTCCGACTTTTTATGGGCCGACGCCTGAGTGGGTGGAATGCTTGCAAACATGGAGCTAAGGACAAGATCATCCCATGCCATTTAATGGTGACTAAAGCTTTTATGACCTGAGCAATGGGGGCTCAACGAATAGAATCTTGCCAATATTGGTTCGTAGAGTGGCCCGAAATGAGATTCAAGGCAGGACAGCCCTACATCAGATCACAGAAGTTCTCGCCGATGCGAGAATGCATACCCTCCGCACCATTCGTCTAGAAGATGCTCATGAGAGATCTGAGAGAGATCATGAAACCCTACTGCAAGCACTGGCTGAATCACGAGCCGAAGTCATAGAACTCCGAGTACTCCAGAGGGTGTACGAAAGACACTTGCTTGATATGGAACGCCAACTGGCTGAACTGAGGGTTCACTAGAGGGATGATCGTCGCCAGTAGTAGATGCTTTACTTTATTTTCCTTGTTAAAAGGAATCATTTTTCTGTCTATGCCCGATGTGACATTTTCTATGAAACTATATTGTACTGTAAGTACTTTTGGTTAGGTCTTTATGCTGTCAAGAACTATCTTCTTTGGATATGATGTAAGACCTTTTAAAAGGTCATTTTCCTGAAATTTTACGTCATGAATATCAAATATATTAACAGTCGGCTAACTTCTGTGTCATCCTTTATTCAAGTACTCTCATCATACTTTCATTTGAGTATACCTGAAATATGCTTTAGTCAAGTCATTGGACTATAGCAATTTAGCTCCGGAGACATTTCTAAGTTTCTTTTAGTGGTTGGATCATGTTATTCACCGACCAACTATACCTCGGCTTGAAAGACAAACGTCTTGAGACCATTCTACAAACTCACTTCCATTCCGTGCTAGGACTGCATCATAGGGATGTAGGTCAAACTTTCTAGAACATACACTTACTCCTTACTTGAACAATCGAAGTACATCTAGGGTCAACAAGAATTGCTCACAAAATCCTTATCTTTCGTGTTAAAAGAATCATGTCGTCATCCAGAAACAATCACCCGAGCAACGAAACCCCTATCCTCCATATCGACGTCGCTACATTACAAGCTGCAGTAGCAGCTGCTGTAACAACTTTCCTTACACACATCAACTCCGGCAACACAAGCAAGACTGACAAAGGAGTTGAGAGTTCCGATGGTAGTACCAAACCGGGAAACCATCAAATGACAACAGTTACGGACCTACAAATCCAAAAAACTAAGAGGAATAAACGAAAGCGCCAAGCCCAAAAGGAGAACAAGAGATCCCAAAGACTTGCCATTTGTGACAACTGTCAATTCAGGTCATTTTCGGACTCATGCATCTTTATAAAAACCATTCATGGACAACATTCCATGACCTAGTAGTATAAATTAGGTCAAAAATCTTGCATAAACTAGGATCCAATTAAGATCTAGGACTAATATACTTGACACTTACGATTCTAGTAAGTTGCTTAGCTACAATAGGAAATGCCAATACTATAATTAGAATAAAGCTTCAAGCCTTGTTATAATTGAAATAGGGTATAAAACCCTAAAAGTAAAATTAAAACATTCTAATTATACTTCAACATGTTGTTGAATATCAAACAATATTCCAAAAACCCTAAAGAGCCAAAAATCCAAAGTTATAAATTATAAAGCTTAAAAACCTTATAAAATTTGGCTATAAACTTCCTAATATCAAATTGTTATTAATAAAATTATGAATTATAGTCAATCAAATAGAAATTAAATTACCAAGTATTAATCATAATTTATTTGTTGAAAACAAGATTTTTAAATAAATCAAATTGCTTAATAAGCATTTTTATAAAAAATGAATGTTTTTATATAAATGATGGAGGTGAAGTTTATAAAGTTTAAAATTTTGGAGAGAGGAGGCCTAAATGCATGTAAGAACCGGCCATCTCCCCTCCCCATACACTCTCTCTTCCCAAAACACAATCATTAAGTCAAAACCCTCACTCCACCTCTTCTTTCTTCACTCTCTTACACTCCACTCTTCACACACTTCACTCTCTTCTTCCCTCTCTCTAAACTCACGAAAATCCTCTCATTCCTCTGCAAAATTTCGAGATTGTGAAGCCCTTGAAGTGTTCTTACTTCCCTCAAGATCATAACAAAGGTAAACAACATCATCTTCTTCCATAGTTACATGATTTTACTTCTTTTCTTTCTTAGTTTTCTCTTCTTTTCGGATTCTATGTCATTCCATGGCTAGAAATCTTTATATTTTCCCTTGTGGTTTGTAGATTCTCACCATAACACAATGCATGTGTTAGAGGTGGTGAAAATCCGGGATCAAACCCATGCAAGGAGTGAAAAAGATGCACATATGATCATGTGACATCAAAACCTAATATTTCATGTTCTTCTCCATTTCTTTTGTGTTCATGCATGAACAAAAGCATTTAAACCATTTCTAGTACATCTTGGATGCTCATTCATTCCATGCATACGTTAGAAATCGGGCCTTACCAAAGACATGCATGATGTTCTTGTTGAAATACCCTAATAATGCACACAAGCAAACATGCAATCTGCCAGATTACTTTGTTCGACTTTGAACGGCCATAACTCAGTCATTTCTTAACCAAATCATGATATTCTTTTTGTATTGGTTAGTTCCGCGAGTTAACTTTCAAACCTAACTGGTCTTACTGTAAAATATTAAATATCCGATCTTTGGCAATTTTTACAAAATGGTTGCGCATACAGCTCTTTTTCTGTGATCACTATTTTTTTCTTGCATAATCAATGGCCTTAAACCCACCCATAAATCTGAGGAAAAATACCTTAGAAAATTAACACATCTAGTGAATGATGGTTGAGATTTCGTGGCTTAAAACCTCATTGAATGGGCTACACAAATTCATGAACTTCAGCCACATCTACACTTCATGCATTATTACATGCAACTCTTCTTAATTTGTTTGGAATCATTACCCTCATTTTTCTTCTGAATACATTTTTATACATTTTTCCTTTTAAAAGCCCTTGCATGCATGAGATAATCTGGAAAATTTCAAGATCTTTTGTTATTTCTTTGATTTATTAGAGTTATTGCTAAAACCAAGGGCATAAATCATATAAAATACTTCCAGAGTTCAATAAATCCTAAATAAATTTATGGATGATACCTATGAGAAATAATGACCCCTCACCAAATTTCAGCAATTTTTGTTACTGTTTAATACGATTTCTAATTTTCTTTTGTTTAGGACATGATAAATTACAAAACCACTTTAGAGGATATGAAAATTGTAGCTAAAAATTTTCGCATACCTTACCTGTGATGGGTGACTTCAGAAAATATTTTCTAGATTTTTCATCATGTCTTACTATTTTTCCCAATTTTTGGTAATTAAAATGGTCTACAAATTGGAAAAATAGTTCTGATTATCCAAAATTCATGAAAATTTACCAGGATATCATATTATACAGTATGAGGTTACATAAAAACGTTTGAGGATTTTTCTCTACTGTAATCTATTTTTCTCTTATTTTCTAAAGTTAATTGCATTAAAATGCACTTAAATACACATAAATACCCAAAACCAGTTTATACATTATGAAAACCACTTTTGATATTTTTCCAGATATTTATACTGTAAATGATGTTACAAAAATTTATGGTGATTTATTTTAACTGTTTAATATTATTTCTTCAATTAATGACTATTTAAAGGAATAAAACAAGGAAAAATAGAAATACCCACTGAAAAACATCTTTTATATTTTTCCCAGCCTCTTTATGTACAATAACAGTTAATTAAAAAGTTTGGGTAATTTTGGAAACTGTTTTCTATTTATTTCAATTTTTATTGGAATAAATGCCCATAAGTCATAAAATATAATTAAACAGCTTGAAAATCCATTTTTATATTTTTCCCAGCTTAGTATTGTGAAATAACATTTAAATAAAAAGTTTGAGAATTTTTATCCTTTGAATGCTATTTTCATGAATTTATGTTGTAATAAGGACTTAAAAATTTGGAAAATTTATATGTCAATGTTGTAATTAATCGCCTGATATGTAGAATTTCATTACTTCAGAAAAAGTGTAACTAATTGATATAAAATCCAATACTAAAACATAAATTGGCATTTCCCTATATGTAGAGTTTAGTATATTAGCATTAGATATCGACATGGAAACTCACTAGTGCGTGTGTTTGATGTTGTAGGATCCCAGTAGTAAGACATTGGTGCATCCCGAAGTACCGCTTGTGCCTACACAAAACATCGTGAGTATTCACGTACTCCCCTATTTTCGGTTTTTATGTTTTGGGATGGAAAAGCATGTCCTAAACTACTTATGTTCGTTATATTTAATTGATTCGTATAAACATGATTACTATATTTTGCATATTGTGAGTATTCACGCACTCCCCTATTTTTAGTTTTTATGTTTTGGGGTGGAAAAGCATGTCCAGAAAAACTATTGTTTGCATGTTGTATTTAAATTGATTATTATCAAACATGATTGCTATTGTATTGCTATGTTTCTTTATGTATGTCTATGCAACACAGAACATGAGAACTTATCGTACTTAGGCCCTTCCCTTATCTCTAACCATTAACTCTTTGAGCCAATGGTCATTATGGATAGCGCTATTAGGAATTGACAACTCCTCACTTGCCCGAATCGCTGGAGTGCATGATACCATATTCATCTATGGAACGATAAGCATAGATCTCGATAGGGCTTCAGTCATAGGTTTGGTTGAGACTCATTGTTTGCTCATATACATACAAACTCGTTTCTCGTTATAGTAATAAACTTGTACTCATTAATAGCAATCAACTTGTTTATCATTGAAGCAACGTACTTGTGTTTACGGAAAGCCTTGTTTTACGCTCGATTTTATAAACTTGTGAACTCACCAACTATTTTCATAGTTGACGCTCGTTTTACATGCTTTTTCAGGAAATAATTAGTAAGTGGATGTAAAGATTCATCATCATAGAGCATGCTGCATCGTGTTGAAGCTATTATGAAGTTATATTTTGAATAATGTTATTTTGAAAAACTTGTATTTTGTTTCTTTTGAAGCTATGAGTTGTAAACTTTTAAATACTGCTATGGTGATGTATCTTTATCTTTTGCAATGAAACCGTTATCGCGGTCATACCTTGCGTTTCCGCTTGAGCGGGGTGTGACACCATGCCACCGCAGCAAGTGGCAACTCCTGCAGAACGCTTTAGGAGGCAATTTTCAAAGTGGAGTAATGAGGAAGGCACTCGTGTCCACGTAACTCTGACTAAACACCTCACTCCCACCACCAATTCTAGTGCTAGCCAGTCATGCCACCAATGCGGTGAGAAAGGGCACTTCAAGAAGGATTATCCTATAACAAAGAACTCCGGCACAGACGGCAGAATTCTAAGGATCACAGCTGTGACAACCCGATATTTCAACTCTTTGTAATGACAAAAATGGGTCAAGTATTGTAATCACTTTTGAGTAATAAAATTTACTTTCATAATAAAATTTACAAATAGTTCTATTTAATTTCCTTCTTTGTTTAAATATCTTTGAACCATGATCGTACGTGAAAAGAACGCCCAAATCCGACTTCATATAGCGAAGTTATGATTTTTCCAAGTTCGGCTTAGCAACAGACAGCTAAAAACTCGAATCGGAGATCGAGCGACTTTTGGCCGGAATGACCTAAACGAGAATCGAAGGTCTCGACAATGGTATTCCAGCGGTAAAAAGTCTGGCAAAAACCGACATCAGATAAAGAAGTTATGAATTTCCAAATAAATTCCTTAAACACGATGAGTTTATAATAAATAAATAAATAAATACTTTCGGAATTTGCCGACGGAGTCTAAACGAAAGTTGTAAAGCGTAGTCTCACCTACGCGTGGATATAAAGACCATCGAAAACGGAGTTCGTATGAAGAAAATATGAATTTTTGAAGTTTATTAAATAAATTAATTATTTATTTTAATCAAAATTCGGACATTATCCGTAGGGGAGTCAGCGTCCTCATCCGAGGTACGCGCTGCGTACCCCTGTACGCCCTGCGTAACCGAGAGGATTGGCCTCTGATCATCCACGTCGCCCTATCCGAGGAATCCGACCCGTCCGACCCGTCCGAAGCGCCGACCCGTCCGACGCGCTGTCCCGTCCGACCCGCCGTCCCATCCGACCCGCGTACCCAGCAACCCGTCCCATCCGACCCGCGTACCCAGCCACCCGTCCCATCCGAAGCCGAGGCAGTCGAGGCTTCGGTCATGCATGACGTACGCGTACGCGCTGCGTACGACCGTACGCCCCGCGTACCGAGGCAGTCCAGCCTTCCTATAAATAGGATGCGAGGGCTTCCGAGAAAAGGGCTCAATTCTCTCCTTTCTCTCACAATCTTGCCTCGTTTTCCGTGACCGTTCAAACCCGAAGCTCTGGTCTTTTTGCTCAAGTCCCGAGGGTCAATTTTACTCCCGAGATTCCCGAGAATCCCGAGGAAAATTCGTTTCCCGAGATGAAACTCTGCCCGGTTTTCCATCTCGCTATCTTCAAACTTTCAAGTGAGTTTCATACCCCTTAATCAACCTTTTTAAATATTCTAAATGCTTTTATATCCTTTCAAGGGGGGATTACAAGTAAAACACACGAGTATTATCGTGTGTTACATAAAGAAACTCTTTTATATGCTGTTATATATCCAAATCACATGCGATTTATAAACTTTTAAGGAACTTTCATATATATAACATACGTTAAAATAGCATTCTATCTTTTGAAATATAAATTTGTTGTAATGCATGTATAAACTAAACTTTTCTTAGATTGTTCTTGTCTATCTTAGACTCTACACCAAAAATCTATGCTTTCATAAACAAACGATTCTTTTTCTAGGTATTTCTAAACAAACAAGACACACTTTTAGAAAACTATAATGGGTATAGTTTTACGAACAAATTTCAAACTCTTATGTACTAGAAACATGAATTTCAAGAAGTTTACCTTCGTATACAAGAACAAACGTAACATTTTAACAAGTAGATCTGTTTTTATACCACGGTTTTGTGAGACACTAACTTCATGTACGTTCGAGTACACATTTCAAGTCCTGTATTATATACCAGAATCCCTTGGAGGGGGAGCATGGTGTTTGTGTATAGATCTATACGGGCTTGACAACCCGCGCCCTGACTGTTAGCTGCAGTCCACCGTTTGGGGTAACAAACGTCATAACATTCCAACGCCTGAAGAACGTTGTGTATAGGCATTCCGAGTCAATAGTATGGTTATAAAACTCACAAGGGGTATTAAAAAATGCATCGATTTACAAGGTTTTCAAACTCATTAGTTATTTTACACTTACATACATTTTGGAAACAAACATTGGTCTTGAGTGAAGGCTACTTTTATACTAGTAGAAAATATAGGATTTTCTAAACACAAACAAACAAAGATAAAACATTTCATTTCATTAAAACATTATCACTTAAATACTTATGAAATTCACCAGCTTTAATGCTGATCTACTCTTTCAAAATTACTTGTATGTCCCAGGAAATCAGTAATTTCAGGTATTCATTACGCTTTTGATGAAGGGATGCTGCGGCGCCAGTTTAATCTCATATTTTTGATATCATATTGCAATTGAGTTTTGAACATGTAACTTTTGACAAATGTAAACTTTCAATTATATATATGATGGTTGTATTGCTTTCTTTACTATGTATTCATTTGTTACGTTACCACATGAAGTCATCCGCCCCCGAACGTTTCCGCCGTTCAGGTTTGGGGGTGTGACAGATTGGTATCAGAGCAATGTTTATAGTGAACTAAGTATATCGAACCACATAAGATATACAAACTATAAATGCTTAAGGGACTAATACTCTCTGACAAAACAAATTTTCTGTTTTCGCTGAAGCAGCTTTGCGTTCAACTTAAATTGATAGTTCATTTAAGTACAATTACATGCATACAACAAATTACTTTCACGATATCTAACTATACAACAAGCATTTAGACAAGTTGACACTACGATTAAGACTCGATATATGTAATCTGATTTGGGACAAATATAGCGTGATCAACTATATTTGCCCGAGATTGAACCAACACATATCGAGGAATGGTCGTAGTAAGCAACAAGTCAAACCTTACCAAACCATTACAAGAATCAAACACAATAATTTAAATAATATAGGAGTATTTGCTATCTAAACTAGTTTAACTTACATGTTCTACATATTCCGACTTTATTCAATTCTTATAACCCTATTTCTCGTACAGTCAAATGGCTGGATTTCACCACCCTGGCGACCCCTACTTTCCTAACCAAGGCAACGGAGGATGGATTGAAGATGATCCCGAAGAGGACGAGGAACCCATAGAAGTGGGTGATGACTCCGGTATCGACTCAGAGCCGGAAGTTATCGATCCACCACCCATTCAACCTCCCTTCTTCGTAAGGAACTTTCAAGGACCGACTCCCGTCTGGGGAAGTCACCTCCACCATTGGAGCCAACAGCAAAACCTACGCCCTCCCTACGGCATGTGCCGGGACTTCTATGATGTCCGCGGCAGAGGTTCGGCTGATCGAGCACTCCCGGTAATGGTGGGTAAGTTAGCCAATCAGTCCTATCAGTCTGGAGTTCAAGCTAGCTGACTCCGGGATATCAATGTGGAAGTGCAGGTTCACACTTCTGACATCCGTAGGCTGGACAAGATGCAAGACAACGCTCAATTCCAAACCGAAGCATTTCAAGTGCAAATGATTGCAGCCCTCGCTGAACTCAGGGAACAACAAGCCGCTTTCGATAGGCGTCTAATGGAGTCAAAGCAATCAGATGCGGAGTCAAGCTCCAAGCGCAACCTTCGACGCAAGTACTGCTTGTCAAGGACTCAAATTTTGTTATAGCTTAGGACCTCGGCTAAAAGTCTTTAAATTTCTCGAACTTTGTAATCGGAGACCCTTTTAGGGGTTAAATTTTCATGATCGTTGTAACAACTTTTATATTAATATAAGTGGCACTATTACTACTATGTTAAGTATTTCGTTCAAACCTTGAATGGTCTTTGTGAAAACAAATACTTGTTCATACCTTCAGTCTTACAAATAACTTTCATTCTTCTATTTTAAGACTCATACTATCATCTGTTGTTGAACTATAGCAATTTAGTTCATGAGACACATACATTTTCTATTTATGAAATTCTTATCCTTGTCTTTTCAACCTATAGTTGAAGGATGCCTCCGCGTAGGAATCCAAGGCGAAACAACGGTGAGGAAGCACCTGTACCACCACCACCTCCACCACCCCAATTTGATGCTGTAATGTTTCAAGCAGCAGTCACTGCAGCGGTGGCAGCTGCCATGTCACAGATCAATAACACGAGTACTAATGGCTCGGGATCTGGCACACACCCATCCAACCATGGCGAGAGTCATGGACCACCGCGAGAATGTACCTATAAGGACTTCACTAATGCCAAGCCCCGGATATTTTATGGAACTGGTGGTGTGATGGCCCTGAGGCAGTGGATTGAAAGGACGGAGGCAGTCTTTGAAATCTGCTCTTGTCCCGAGCACAGCAAAGTAAAATTTGCAACTTTCACCTTTATTGATAAAGCTTTGACCTGGTGGAATGGCCACGTTAAAGTACTTACCCTAATCGTGGCAAACTCCATAAGTTGGGAGAGCCTGAAAGCCATGATGATGAGAGAATACTGCCCACGGGGAGAGATTCAAAAGCTTGAACACGAGCTATGGACTCTCGGAATGGTTGGTACCGACATCGCTACTTATACCAACAGATTCTGCGAGCTGGCAATTCTTTGTCCAGATATGATTGCTCCAGAGAGCAAGAAGATAGAAAGGTACATCTGGGGACTGACGCCCCAACTTCGATCAAGCGTGTTAGCTTCCAAACCTGACACCTTTGAAAGTGCTAAGGAACTGGCACAATCTCTGATTGACTACGGAGGTCATCAGAACTTAACCACTTCTGCACCAGCACCACAGAAAGGAAACAACAACTACAACAACAACAACAACAACAACAACAACAATGGCAGAACGAGAGTGTGGAATAGAGGGAAGGGTGGGTCTTCACAAGAATCCGCAAAGAAACAATTGGTTTCAGTGAATGCTGCCACTGTACCTGCTACAGCCCCTACAAATACCTACCCAACAAAGCCTTATATAGGTAACCTCCCAAAGTGCACCAAATGCAATTACCACCACCATGGACCTTGTCGAGAAATGCAGTGCGCCAACTGCAACAGGAAAGGACACACAGCCCGTTTCTGCAAGGAACCCGCAAAGCCGATCACTCAAGTTCCCGGTGCGGCAGACTTGCTACGGTTGTGGCCAGGTGGGCCACTATAAGAGGAACTGTCCTAAGGCAGCAGGCACCGGAGGTGTGGGACAAGTTTTGGCAATTGGCCACAACGAAGCTGTAGCTGACCCAACTATAGTTGCTGGTACGTTCCTTCTCGATAATTCATATGCATGCATATTATTCGATAGTGGAGCGGAGAGAAGCTTCGTGAGTCAAAACTTTATTCATTTACTTAAACCTAAACCTAACAAGTTAGAAAAATCATTCACTGTAGAGATGGCCAATGGAAAAACCGAAAACACTAATTGCATATACAAGGGCTGTACGTTAACATTAGACGGCCATTCTTTCCCAATAAATCTCATGCCGGTTCAAATTAAAAGTTTCGACGTCATAGTCGGCATGGATTGGTTGAGTCTTCTTCGCGCCAACATCATGTGCTTTGAGAAAGCAGTTCGTCTTAACCTCCCTAACAGCGAAACCTTAGTTATCTACGGCGACAAATCTGGTACAAACCTTCGCATCATTTCGTGCATCCAAGCTCGAAAGTGCTTGCGGAAGGATTGTCGAGCATTCCTAGCGCACATCGTTGATACAAGTCAAGAACTGAAGGACATCAAGAGCATCTTGGTAGTACGCGACTTTCCCGATATCTTTCTAGAAGAACTACGAGGATTACCACCACAACGCCAAGTTGAGTTCAGAATCGACTTAGTTCCAGGAGCTACCCCGGTAGCGAAGTCGCCTTATCGTCTTGCGCCAGCAGAGATGCAGGAACTTTCCAGTCAACTTAATGAACTCCTTCAAAAAGGATTTATAAGACCAAGTTTCTCACCTTGGGGAGCACCGGTCTTGTTTGTAAAGAAGAAAGACGGATCGTTCCATATGTGCATCGACTACAGAGAACTGAACAAACTTACTGTCAAGAACCGCTATCCTCTACCCCGTATTGACGACCTATTCGATCAACTTCAAGGGGCGAACTACTTCTCAAAAATAGACCTACGATCCGGATATCACCAATTACGAGTTCTAGAGGGGGACATTCCAAAGCCCGCTTTCCGAACTCGTTATGGACACTACGAATTTGTGGTGATGCCGTTCGGATTAACCAATGCACCAGCAGTATTTATGGACCTAATGAATAGGGTATGCCGCCCTGACTTGGATCAGTTCGTCATCGTCTTTATCGATGATATACTTATCTACTCTCGAAGTGAGCAAGAGCATAGTCAGCACCTACGAAAAGTCCTAGAAACACTGCGAACGGAGAAACTCTATGCGAAGTTCTCTAAATGCGAATTTTGGATTCGAAGAGTCGAATTTTTAGGTCACGTTGTTAGCGAGGAAGGTATACACGTGGACCCCTCCAAAATTAAGGGTATTGAGAACTGGTCGGCACCAAAGACACCTACAGAAATTCGTCAATTTCTAGGTCTAGCTGGCTACTATCGCAGATTCATAAAGAACTTTTCGAGCATTGCGAAACCTCTTACTACATTAACCCAGAAAGGTGTGGCCTTTGACTGGGAAGCGAAACAAGAGAAGGCATTCCAGACACTAAAGCAGGCCTTGTGCACCGCACCGATACTATCCCTCCCCGAAGGGATAGAAGACTTCGTAGTGTATTGCGATGCGTCAAATCAAGGACTTGGTTGTGTTCTTATGCAGAGAGGGAAGGTTATCGCTTATGCCTCCCGACAGCTTAAGACACACGAAGTGAACTATACGACACACGATCTTGAGTTAGGAGCAGTGGTATTTGCTCTGAAGATCTGGAGGCACTACTTAAACGAAACAAAGAGTACTATTTTCACCGATCACAAGAGCCTTCAACACATTTTTGATCAAAAGGAACTCAACATGCGACAACGATGATGGGTCGAGTTACTGAATGACTACGAATGCGAAATTCGTTATCATCCTGGCAAGGCCAACGTGGTAGCCGACGCCCTCAGTCGAAAGGAATATACTGGTCGGAGGGTCAAATCTCTGACCATGACTATCCATTCCCACTTATCCACACAAATTAAGGTAGCACAAATGGAAGCTTTGCAACCTGAAAATGTGGCGGGTGAATCCCTGCGAGGAATGGAGAAGAATCTAGAAGTCAAGGGTGGCGGAGCCTACTATCTCATGGACCGAATCTGGACCCCGAAACATGGTGGTTTCAGAAACATAGTCATGACCGAGGCTCACAACTCAAGATATTCCGTTCACCCGGGTTCAGATAAAATGTATCTGGATCTTAAGAAACTGTACTGGTGGCCTAACATGAAAGCAGAAATTGCTACCTTCGTGAGTAAATGTCTTACTTGCGCTAAGGTTAAGGTCGAGTATCAGAAACCGTCAGGATTACTACAACAACCAGAGATACTAGAATGGAAATGGGAGCGGATTACTATGGACTTCATAACCAAGTTACCCAAGACGACAAGTGGACTTGATACCATATGGGTCATTGTCGACAGACTGACCAAATCCGCGCATTTCCTACCCATCAAAGAGACTGACAAAATGGAGAAGCTTACAAGAACTTACTTAAGGGAAGTAGTGCGACTGCATGGTGTTCCGATATCCATTATCTCCGATCGGGATAGTAGATTCACTTCAAGATTCTGTCATTCACTACAAAGTTCCCTGGGAACTAGGCTAGACATGAGTACAGCCTACCACCCACAAACAGACGGACAAAGTGAGAGAACAATACAAAATTTAGAAGATATGATGAGAGCCTATGTGATTGACTTTGGAAAGGCATGGGATATTCATTTACCCCTTGTCGAATTCTCATACAACAATAGTTATCATACAAGCATAAAGGCTGCTCCGTTTGAAGCCCTCTATGGTCGAAAGTGCAGATCCCCTCTGTGCTGGACTGAAATTGGCGATACCCAGTTAGCTAGAGGAAGAGTTCCTAAAAGCACCCTCACCGGTCCGGAGATCATACGTGAAACGACAGAGAAGATCATTCAGATTCGTGAACGATTGAAAGCCTCTAGAGACCGACAGAAAAGCTACGCAGACCAAAGGAGGAAACCTTTGGAATTCCAGGTAGGAGACCACGTCTTATTAAAGTTCTCACCGTGGAAGGGTTTAATACGATTTGGAAAGCGTGGGAAACTAAATCCAAGATACATAGGGCCTTTCGAGATTCTTGCCAGAATCGGCCCTGTGGCTTACAAGCTTAACCTACCGCGCAAACTTAGTAACATCCATCCAACCTTCCACGTCTCAAACTTGAAAAAGTGTCTGTCCGACGAGACTCTTGTTATTCCACTCGATGAGATCGAGATCAACGAGAGCCTCAACTTTGTGGAAGAACCAGTAGAAATCATGGACCGAGAGGTCAAACAAACAAAACAAAGTCGCATACCCATCGTAAAGGTTCGCTGGAACGCCAAGCGGGGACCTGAATTCACATGGGAACGCGAAGATCAGATGAAACAAAAGTACCCTCATCTCTTTCATGTTCACTAGTATCTTTACTACTTTAAATTTCGGGACGAAATTCTCTCTAACGGGGGGATGATGTGACAACCCGATATTTCAACTCTTTGTAATGACCAAAATGGGTCAAGTACTGTAATCACTTTTGAGTAATAAAATTTACTTTCATAATAAAATGTACAAATAGTTCTATTTAATTTCCTTCTATGTTTAAATATCTTTGAACCATGATCGTACGTGAAAAAAACGCCCAAATCCGACTTCATATAGCGAAGTTATGATTTTTTCAAGTTCGGCTTAGCAACAGACAGCTAAAATCTCGAATCGGAGATTGAGCGACTTTTGGCCGGAATGACCTAAACGAGAATCGAAGGTCTCGACAATGGTAATCCAGCGGTAAAAAGTCTGGCAAAAACCGACATCAGATAAAGAAGTTATGAATTTCCAAAGAAATTCCTTAAACACGATGAGTTTATAATAAATAAATAAATAAATAATTTCGGAATTTGCCGACGGAGTCTAAACGAAAGTTGTAGAGCGTAGTCTCACCTACGCGTGGATATAAAGACCATCGAAAACGGAGTTCGTATAAAGAAGATATGAATTTTTGAAGTTTATTAAATAAATTAATTATTTATTTTAATCAAAATTCGGACATTATCCGAAGGGGAGTCAGCGTCCTCATCCAAGGTACGCGCTGCATACCCCTGTATGCCCTGTGTAACCGAGAGGATTGGTCTCTGATCGTCCACGTCGCCCTATCCGAGGAATCCGACCCATCCGACCCGTCCGAAGCGCCGACCCGTCCGACGCGCTGTCCCGTCCGACCCGCCGTCCCATCTGACCCGCGTACCCAGCAACCCGTCCCATCCGACCCGCGTACCCAGCAATCCGTCCCATCCGAAGCCGAGGCAGTCGAGGCTTCGGTCATGCATGACGTACGCATACGCGCTGCGTACGACCGTACGCCCCGCGTACCGAGGCAGTCCAGCCTTCCTATAAATAGGATGCGAGGGCTTCCGAGAAAAGGGCTCCATTCTCTCCTTTCTCTCACAATCTTGCCTCGTTTTCCGTGACCGTTCAAACCCGAAGCTCTGGTCTTTTTGCTCAAGTCCCGAGGGTCAATTTTACTCCCGAGATTCCCGAGAATCCCGAGGAAAATCCGTTTCCCGAGACGAAACTCTGCCCGGTTTTCCATCTCGCTATCTTCAAACTTTCTAGTGAGTTTCATACCCCTTAATCAACCTTTTTAAATATTCTAAATGCTTTTATATGCTTTCAAGGGGGGGATTACAAGTAAAACACACGAGTATTATCGTGTGTTACATAAAGAAACTCTTTTATATACTGTTATATATCCAAATCACATGCGATTTATAAACTTTTAAGGAACTTTCATATATATAACATACGTTAAAATAGCATTCTATCTTTTGAAATATAAATTTGTTGTAATGCATGTATAAACTAAACTTTTCTTAGATTATTCTTGTCTATCTTAGACTCTACACCAAAAATCTATGCTTTCATAAACAAATGATTCTTTTTCTAGGTATTTCTAAACAAACAAGACACACTTTTAGAAAACTATAATGGGTATAGTTTTACGAACAAATTTCAAACTCTTATGTACTAGAAACATGAATTTCAAGAAGTTTACTTTCGTATACAAAAACAAACGTAACATTTTAACAAGTAGATCTGTTTTTATACCACGGTTTTGTGAGACACTAACTTCATGTACGTTCGAGTACACATTTCAAGTCCTGTATTATATACCAGAATCCCTTAGAGGGGGAGCATGGTGTTTGTGTATAGATCTGTACGGGCTTGACAACCCGCGCCCTGACTGTTAGTTGCAGTCCACCGTTTAGGGTAACAAAGGTCATAACATTCCAACGCCTGAAGAACGTTGTGTATAGGCATTCCGAGTCAATAGTATGGTTATAAAACTCACAAGGGGTATTAAAAAATGCATCGATTTACAAGGTTTTCAAACTCATTGGTTATTTTACACTTACATACATTTTGGAAACAAACATTGGTCTTGAGTGAAGGCTACTTTTATACTAGTAGAAAATATAGGATTTTCTAAACACAAACAAATAAAGATAAAACATTTCATTTCATTAAAACATTATCACTTAAATACTTATGAAATTCACCAGCTTTAATGCTGATCTACTCTTTCAAAATTACTTGTATGTCCTAGGAAATCAGTAATTTCAGGTATTCATTACGCTTTTGATGAAGGGATGCTGCGGCGCCAGTTTAATCTCGTATTTTTGACATCATATTGTAATTGAGTTTTGAACATGTAACTTTTGACAAATGTAAACTTTCAATTATATATATGATGGTTGTATTGCTTTCTTTACTATGTATTCATTTGTTACGTTACCACATGAAGTCATTCGCCCCCGAACGTTTCCGCCGTTCAGGTTTGGGGGTGTGACAACAGTTGCAAGAGAACCTGATTCGGAACCACGTTAATGTAATTTTGGCGTTTCATTTTAACAGACTTATAAACCATCCAAAACTAGTGCAACCGGAGTCTTACCTTTTGCGAGATCCCATCGGTAGGGATGCTCGTGTTGCGTATACTTGTCTTTTGTAGTATACCTTATTCGCAGCAATAGTCTTGTAGTAAGTCTAAAGTATTGTAAGTCTATTGATGGTTGCACGGTTGTGTTTTGTCTGTAACGCCTTATGATCAAATCTAATGTATTTAATTTTCCTTATGATTCTGACATTGTCATACGACTAGACTCAATTTGATCCGCACCAAAAACAGCTTCATACGTACATCTCTTTCTTCAAAATTGCCTTTCTAGTGAAGCCGTCATAACAGAACACCGAAGTACTGATGCATGGAGTACCTCATAGTTCTTTTCCTTTCTGAAGAAATCCCCTAAGTACCACTCGTACAGTACGCGAAGTTCAATCCAAAGATCCATACGGTTGATCTGACGTGGAAAAATGTATACATAAAAGTGATATATAATCAAGGTTCTACAAGTTTAGAATTGATGATTCCGCTTTAACTTCTTTTCCCTTGATGGGATGTGAGCATAAAGAAGAATCAGTTATTCGACTACCTTTTCAATCTTAATTATATACGACTCGTATACACGAGATTGTGATTGTGAAACCATGTATGAATTCTAAATGTGAACTTCAGGACAGAGAATTGCCCAAGACTACAAGTAATCCCATCGTCATGTGAACAAACTTAGAACCCAATACGACTTCTGTAAACAGATTTCCCTTCAGTCTAAACACCTACGGAGATACAAGAATAGTCCGGACAACTTAGCGAACTACTCAACAATAGAATTGGAAGACCAGTCTTCTCACCCTGGAGAGCGTCGGTCTTATCCTTCCAGGAGTAGACGGATGGTATCATATGTACCTCGGCGATCGGGAACTCCGTTAAGATTTCCATTAGAAATCGTTGCCTCTACCTCGCATAGATGAATCGGTTGAGCAAACGCAAGGAAAGAATTACTTTCAGAAATGAACCTGAGATCCGAATATCACCAGTTCGAGTGTTAGGGAAGGATGTCCTAAAGACTACCCTCCGAACTCGATGCGGGCACTTCGAGTCCGCAGTGATACCCCTCGGATAGGACCAATACGCCCATAATATTCATGAGCTTAATGAGTAGGGTACGCCATTCTTACTTGGATCAGTTTATCATTCTCCTTGTAATGACTTACTTATCTACCCTCGTAGTAAGAAGGAACCCATGGGAACATGACCCTCAGAGAAACTTTCGCGAAGTTCTCTAAACACGAGTTTTGGAATTGAAGAGTCAGATTCCTAAGACACACTATTAGTGATGTGGGAATTCTTGAGTACTCTTTCAATTTATCAAAACTGTTGAGAATTTGTCGACACCAGAGACGCCAACAGAAATTCACAAAATTCTAGGTCTTGCATACCTACTATCGTAGTCCATTCAGAACTCCTCGCAAATTACAGAAAGCCTTACGACTTTGACCCAACAGAGGGTAGCCCTCGACTGGGAAGATAGGCAAGAAAAAGAAACCTTGGAATTCCAAGTGAGAGACCAAATTCTTTAGGAACTCTCACTCTAGGAATGGCTTAATATGCTTCATATCGCGTGGAAAGCAAAATCCAAGATAGTTAGGACCTCCGAGATTCTTACCAGAATTGGTCTTGTGTCTTACAAACTAGACCTACTCCGCGAACTCAGTAACGTACATTTTACCCTTCGCGTCTCGATCTTGAAACTGTACCTTTCCGTTAGGACTCTCGTAAGTCCACTCGACGAGATCAAAATTCACGAGATCCTCGCCTTCGTATAAGAACCGTAGTGACCCTCGACCGAGAGGTCAAGCTGACGAAGCAGTGCCGCCTCCCTTTAGTGAAGGTTTGTTGGGATACCAACCGAGGACCCGAATTCACTTATGAGCGCGAGAACCAATCGATTAGGAAGTTTCCACCTCATGAATCGATCATTCATACCTACTTCCTTACCTAAATTCTAATTTCAGGATGAAATTCCCTTCGAGATTCTTGCCCGAATCGGTCCAATGGCTTATAGACTGCAGCTACTCGTTGAGCTCAGTAGTGTACACCATGTGTTCCACGTTTCCAACTTGAAAAAATTCTTATCCGAAGAGACTCTCATCATTCCATTAGAGGAAATCGAAATCAATGAGAACCTTCTGTTCATCGAGGAGTCAGTTGGAATCATGGACCGAGAGGTGAAGCGTACCAAGCAGAGCCGCATTCCAATTGTGAAAGTTCGATGGAACGCGAGACGCGTACAAGAATTCACATGGGAACGCGAAGATCAAATGAAGCAAAAGTACCCTCATCTATTCTCGCATTCTCAAATCTAGCTTTCAAAAGAATTTCGGGACGAAATTCCCTCTAACGGGGGGATGATGTCACAACTAGAAATTTTGGTGCCCTGTAACTACAACACCTATAACAACTATGAATCAATAACATGAAATCATGCATGATGCTTATTCTATAACAACAAAACTTCATCAAATACTTTATTCTAACACTGCAAATGGTTAACAAAGAATTGGAAAACTTTGAAATCCCGATTTAAGTCTATTTTGGACTAGGATTTCCTTATTGGACCTAATGGACTAATAAACTTCCAATTTATCCATCTTGAATCTAGAACACTCTAATGGGCTCTAATTGGACCCATATACATGAAACATAATATTTTGGGCTTTAATGGGTCACAACCAACCTAATTTAGCCCTAATGAGTCATAAAAGTTATACTTTGATTTATTTGGGCCCAAACATCATCTAAAGTGAGTCATAATATGGGCTAAGCACTCAAGGCCCAATTTTTTCTCTTTTCCCTCTCCATTTTCGGCCCAACCCACAAAAAGAAAGAGAGTTGACTTTTCCCTTTTCCACCTCACTAATATTTGGTGGGTTTCCATGCAAATCCCATGCTTCCAAGTAAACATCTCATCAATCTTCTCTCTTCTCCTCTCTCTTTTTCTCTCGGCCGAACACAACACACGCATACTCATTTCCATTCTCTCAAACTCTCATTAGAACATCCTTACACTCATTCATCAAACATTCGAGATTAAGGGAGCTTTCAAGAAGATCTTCCCACAAATACATCATCTAAGGTAAGATATTGCTTGGATCCATAATCTAGCTACTTTATTTCATCAAAAATCTCTTCTAAATCTATTCAAACTTGTGTTCTTACATCCAAGAAGCCACTAAACTCGAAATCTACCAAGAGGACTTGCTAGGATCGAAATTTTCTTCTTTTCTCTCTTCAAAACCGAAACTACAACTCAAGGTGAGCTTCATACCCCTCTTTTTCAGTTTTCATATGTTTTATGGGGGAGAATACAAGAAAATTTGTAGATCTATGTGTATGTGTATGCTATGAGTGATTTTATGCATGTAAGTGTGTGATTTTATGTGTTTTGTGATAAATATGGAACCATAAGGGGTGTTAACTCGAGATCTATGACATGAGAAAGGAAACAAAAAGAATATAAGTTATTTTACATTAAACAAGTCAAGAAAAATAGCTTATAAGGTTATGAGGAACATATTCTAACATAAAACACATTTTAGGGCTTAAATTGTCAAAAACACAAAACTTGGGTTAAAAACTGTCAAGTCTCGGTTTCTTGAGGGTCAAAAGGGTCAAAACAGTTTCTATAATCATTTTTCTGAATATTAGAATTTTCAAAGGACTTGAAATGCAAAAATTTAGCTTAATGGGCTAAATTTGGACTTTTCGGCCCAATAAGCCCATAATTACGAACAAATGAAGTTTAAAGGGGCTGAAATGAAACATTTTGCAAAACAGGGGATAAAAAGTGCAATAAAACTATTTCAAAGGTCAAAAATGCTTTTCATTTCCAAAAAGGATAAAAAATGTAAACTTTTTATATTTTAGGCCAAAACTGTAAAAGTTGTGAAATATGGGGTTCTAACCGAGAAACTCCATTCTGGAAGGACTAAAGCTGTTAACAAAATAAATTTGGGGTTAAGCTGTCTTTTCAACAAGTTTATGATACAAAAGTGTCAAGAAGATGTTTTAAGGACTAAAAATGAAATTCTTCTATTTAAAGGACATAAATTGTTACTTTTATAAAAGAAAGGAAATGAAAAGGTCAAATTTATATTTAGACAAACTATTCCCTTAAATCAAAATACAAAACTACGACTACCGACAAATTAAAAGATAAATACACGTTTGACTCCAAATATCGTGATACACGAATTGATTCGGTCTCGAATCGATACAATATAACTAACGTTAAAATCAAACTCTCCAAACGAAACGTGATACCTTCGATGTGTAAACCTACAAACTTTGGGCTTATGAGTTTCAAATCATGCTTGTTGGGCCTTGCAAGCCCACCAACATGATCTTTGGGCCCAAAGGGATAACGCTTATATGTTATTGGGCCTTCAATGACCCAATATTTTATAAAAGGACTTTCAATAGCTTTTATGTACTAGCGGGCCAAAGTGTCCCGTTAGAAGAGCTAGTAAGGTCACAGTAATCAAATGTGAGTTGGACCATCGTGTCTTTCACATCCACCACAGCCTAAGGTACTTACGATAGTGGTGGGACGTAATGCTCCCCTTCTCTTCATTCGCTAAGGCTTACGGGAATTCAAGGTAGACGAAATTAGGACGATATACAATGTGGATTAATCAATATTCATTCGTTAAGACAATACAAAAATCAGTAATTACGAATACATTTCAACATCGGAAAACATCGGGTTTTCCGGGGGATTCAATACTACTCGCTCGAAATTTTATAACTATAATACAAAATACCCTTCATATATATGTTTTTGAAATCATTCATGCATCAACTTATAGATCTTCACACTTTGATCACCAAAAGTGTTTTCAGGAAATATCGGATTTTCTGGGTTTTACAAACTACACAAATCATTTTATCACAACATTGCTTTTGAACTCACCAACATTTCATATGTTGTTGTTTTTTCAAAATAACTTGTATTCTCAGGTAACAGGTAAGCGGAAGAGTAATAGAAAGTAATGTTAGATGTTATGTTGTTAAAAGTACTCAAACAATTTATGTTAAGAATGTGTAATGTTAAAACAATGTACTTGATGTGAACAATTCTAGTTGTAATATATTGATACATGATGACGTTTATGTTATGATTCATGTATATTAATTGTGATATTATTCAATTAAAGTCATGCGAGCCTCAGACGTTTCTGCCGTCTGATTCGGGGGTGTGACAACATACTAGGTTAAAACTCGTGGAAACCATGGTTGTAAAAGAAAAACATTATTTATAATTTAAATCGTAAGGATTAATCAAATATTTTCAAAAAAAATTATTGATTTATAAAAGTTGAAGTTTTTTAGTAACGATAAATAATTTTGTTTTAAACTAAATATAAATACCGTTATTAATTTTCAATTTACGTTTTGTAAGTTCAGATATTTGATGAAATCATTAGTTTGTACAATGCAATATATATTTGAGTAATCGAAAAAAATATTTTTTTTTTCAGTTCTTTTCATTTTAATAAATTTATGAAATCACTCAAGATAAAGCTTTTCCTTCAATTCACGATATATATCTTATATTAGAATCTCATTTACAAAAGAAACTCACCTAAAATTCTCATTTCTTATTGGATTTTAAAATAAATAAATTTGAGTCATTTTAAAGGTATGCACGAACAAAAACATCATATTAAATTTAATATTTAAATAAAAAACGTAAAACGTAATTATTAAATGTTTTTAAACCAACAGTACACTCACTTATTTTCAAAAAATAACCTAAAAAATAAAATATTATCCTATCAACATAAAATCAAACAAAATGTAATATTAGCTTAAAATGCAACAAAAAATGTTATATCAATTTTTTTTTTAATCTAGTGTTAATTTATTATATTTATTTTTCATATTAATAACTTGTGGAAAAGAGGATAGAAGAACTAATTAATGTTGCCAATGGATTGATAACAATTCTTTCAACATTTATTCTGCAGTTTGCTTATATAATTAGATTATGACCCACATTAAACGTGGGGAAACGCATAAAAAATATACAAATTGTTGAAATACCTTTTTGTAGACAACTTTATATGTCAAAACAAATTGGATGCATTAATAGGTTAAAATGAATTTATTAAATTATTTAATACATATATTAAATAAAATTAATATCATAAAACAAAATAAAACATGAATTGTCGATGAAAAGTTTAAATTAAAAAAAATCAAAGTATTCAATCATAAAGTAATATAGAATAGTAAGTATCTTCATGAGAAAAAACAACGGTTTTCGAATGCAAATTAAAATATATACAATAACATATTTCTACTTTGCGTAGTTACTATCTCATAATCTGAACGAAATGAAAATACTTTATGAGAAGGATGTATCAAAATGATGTTCAATCATATTTCCCTTAAAGAAATAAAGGAGGCAAGGGAGGAGGTGGGGGTGTACAATGTTTCCAACTTGCAAGTTGCATCATAATCATATATTAAGTCTTCAATGAATAAAATTATTAAATCAAGTTTTTTAATAAAAAGGTCCATGATCTTATATAAAAATTTTCATTTCATAGTTTTCAAATTTAAAGTTACAACCAATAGCATAAAATATTTTATACATAGTTGAGTGCAAGTGATACCAATTTGATACTTTGATGATTTATTGGTTTGTTTCGATGTGTTATTAGTTGGGTTTCATTTTTGTTAGGTTTATAATACTTTGAGAGTCCTAAAAAAACTAACCAAATGATGAAACTTAAAAGGAAAAAGTATTCATCAATCGTTGTAGTTTATAATTTATTTACCAACATATGGTAAAAATACTCTCCACCTCATATTCGTTTATATCATTAGAAAACAAATAACAAATACAACCTACCATTACTAATGAGTTTCCTTCTTCAACTACATGTCTCATGTATTTGTTTCATACATTTCACAAGCTTTGAGGAAAACCGGTGAAGACAGTACCCATTTTAGTTGAGAGTTAAGATATTACATAAAAATTTAGAAAGCATGACAAAAAATAAAAATACAAGAACTCATTGATGCAAAACACTATGCCTGAGTCTCGTGGGAATTTGTTATTCATGACAATAGGCATAAAAAGATGTTATTTTTTTGACATAATCTTATTTGGTTTATTCATCCAAATGATTAGAATGAAGATCTTTCGGGTTTATGGTTGATGTCATATACTTTTAACATAATGATTTTACCATTTGAGATATTAAGGATGTTGCATGATTAAAAAAAAAAGATTTATTATTGCTCGCTTAAAGCATGTTTAGGTAAGAATTAAGATAATGTTGTTTTACAAGATACGACTTTGTCAGTAGTTGTCTCACCGATAGTAGGTGTCTCAACGACATTTCTCCATTTTCATAGCTTTCCTCATAAACTTTTCTTCCCTATTTTAAAAGTTGGAACGATATTTAGTTTCGTTTTTGTATTTGAAAATTACGCCAGTTAATTATGTTGCTCATGATTTAATCATATACTATTTTATTGATAATTGAAGGCAACGATCCCAAGAATACTTATCATGAACAAGAACATCTTTAGTGAGAAGAGATGATCTGGAAAGTTGTGAATTAAGAAATGTGATGGCGACACATATATTTATAGCACTAACACAATTTCTTTCAAAAGGTGAAAAAAAAACTTTAAATAAATGATGCTCCTGAATTTAGTATAAAATGGGAGGAATGTATACCAGTTCATTATGGTAGCCATTTACTAACAAATTAAAAAAATTCAGCTTACCTTTTTAACTTTTTATGGTGAGCTTGTGCATGACAACATTCACTCTATCATTAGTTATCATTTTGTGGGCATCATAGAAATCAAGTATTTCCATTGCTATGTTCTTCACCTGTCAAACAAAATAACTCAATAAGCTGCTACAATCAAACTTTCAAAAACATTCATAATATCAAAAATCATTATCCAAAACAATTACCACACTCATGTCAACTCTTAGATCTTCAAATCAAGCAGCATTCTCTTTCTCCTTGAGCATATTGGCTACATAAATGCAGGCTAATCCAATCAGATGTAGTGGATGCACCAGAATTACATTTGTCTTATACATGTCATTCACAAGTCCCCCGATCAACAATTTCATAAAACAAATAAAGATTGATGTAAAGATGATCAAACTTCAAAGCAACATGTTCAACAAAAAGTCAATACCAAGTCAACTGAGTTGCATCACTCATTCCAACATCTTGACCAATCTGTTTAAGACCAAACTCAAAATATATTTTAAACATCATTTATACACTTTATATAAATAAGACAAAAAAATGAGGTCTTACTGAGTCAACGACACTTCAGGTCTGTTAAATTTTGGCCACTTTTCCACAAGAACATCCTTTGTAATTAAGCGGAAAATACACGAATTTGATGTTTGAACTCAATATTTCTAGGTTACTTTATTCTTAACACATAGATGATAAGGGTATTTTGGTCTTTTTGTAAAAAGAGAAGAGTCAATTGAATTTTAAAACCAATGTCAAACATTTTCATTGAATTTTAAATCAATTATAAAACGCCAGAAGAATAAAAAAAAAATAAATATAAAAAAATACCTCATTCTTTGAATTTGACCTGACCATTGAAATAATAAGCGCTTCTTTTTCCCTCCCTTGGAAGCCATCCACAGTTATAAAACGCCACAAGAATAATTAAAATAAAAATAAAAAATATCTCTCCCAAGTGTCATTGATAGTATATGTAACAACAATAGAGCTTGAAGAACACTTGTGGCCCTTGATGAAGTGCTCTCATTCAACTCTCCCGCATTTCTAAATTCATCTTTACTTGAAGTTATAGAGACATTTACATCACTTGAACCTGATGAAAGGATACCAAGAAGACACTAAGACATAATTCGATAAGATCTGAAAGAAAAAAAACCAACATAAGGGAAAACAAGATCATGCTTACAATCATAATCAGTCCATCCAGTTCGTTTCTTTGATAAATCATACACAAAGATCTTATCTTTAAGAACAAGATCTGCAACAAAAATGAGTCAGAAACAGAAAACGAAAATCTTTATACAAGAAGTCAAAACAATAAGTGGAGTCTTGAGGGTAAAATTGTCATTTACTATATTTTAACTAACCTCCAAAAATTGACACACCATTCTGGACTCTCTGAAAGCCAATACACCATCGTGTACCTCCATCCTAACCACACGTGAAAAAAGTCAAACTTTTTGTTACCCGATCTTTGACCCGCTAATAAATTTGTATAAAAAATTTAAATTTTGAAGCAATTAAAGAATACTCACAACATGATCCCCATGTACAAGGTAGTTCTCAGGTTTAAGAATCATGGAAGCACCACCAGCAAAGTTTAAGGAAACCTCAAGAAAAATCTCATTTATGTTGTTTATAAGTCAAAAAAAAAAAGATCAGTTAAATATTCTTGAAATGAAATGAAAAGATCAAAAGGACAAAAAGGGTAAAACATACATTTTGGAGGTACCTTGATGTAACTGAATAACATTGAGTCCCCTTTGAGATGACATGTGTTGTTAATTGTGAAACGTCAACATTTATCTTCAATCAAGATGAAAAAACAAACACAAACACTTAACACAAAATTCAAATGCTTAGGTTGCGTTTAGTTACGGAAAAACAATTTTTATTTTCCGTTTTTCGTTTTCCCTTATCGATTTTCGTTTTCCGTTTTCATTTTTCATTGAAAAATTTAGAAAACGTGTTTAGTTAAACTTATTCATTTTTCATTTTCAGTTTTAGAAAATTAGAAAACGTGTTTAGATGTGTATTTTTCTATCGGTTTTCATTTTTAGAAAACGGTAAAGGTGGTAGGGTGTGGGTGGGGGCGGTGACAGTAGTGGGTCAGCGGCGGTGGTGGTGATGACAGGCGATGGTGGTGGCGGCGGCAATTGTGTCATTGGTGGTGATGGCGGCGGCAGCGGTGGTGATGGTGCTAGTGACGGGTTAGTGGTGGTGGTCGTGGTGGTGATGGTAATGGTGGGTGGTGATTGTGGTGGTGGTGTTGGGTGGGTGGGGGTGCGGGTGTGTGTTTGTGGGGGTAAGTGGGGGTTTGTGTGTGTGTGTGGGTGTGTATATGTGAGGGTGGGGGTGGGGGTAAGTGTGGGTTTGTGTGTGTGGGTGTGTGTTTATGAGGGTGTGGGTGGGTATGTGTGTGTGGGTACGTTGGTGGGTATGTATGTATGTGTGTATGTGTTTGTGGGTGGGTGTGTGGGTGGGTATGTATGTATGTGTGTGTGTGTTTGTGAGTGGGTGTGTGTGTGTGTGGGTGGGTATGTATGTGTGTGTATGTGCGGGTTGGTGTGTGTGTGTGTGCGGGTGGGTGGGTAGGTGTGTGTGTGTGTGTGTGTTTGTGGGTTGGTGTGTGTGTGTGTGTGCGGGTGGGTGTGTGTGAGGGTGGATATGTATGTGTGTGTGTGTGTTTGTAGGTTGGTGTGTGTGTGTGTGTACGCGGGTGGATGTGTGTGAGAGTGGGTATGTATGTGTGTGTGTGGGGTGGGGGGGTGTTAAGGCGGGGGTAGGTAGAGATGGATGGGGTGGGAGTGGGTGTGTGTTTATATTTTAGAAAAATGTGGAAAACAATGATTATCAGTTTTCCAAAAATTTCAAACTTCTTTGTAATTTTAGAAAACGGAAAATTTTCATTTTCCGTGAAAAAATTAGAAAAATAGACAAACTAAACGTGTTTTCAAAATTCTCATTTTTCTTGGAAAATTTTTCCGGAAAACGGCACATATTTCCGCAATTAAACACACCCTTAATTTTTTGAGAAATTTTATAAGAAAGTCAAAGCTTACAGAATTGACAAAAGGATGAAAAGCTTCTGCAACAAGGTATGTCAAAGTTGTTCCTGTATCAACAATAGTTCCTTGGTTATCTGATGTGGCGAAAGCAGTTGGGTCAATGGTCAACATTTGACCGTTGACCGAAATACTTTCTAGATCAAGATTGTAATGAGGCCGAAAAGATCAAAGATAATATAAGATTACAAGATAATAAATTAACAATTACATTTCTATTGTGGTTTCTGATTGTATAATCAAAATAAAAGTTGCAAATTTTGATATTTCCTAAAATACACTTCAATAATATGTACTGTGATGGGACAAAGGGACTATAAAACATAGCGGGGCCAAAATCTCACCAAAAACAAGCTTTCCACCACCTAATCCTCCTCCCTTTAAGCAATGTGAAAAGACTTTTGGAGTAATTCCTCTTGATGACAATTGTGATACAATAGAAAGACCATTTTGCCCAAATCCAAAAAATTCCATCGATTTATCTGGTTTAGTCAAGCTACCTGATTGATTCGTGCATTTCTAGCAGATCAAGAAAGCTTGTTGCAGAAAACATCAAAGTGGAGATAGCTTCGTGGCATTCCTCAGGGCATTCCCTATAGGTGACTGAGAACTGATTTAAATTAAAATATCAAATGAAACTTTGATGGACTAAAAAGGTAAATCCTTTACCTTTGTTTAGCCATGGCTGAGAGATAATTTATAACATAATGACAGATTTTGTCCAGCATGTAACTGTCCAACCTGTTATCATCAAATGAAAAGCAACAAAAGTGTTTTGAGATTATATAGCGAAAAGAACAATCCTAAAAAAATTCAATCTCATGTCCATAAAGTATCAATGATCAATCTATCCAACTTCAAAGCTTGAATGCTTACAATTATTATTAAAATAAAAGTCCTTTGAGATTATATATAAGGAAGAAAAGAATCTTTCCAGAATTCAACCTTTACAGAAAAGAATCTTCACATTTCGATTTTTATCACACCAAAGTGGCATTCATCATTTGTATGACGCAATCAAGCATTCAAGAATCGACTTGTTAGGGATACCAAATTGTTCTTATCTAATTAGGCATGCTATAAAACACAAGTCCCGCGAATATAAAATTTCCAAATCAAACAGCCAAACATTCTTTTGGTTTGAATTCAATCAATCTATTCAAGTTCAACCGAAAGTCAAACCATATATAACACATGAAGAGAGCGTCCAATGGTGCTGATTTGTATAAAACTTGAATTTAGTCTAACTCATCGTTCTTTTTATAAAATCAATCAATAAAACTTCGTACTGTTGTAATGGAATAAAGTTATTGAAGAAATTAAGAACGATCAAACATTATGGATTAGAAGACTTACTATTTTAGCTATTACAGCACCCCAGCCTTCAACGAAAGCTTTTTTCATGACTTTATAGTTGGTCCCTGGAGGACCCGAGCCGATTACGAATGGATTGGGCACATGTAAGCCATTAACATTAACACTCAGATCAGGTTCTTGTACGATCTTCAAACCACCAACTCTTGCTCTGCCACTAACACGGCGACGAGACAATGGTAAAGCGATGGGGGAGAATGTGAGGCCACTGATATTAGTTAAACCCAGGGAAGACGCAATACTCGTGAAGAAATTCTGAATTTGGGAGAAACGTCAAGACGGATTAATCTGGGTAAGCCTACGTTTACCCTAACTTTCTAACTCGATTTTTTATTACAAAATTGTTACGTAATAATAATATGTATTACGTACAACAGTTTATAGAGAAAGATGGTAAAAACTAACCGTATTCGTGCAGGTGTTTGAAGAGGCGAAGTAGGCATACATTTTCTGGCATGTATTGAAGTAAAAGGGAATGGTTTTTCTGTTCCCTAGGTTACGATTGTGAATATATATATATACTAGTCGTTTACCCGCGCTAAGCGTAGGGTGGTGAATAGTTTATTTCATAAATTAGTTTGTAGAGGCGCAGAATGATTAGTTTCAATTCAAGGATGGGTTAGCTTTAGCAAAATTGTCATATTAAAAATAAGACATGATGTATTGCCAAGACATATCTTTCTGTGTTCTCTAAATCTGAGCACAACCCTCCTCGCATGTCAAGTCAAAATATGTCTAAATTATAATTTCGTACAAACAATAAAGAAATAATGAGGTAGTTCAATATGTTATTTTATAATTAAACTACTAAATTGACTAACTTCCAAATTATAACTGCATAGAGTAATATATCTAAAGAACTTGTTGGGTCATTATCAAAATGCAAAGCTACATAAGAAAGGAAGACAAATCAGAACAAAGAAAAACCTCAATATAATCATGAATACTCGGTTTAGGGCACAAAAAACATGGTTTAGGCACAATCACAACCATCCAGTCACCTAATTATCTTATCCATCTTCCTTTTGCTTGAACTGATTAGCAACTGTTAACATATCCAAATCTGCAGGAAAGGAAAAATAAAGAAATTACAGGTAATGCAAATGATTCAACTTCAACTTCATGTAAAGCATCAAAGAACTAATAAAAGAATAAAACATGAAATCAAATATGTCTAAAACAATATCCAATCAAATAAGTGAATAATATACTCAACTTCAACTTCATATAGAAATAGTAAATCGGATATTTTACTTTCTAAGTTACTATTTCTTTTTTAACCAAAAAATTAGTGGACAAAAAAGTATAAACAAATTGACCTGGCTTTTGACTACTACAAACTTGTTTAAAGTCGCCAAATGCATAGAAATCAGTAACATGCAAAACATCAAAGAACTAATAAAAGATCAAAATATGTTATAATGATAATCACAAATAAACATATTTTTCATTCAAATACAAATCAATAAAAATGTACCTTGCTATTTCTTGCATTTTTACACAAAAATAAAAGTAATTATATTCTTTGACTTTAAGTATTTCAACTGCTCCCTTAAATCATAACATCATGATACCAGACAAAATTTTTATTTGTAGAAAAAATAGGAATACTATTGCTGGAAAGTGAATCACTCCGAAAAGAACATGAAAATGAAACGCAAAAATAGGGCGCAGGTTGTGGAATCATGACATCGTATAAATGAACCAAATAACAAACTAATGAAATGAAACTAATTGGCTAAAACGGTACTTACATTACTCAATTAGTAGGACAATTAGTAGGACGCAACAGAAGAGGGACATGAGAATAACTTCTTTTTGTCTTACTGGTTACACTTCCATCTGCACATTTAATTATATCAGCAACTGTAGTTATGATCAATAACTTTTAATAATGATATAGCACATATAACCACAATACAACCAAACAGAGCCTTAATTATGATATCAACAATTATAGTAAAGATTAATAACTTCTATTCGTTTAATCTCTACAATTAGTTTGTATTCAAGTGGCGTTGCTATAGTTGGGAGGATCCAACCTCTTTATTATTATTTTTATTCCAAATTTTCATTTTTTTCAAATCTTTGGTTTCCTAGGATCCTTATCTTTTTGGCTTTCTTTATTTTCATGCAAATTGGGATCTTTTGGCAAGGATGGTTGTTGGGATCAAAAGAATCCCATATCTTTAAGCTAAAAGTAAACTAAATATAGATACAATAGACATAGATACACATATATACGTAGATATATGCAAATGCAGTGCTATCATAGCCATCCCCCTGTTCCATTCAAGAAAAGCTAATGATTATCGTAGTAACTTTATGATTTTTTTTTCTTGAATCGAAACATACTTTTAATGAATTAAAACTAACTACAAATAAATACACCTATAAGCATACATTCACATATACACATAGACACAAATTACTTGAAAACTATTGTTACTTTCAAAGCTTTTCTTAAGTAACAATTTATCAAAGGGTATTTAACATTACAACAACTATAACGATTACCTTAGAGGTCTTGAGACTCAATTCAATGAATCACAAACCTTCATCCAACCATATCATTTGATGAATAATACACATTTTAGCCAATCCTTAGACTCAAACCCTTCGATTACGTAGAGTTCTAAAAAATGAATTAGATAACACTAATGACCTAAAGGTTCAAATACATAAACATAATGTCAATTTACCAATACCAAGTGTTGTGGTATTTGTAAACAAAAAAAAAATCAGGTATCAAATGTGACAAAGATTTAAAATTCAGTTAACAAAAAAATCTGCACTTTTAGAATCTTGTGAATTGAAGAATAATCCAATATTGTAACTTAAATTGAAAAGATTCAAACATACTTTTAAGATGGTTGGAGAAATTTCTAGATATAGCCCCTTTGGCATAACATTATGCTATTTTAATGTAATACTATTGCTTACATGCCATAGCCTTGTGTCAAGCATACCCTAGATGGTGTGTTTGTTTGGTATTAATGACATTGCGAGTCCCTGTGTCATTCTCACATCCCCTAAATCGAAAACACCAAGTATCATAGCCCTGCATATAGTGTAAAATAAGTAAAAATTAATATATTTTTCCAAAAATATAATTATATAAAACTCGATTATAAGTAACCAACATTGTGAAAAATACTTACTATTATAGATACATGAGTATGGTCATCTTGAGAACCTACTCTAGCAAGACTAAAATATAGGAGCTTTAGGTTAGATTTCTCATCAAATTACACTGAGTTGCAATCACAAAATATGTATATCACCTTCCAAAAACCAAAATTTAGCAAAAAAATGTTGAAATAGTAATCGATTTCTAAGAGAAAAAGAAGAAGCGAATAAGAAACCTGATCCAGATCAAATATGTGTGGCCTTTGTCCTAATAAAAAAAAACTTCATTCACAGCCTTCATCCAAACCATGTTTAGGGTTTTAAGTGACGGATGGAAGGAGAATGATTGAGAGAGTATATAGTGTGATTTCAGAAGAGGAAAGGGTTATAACCCATAGTGGCGTCTTTGCAATTAAGTTTTTCCTTGGTTTGAAGAAGTCAAATCGAATCATCAGCCATCCACAAGCAATCAAATATGTTCAATCCATGGTGCCATAAGTATATCGACTAAACATCAGGAATAAAATTAGATACCTTATATCATCTTGACTTAAGATAATCATGTAGGTTTCTTTCTCCTAAAATACCGAAAAATATTCAAAATCAATATTCATAATCCTAAAATATTAGAAGAGTGAAATCAGAATCCTGTATCTTCTTGGTTTTCCAGCAATAACTGTGCAAGCTCAGGAATACCTTATAAAGTGGTCTGATTCCTCCTCGGAATGGCTCATCCGTTGCACGTTTTTATCAAGCCAAGATCTGCAAATGAAAAAAAATGTTCATATTGCAAACCCTAAATTAACCGCATAGAAAAACTACCAAAATGTTGAGAGAGAGTGGAAGAGAGAGAGAGAGAGAGATTTGGGGGATATGAATACTGAAATATGTAATTTGTAGGCCAAGAAAAACGATTCAAATCCGATTTACCAAAATCATGCTAGACAAATTTGTGTTTTGTGGCATAGGGGCTAGATAAAGTGCCGACGGGGGGACTTCTGTTTGAGTGAGTCTTCCGATTTATATGAACAATGAACAGAAAATGCCGAGATATGGGGGAATGCCGAGATAGCCGAAGGAGCCGGGTCAAAGTCAAACTAATAATAGATTAGACGGGCGATAAGAGATACATGCATGCATTGAATAATTGTACCTAAAGCTAAAAAGTTTGGACGTCTTAAATCTATTTTTAGAAATAATAAGAGTTGTATAATATATATATATATATATATATATATATATATATATATATATATATATATATCGAACGAAAGCATAGAGAATAATGTAACGGTGTTTGAATAAACCTTTAGTGAAATGTAGATGTCAGCAAATAATCCAATGATGAAAAAAAGGATTGAAATGTAATTAATGGTCCAGATTTTTTAAGATTAGAATTAAAGTTTCTCTTTTTATAATATTTAGAGATTAGAGATGAGTTTAATATAGGCTTTAAAAGCTTTAATGAAGAGACTCTTGACCATCCATAACTTGAGGACAAGTTATGGAGTTCATAAAACAATTTATGATGAAAAAGACTCTTCAATTATGTAACGTAAGGTTTTTAATGAAGATTTAATACAAAAAACATTTGGTTTTCCATAACTTGAGGACAAGTTATGGAATCCATTAAAAAACATTTAGATAATCAATTCAACTAATAGGAATGTCAAGAAAACTATGATCTAGTTAAACTCATACGAACTAGACAATTCAAATAAAACAATTTTCATGTAATTAGCCTAACAATTAAACTAATACAAAACATGAAACTTTTGACACTTATCTTTTGAATTGGATTAGAATGATCATTACCACATCAAAAATAGGTTTATAAGTTCAAAAACAGCTTAAGGTAATGATTCTAGTCCAATTCCAGCCTTAAAAGTCGAAAATTTGCACTTTAGGCCTCCTACTCGTCGAGTAGGACTCGTCGAGTGTATGAACCTACTCGATGAGTAGGATGAATTTGCTCTTGGACTCAACGAGTCCCCCAGTGGACTCGGTGAGTCCACTATCCAAAAAGCCAGTTCTTTGATTTTTTTTCAACAATTGCATCAAATATAATTTAAAACCAAGCCTAGACTCTAATACCACTGTTGGTTTTGGTATAACACAACATCCAATGGTGCACATACAACCCCAAATACCTTAGATCTATGGTTTCACTAATTATACATGCAATGGAGTTTCCAAGGTATTAAACCTACAACTAGCATGCAATTGTCATATACCATACAAGATACTAGTTAGGTTAACATACCTTTTATGTGGCTTGAAGTCTTGATATATTTGGCTTTAAGAGCTTAGCCCCAATAGTGTGCAAGCATCAAATGAAATCAGAACACATCATGGACAAAAGTAGAATTTGAGAGAGAATTACATGCACCCAAAAACACCTCCATGAACTCCAAGAACAAGGGGTGGCGGTTTTAGGTCATGATACATGTATTTATATGTGTTGAACTCCAAGAGTCATGGGCATAACCCAAATCCATACCCATGGGTTTTATGATCCATGGTTCATGTGGCCCAACTCTTTATGTATCCATACACAAACTTGGTCCAAC
This sequence comes from Lactuca serriola, assembly GCF_051521515.1. Lineage (NCBI taxonomy): Eukaryota > Viridiplantae > Streptophyta > Magnoliopsida > Asterales > Asteraceae > Lactuca > Lactuca serriola. The sequence continues at coordinate 10,848,728 of NC_136409.1, read as the reverse complement.
ATGGATCATAAGCCCATCACATATAAATATAACTAATTACCATAATTAGTCCTCATAGATTTAATTAGTCTCTTTTGATCACTAAATTAATTCCGAATTAATTCTTGATCAATACTAATTAAAACATATGATTTCATATTAATATATTAGAACTTATAGTATATTAATAAATCATATATAACCTTCTCTCAAGAATCCATCCTAAAAAATTCTCCTGATGATATGCAACCTAAATGGACAATGCTACTCTCGGGTCGAGTTCATACTAATAATAGTTATGGGCTTAGACATCTAATCCAACAATTTGAGGAGCTAGCAGTTTGGAACAAAGAGAAGCTTGTGGATCCAACATCTACATCATCCAGGCATCATTTTGAAGGTAACAAGTCGTTACCTTGGATTATTTCTAGCAAGATCTCTCCATGATTAAGATTAGGGCCATTTTAGCATGTTGGTGATGCATTTCAAGTATTGGGCACGATTTGAAGTTGCAACTTCAGATCTAGGCTCATCTTGGTCCTTATAGTCATAAATTTTCAGCCTTTAGCAAGATAATGTCTTCTTCTCACCGAAAAGCTCTTCTTTAGCTTGATTTTGGCCCTTAGCAGCTTGCATGCACATAAAGTTTGCAACTTTACGTGGGAAGTATGTCCTAGGAGCTTAGATCTGCAATATGGATCTTTGGGGTGGCTTAAAAACATTTGAATAAGAAATGGACTAAAGGAACTCGACGAGTTGTATCAGAAAACTCGACGAGTCGGATGAGGGTTTCTGTTTTTGGCTTTTGCATGGACTCAGCGAGTCAGCGAGACGACTCGATGAGTCAATTAGGATTTCTGCGACATTTGGACACGCATGAACTCGATGATTTGTCTAGAAACTCGGCGAGTCAACTAGGGCCTTCATGATTTCTCGAGTTCACGAAGGACTCGACGATTCAGTGAAGTGCACTCGACGAGTTGGGTTAACATGGACTGTTGACCTTGACTATTGACCACAGACTTTGACCAAGGGTTGACTAAGTTTGACTACTGAGGGGAATTTTGGTAAATTGGATATTTATGGAAATGATCCCTTGGTGAATATAGGTGTTAGAGTTGGAGTTGTATTTAGAGGAGTTTGACACTATCTTTCGAGCTACTTGCGAGGTGAGTTCTCCTCACTATATCAACAGGGTCTAAGGCACCAATGTCGGCCCTTATCGGATTTGTATCCGGGTAGTTAGGATGGTGATATGCTTAGTGACCTGGTAGGTCGGTATCCTGGTTTATAGGATGGTTGCCTTGTTAGTGATCTGTTAGATCGGTATCCTGGTTATAGGATGGTTACTATGTTAGTGATCGGTTAGATCTGTATCCTGGTTATAGGATGGTTGCCATGATAGTGACCTCTTAGATTTGTATGCTTATCTGTACATGCTAGCTAGCGTATGATATTTATCTGTACATGTTTGTTGGTTTGGGGATTGGGTTGAGGCAGGTACTGTTGTGTGATGTAGGCCAAGACACCCAGGGCGGACCGGATAGACTACAGGCCCGAGTAGGGAAAATTAGTAAGGTCGAAGGCCCAACGAGAGGTTCGGATATGTTGAAGGCCCTGAGAGGGCGGTCCAGACCTGTCGATGGCTTGGAGAGCGATCCAAATAGACTGATGGCATGTGAGGCGGTCCAGTCAGACTTATCGCTCAATATGCATGATGTGTATTTATTTATATGATATGGTTATATATGCATCGTGTTGGTATTTTGGGGGTAACTCACTAAGCCTTTGAGCTTACATCTATCGATTATTGTTTTAGGTACTTCTGATGATCGCAGGAAGGAGAAGGCATGATCATGCACCTCCTTATGCTTTTATGATTTGATTCTGGGATACTCTGATATTAAACCATTTTGAAAACATATTTGTAATAATTAACTACTTTTAATGACTTAAAAAGTAATAAATTGGCTTGAATTTTATGGATGTTACAAGTTAGTATTAGAGCCTTTGTTTGAGTGAATTGGAGGAACCACTCGTGTGTCTCCAGTCTGAAACTAAGGACAAGATTTTTAGATGAATTTTTTTAAATGGTTTTCAAAACACTAAAGGAGGATACAAATGTACGATCAGCCAGAGCTCACGAGTAGACCCCAAAATACCTTGCTGATTATTTGGTTTTGTGATATGTTAGAATAGCATGCTAGTACTAGGTTAGGGATCTACAGGAATTGCATTATAGAAATTCCTGATTATATGATGCTTGATAGCCTCGGGTTTTCATTATATGAAATTGACATCATTATTGTAGTTGCTTAGTGTATGCATCACGGATGTTCATAATTAAGATCTTATAGCCTGAGAATATTTGGTTTTACTTTATTTCCTGTCCCTTGTCTGGTTGTGGGCTTAGAGTAGGATCGAGTATTCGAATGTTTATAGGGTCCAACGTTATGTATGGCTAGCATACACTAGTGCTGCAGGGTTGGTGGAAGTTTCATGGATGGGTGGGTTGTGCGAGGTCGGTAGGCTAGTATGAGATATTTAACATCCCTCTAGGAGTGAGGACTGAGCGCTCGCCATGTTATTTTATATTTTTAGGGTGTTGTGATGATACTTGAGACAAATATGGGTAGGTATGGAAGGTAGTATGGGCATGTACTACTAAAAGCATAGGACCCATACGCGTATCAAGGAAGTCACAACCCTTAGGGTTTTGTTGGGAGTTGGTTCCCTGTTATTATGCGGATTATCTGATAATTTCCTTGTATATTTTTAGTATGGTGATTACGAGACGCTTTGTTGTTGGATCTAGATCCGGATCAGTATTAGGAGATAGCGATCAAGAGAGACCGGCGGTACCCGAGGTTGTTGGTCAGCTGAAGACGGATGAGCTGGATGCTAGGATTCAGGAGATCGCAAATGATGAGGTTGTTGATCTGTTCCGAGAACAGCTGCCGGAGATGTTTTGGTCTATTAAGACCGCCATGGTTGAGTATTTCGACGAGCCTTATGCATCCTTTGCTGAGTCATCTGTTGCAATAGCTCCAACAGCTGTAACAGCGGCAGGGGGAGGAGCTAGTCGGGCATTTCAGTATAGGGACTTCAATAACATGAAGCCCCCTACTTTTGATGGGACTCAGGACCCCATCAAATCCATGAGGTGGATTTCTGACGTGGAGGGTTGTTTCTTCACATGTTCATGTCCTACTGACCAGAAGGTCAGATGTGCCCTGAACCTACTGAGGATCGGGGCAAAGGACTGGTGTTGGTTGATGACTGGGTCGTATTCGGATGACCAGAGAGTTGCAGTTACTTGGGAGCAGTTCGGGGATATCGAGTTTTTTGGGCTTCATTCATGACGACATCTCTGTACCCATCGAATCTTAGTGTCTAGATCTGGTTCATGAAATAACGAACCCCGTCACCTTTGATTTCAAAGTTTTTCTCCATTCCTCTTAAGGCTTCATCTGCCACATTATCTGGCTTCAAGGCTTCTAGCTGAGCCTCCTTGATCTGTGTGGACAGATGTGAATGGATTGTCATGGTTAGTGCCTTCACCCTACGACCTGAGTACTCCTTCTGACTAAGGGCATCTGCAACTACATTGGCATTACCGGGGTGATAATGAATTTCACATTCGTAATCATTGAGTAGTTCTACCCATCATCGTTTTCGCATGTTAAGTTCTTTGTAACAACTGAAAAATAAAACCAATTTTAACTTTTTCAAAAACCATCTCGATTCCATAAAATCTTTACAAAAAGGTTTTCAATACAAAACATTTATCGTGTTCCCAGAATCATAACACCACGAAATCATGAGGAGCGGTACGATCACGCCTTCGCCCTACCACGATCTCCTGAAGAACCTGAAAAAAAAAGAAACCACAATTGTAAGCCCGAAAGCTTAGTGAGATATCCCCAAAATACCAACCGCAATACCATACACGCATAACATGCCACAACATATCCAAACACTGAACAGCCATGCTCTCCGGGTCTACTGTGTGACTGGTCCGCCGCACCGGCCAACAGTCCACCAGGTCCACCCTCTGAGTCTATCCGCCTACATCGAGTCTGCAGTGTGATTGGTCCGCCCGTTCCCGGGCCTTCAATCCACCTGGTCCACTCTCTAAGTCTACAGTATGACTGGTCCGCCCGCACCGGGCCTTCAGTCTGTCTGGTCCACTCTCCGAGCCTTCGGCACGTCTGGTCCGCCCCTAACGGGACCTACAGCCTATCCGGACCGCTCACTGGGCCTACGAGACAACCGGTCCGCCCTGGGTATCTTGGCCTACTACACACAGCAGGACCCGCCTCAACCCAACTCCAGTCCAAACATCCATGTGCACATACATACATATAATCATAAAGAAAATCACAGACCACAAGTAGATCTAACAGATCACATAACATATAACCATCCTAACCAGGATACTGACCCAACAGGTCACTAGCATAGCACCTCCCTATCTCTCAGGATACTGATCTCACTCAGGCCTCTAACATACACCATCCTAACTCTCAGGATGCAAACATATCACAACACAACAACATAACAATAACAGAGCAACAACTACCCGGATCTCAATCTGATAAGGGCCGGCCTTGGTGCCTTAGACCCCGTTGATATAGTGAGGATAACTCACCTCAAAACTGCCGACAGATAATCCAAGCTACTCCAATCACTGATACGATCTCCACCACTGGTCAACCACCAATGCACTGAACTCAAAACAATAATCAACAATTACTAGAATACCCCTGGAACCCACTGATCAATCATTGGTCAAAGACAACGTCAAAGTCAACCCCTGACTGACCTTACTCGCCGAGTCAACCCTATGACTCGCCGAGTTCCCATACTCAGAACTTCTCTCAATCAGCGACCTAACTCGCCGAGTCACCCCGAGACTCGCCGAGTCCAACAACTCAGAGTCCACTCGCACACAACTCACCGAGTCATCAATTGACTCACCGATTCTCGATTCAACCAGAGAATATCGGAACTCTTCGACAAGACTCGCCGAGTCTAAGGCTATCATCAACCTACTCGCCGAGTTGTTTATACAACTCGCCGAGTTTCAGGCTATCTTCATCCGACTCGCCGAGTTGTTCTTCCAAATCGTCGAGTCCCAGCTCATCTTCAAGCAGCTCGTCGAGTTCACCCATGTGACTCGCCGAGTTCCACCGATCTGAATCCATTCAGAAGCATTCCAGGCCATGCAAATGACCCAAAACATAGATCTAGCCTTATACAACTCATCCATCACGTAAATTGGCAAACTTTACGTGAATCCAAAGAGATCTAGGCCTTATTCACTTATAACTAGGGTTTGGGACATGCAAGCTTCACTAAACACTCCAACATAGGGACTTTCATGCTCTCTGATTCTTCTCCATTCCAGATCTGAGGTAGCAACCTCAGATCTAACCTCTAGACTTCCAATTACATCCATAGACAAGATCCCACAAACCCCAAAATGAAGAAACAACATATAATTAGTCCATGAATGAGATATTACCTCCAATGGACGCCCCAACTGCAATGAAGTTCGAATCCAAGCGAAGCCCCTTGCCCCAAGCCTTCAATCTCACAAGATTCCTTCAACAAACTCCTCCAATGCTCCAAATACACTCCAATCTTCTTCAATCACACTTTCTAGGGTTTCTGGACTTCAAGGGGGAATAAGGAGGCTGGGGGAAGGATATAATGTTCTTTTTATAGGGCTCAACCCTGAGAATTAGGGTTTTCTCCACCCAGCGCCTACTCGCCGAGTCCAACTCATCAACTCGCCTAGTCGGTTACTTAACCACGCGACCCAGTCGCGACTCTACTCGCCGAGTCCATCCATGGACTCGCCGAGTCACTCTTTCCCACTTAACACTTATAGCCCTTCAACTCTACTCTTGCCATTTCGGGATGTTACAATTCTCCCCCACTTATACTAGGCTTCGCCCTCGAAGCCTACAGCAACTCAACTCCAAAGATACTCCCGCAACGCACCTCCTGGCCTTAACCAGGCCAGGTCCCTCAAGGCATACCCAAACGAAACTCGGACACACTTTCCTTTCCTCACGGTGTCCTGACCACCGCCCCAAATCGGGCACCGGATTCACCCTCTGATAACTTCACTTAATCACTGAGTACTACCCATAATGCAACACTGCTCCAACTCACAACCACCACTCGACTCATAAGGGCTAGAAAACCATGATCCATCGGATCCCCGATCCGAATCTCAGTCTATCCATTTCGTGACGACGGGAAGACCCATTCTCTATCTCAGAGCAACTCCCACGAGTTCTCCTCTTGCAATCGAATACACATGCTGAACTAGCTCTAGCACCCTCAGGTTTGGAAAACCCGACACACTGACGACACCCTCAAACATCCCCAGGATGGACCACTAATACATACACAATGCCCTGATCAGAATTACACTGAGAGTCCAGGACTCTCTCTCCCTTCATCCTTTCCAAGCCTCTTGGCTCTACACCTGTAGAATTCCTTCCGCAACCTCAGCTGACATCCCCAACCGGATGAGCTTCTATTCTACTTCCGCAATTACGATGCTCAAAAAAAAAACCATACTCGAAATACTCTAACCATGACTCTGCTATGCCGTTTTCACTTCCGTGAACTTGCACTCCCTTTCGGAGTTACACACCTTTCTCTCTTCCTTTTCCAAAGAATCCACTTGGCCACATTGTCACTCCAACACGTGCCACGGTGCTCGCTCAACGCGACACCACCCTTTTTCCGAATCCGCTATCGATCCGACACACATGCTCTGGCTCTCATCACAGGGGCTCTCATGCCCATGCACTATCTCAACTCATCAAGATCACTACCTGGGGCCAGACCTTCCAATGCAATCACCCTGCAACATACACAATCAGCAATCTCAAACTGATCCAACAATACCTGCAGAGTCTTCAGCATGACTGGACCGCCTCACCAGGCCTTCAGTCCATCTGGACCACTCTCTCAGAATCTTCAGCCAATCTGGACCGCTCTTAGTGCCTTCAGTTTGGCTGGACCATTCTCCGAGCCTTCGGTCTGACTGGTACGCCTTCCGGCCTTCAGTCTATCCGGACCGCTCAACTAACATTCGTCATTCCGGGTTATCACTCCCGGAAATCCTCCCATGCATACCGTTCTAGCCCTCTAGGGGCTCCGAACTCTGACTCCATTAACATACTCGATCCTGGCCTGCTTCCAGGCCTCCATAATCAATGCCCTAGGTCTGTATCCCGCCCCGTATGCCTGACACTCGCTCCTATTAGCCTATACTCTAGGCTGACAGAACAGAACACTGCTGAATCCCAACAGCTAAACACCCTCAAATACTCATCGATCTCCCGGAGAATTTTCCAATTCTCCCCCACTTAGAGCACTGACCAGCAACCACCGGTCACCATTAACGACCTTCCAGAACAACCCACCCAAAGAGTACACTTACACTGACTGCTTCTCACAATCCTGAACAACCCTCAGCAAAACACATCTCCTCATTGACCAATCCGCTCAAAAAGAATCCGATCTCTAATTATCCATTCCACGAATGTAGATGCTACCCGACATTCAACCCAATGCCGCATCTCCACTAATAATCCTCATGAAAGATAACCAATGATAGCACAAAACACCAACTAAAATCATACCAAACCCTCAGGAACAACGGATACCAAGAAGAAAAACCCGAAACACAAATCCATAACCCAACCCTCAACCCACAAAACGAAGAATACCGCATCGAAATCCACACAAAGATACCAGCACAAACCAATACACCACAATATCACAAGATAACAAAACATCAAGAAAGAACATACCCGCAGCTGTCTCTGGCTCTGCCCTGACCTCCTCTGCAACAAGCTGAAAAGCACGACCCTGAGCCCTTGGGGGCTCCGCTCTACCCTGACCTCCACCTGTGATCCTCAAAGTGGCCGGTGCTGGAGCCTGCACCGATCCTGCAGCAAGCTGTGGACAGTTGACCCTCAAATGTCCAACCTGATGACAAAGATAGCAAATCCTCAGATCCCGAACTGGCACTGACTGCCGACAATCCCTCGCATAATGCCCTTCCTTCCCGCACTTGCGGCATGCACCCCCGGACCTACAAGCTCCGGTGTGACTCCTCCCACACTTTCCACGAGTGTGGCTGCTCAGCTCCCCCACTCTAACATCAACAGTCTTGGACCGTTTTCGGCACCGACTGCGACTGCACCGGGGCCTGCCTCAGCTCACGCAACTGCAACTCAATCTCTAACTCACGTCGTCTAGCGGCCTCCTGCAACTCCAACAATGACCCGCACCTCTACGTAGACACAAACTGCCTGATGTCTCTCTTGAGCATGCTCAAATATCGAGACATCTGAGCCTGCTCTGAAGCAAACTCTGGGCAAAACATCGCCCTCTCAGTGAACATCCTGGTGATCTCAGTCACCGACTCCGAATCCTGCTTCAGCTCAAGGAACTCCTGAGCCAATCTCTCTCTCTCTCAACCTGCGGAACATAACGAGTGATGAACATCTCTCTGAACTGATCCCATGAAACCACGGCTCTCTGCGCATCTGAGTATGACCCCATGGTCAATATCCACCAATCCTTCGCCCCGAGCCTCAACAGGTTCAGAGCACACCGCACCCGCTGATCGGCAGGGCACGAACACGTGAAGAAACACCCCTCCACGTCCGATAACCATCTCATAGCGACGATCGGGTCCTGAACTCCATCGAAGGTGGGAGGCTTCGTATTAGCGAAGTCCCGATACTGAAAGCCCCGACTCGCTCCTCCACCTGCCGCCGCTACAGCTGTTGTAGCTGCCGCGGCAGCCGTCTCTGAGAGAGCAGCATATCGCTCATCAAAATACTCCACCATGGCGGTCTTAATCGACCCAAACAGCTCTGGCAACTCAGCCCGAAACAACTCAGCAAACTCATCACGCAGGATCTCAAGAATCCTCGCATCCAACTCGCTCGTGCTCATCTGACCGATAACCTCAGACGGTACCGATCCACCCGAAACTCTCTCTCCAGCTCCCGATCCTGAACCGAATCCACTCTCATCATGCCTCGGAATCTCCATACTGAAAAACACCACACAAAAGAACTCAGACTCTTCCCACCCTAGAGATCATGGTTTCCCTGATACGCGTATGGGTCCTGTGCTTTCAGTAGTACGGGCCCATACTACCTTCCACACCTACCCACATTTGTATGAAGTACTCCCACAAAACCCTAGAGAACAAGCATAACAATGATCAACCCTCACCACTAGAGAAACACTGAGAATCTCCCATAAGGGACCCTAGGCTACAGGCATCACAAATCAGGCAACATATCATGAAATCCTGAAGATCCCTAGCCTAACACTAGCATGCTGTTCTATCAAAGCTCAAAAACAAATAACATGCATGGTATTTTGGGGTCACTTACTGGCTCCGGCTGATCGTACCTCCGCGTCCTCCCTTACTCATTTTTGAAAACCATTTTTAATTACTCTTTTGAAAACTCTCCTCGATTTGAGACTAGAGTCACACGAATGTTCCTCCAATTCACTCAAACCAAGGCTCTGATACCAACTTGTAACAACCGAAAAATACAACCAATTTTAACTTTTTCAAAAAACATATCGATTCCATAAAATCTTTACAAAAAGGTTTTCAATACAAAACATTTATCGTGTTCCCAGAATCATAACACCACGAAATCATGAGGAGCGGTACGATCATGCCTTCGCCCTGCCACGATCTCCTGAAGAACCTAAAAAACATGAAACCATAACTGTAAGCCCGAAAGCTTAGTGAGATATCCCCAAAATACCAACCGCAATACCATACACGCATAACATGCCACAACATATCCAAACACTGAACAGCGATGCTCTCCGGGTCTACTGTGTGACTGGTCCGCCGCACCGACCAACAGTCCACCAGGTCCACCCTCTGAGTCTATCCGCCTACATCGAGTCTGCAGTGTAATTGGTCCGCCCATTCCCGAGCCTTCAATCCACCTGGTCCACTCTCTGAGTCTACAGTAGGACTGGTATGCCCGCACCGGGCCTTCAGTCTGTCTGGTCCACTCTCCGAGCCTTCGGCACGTCTAGTCCGCCCCTAACGGGACCTACAGCCTATCCGGACCGCTCGCTGGGCCTACGGGACAACCGGTCCGCCCTGGGTATCTTGGCCTACTGCACACAGGAGGACCCGCCTCAACCCAACTCCAGTCCAAACATCCATGTGCACATACATACATATAATCATAAAGCAAATCACAGACCACAAGCAGATCTAACAGATCACATAACATATAACCATCCTAACCAGGATACTGACCCAATAGGTCACTATCATAGCACCTCCCTATCTCTCAGGATACTGATCTCACTCAGGCCTCTAACATACACCATCGTAACTCTCAGGATGCAAACATATCACAACACAACAACAATCAACAATTACTAGAATACCCCTGGAACCCACTGATCAATCCTTGGTCAAAGACAAGGTCAAAGTCAACCCCTGACTGACCTTACTCGCCGAGTGAACCCTATGACTCGTCGAGTTCCCATACTCAGAACTTCTCTCAATCAGCGACCTAACTCGCCGAGTCACCCCGAGACTCGCCGAGTCCAACAACTCAGAGTCCACTCGCACACAACTCACCGAGTCATCGATTGACTCACCGATTCTCGATTCAACCAGAGAATATCGGAACTCTTCGATAAGACTCGCCGAGTCCAAGAACAGACTCGCCGAGTCTAAGGCTATCATCAACCTACTCGACGAGTTGTTTATACAACTCGCCGAGTTTCAGGCTATCTTCATCCGACTCGCTGAGTTGTTCTTCCAACTCGTCGAGTCTCAGCTCATCTTCAAGCAACTCGTCGAGTTCACCCATGTGACTCGCCGAGTACCACCGATCTGAATCCATTCAGAAGCATTCCAGACCATGCAAATGACCCAAAACATAGATCTAGCCTTATACAACTCATCCATCACGTAAAGTGGAAAACTTTACGTGAATCCAAAGAGATCTAGGCCTTATTCACTTATAACTATGGTTTGGGACATGCAAGCTTCACTAAACACTCCAACACAAGGACTTTCATGCTCTCTGATTCTTCTCCATTCCAGATCTGAGGTAGCAACCTCAGATCTAACCTCTAGACTTCCAATTACATCCATAGACAAGATCCCACAAACCCCAAAATGAAGAAACAACATATAATCAGTCCATGAACGAGATATTACCTCCAATGGACGCCCCAACTGCAATGAAGTTCGAATCCAAGAAAAGCCCCTTGCCCCAAGCCTTCAATCTCACAAGATTCCTTCAACAAACTCCTCCAATGCTCCAAATACACTCCAATCTTCTTCAATCACACTTTCTAGGGTTTCTGGACTTCAAGGGGAATAAGGAGGCTGGGGGAAGGATATAATGTTCTTTTTATAGGGCTCAACCCCGAGAATTAGGGTTTTCTCCACCCAGCGCCTACTCGCCGAGTCCAACTCATCAACTCGCCGAGTCGGTTACTTAACCACGCGACCCAGTCGCGACTCTACTCGCCGAGTCCATCCATGGACTCGCCGAGTCACTCTTTCCCACTTAACACTTATAGCCCTTCAACTCTACTCTTGCCATTTTGGGATGTTACATTCTTTCTGATCAAGGATATGTTGAAGGCTTTGTGGTCGGTGAAGATGGTGGACTTAGTACCGTAAAGGTAATGTCTCCATATTTTCAGTGTAAAGACTACGGCTCCCAAATCAAGATCGTGAGTGGTGTAGGTAACTTAATGTGCCTTTAGCTATCTTGAGGCATAGACAATAACCTTTCCTCGCTGCATAAGCACACAACCTAGCCACTGATTGGATGCATCGCAGTATACTACGAAGTCTTCTGCCCCTTCTAGAAGAGATGGGATAGGTGCACTGCACAGGGCTTGCTTCATTTTTTAGAATGTAGTGTCTTGTTTCTCTCCCCAGCTAAAGGTTACACCCTTCTGAGTCAGGGCAGTAAGAGGTTTAGCGATTCTTGAGAAGTTTTATGCGAATCTGTGGTAGTAGCCAACAAGACCTAAAAATTGGCGGATCTCTGTAGGCGTTCTGGGAGCTGACCAGTTCCCGATTGCCTTTATTTTTTTGGGGGGGGGGGGGGGGGGTCCACGTGTCTGCCTTCCTCGCTAACAACCTGACCAAGGAAACTAGCCTTCCTAATCCAAAACTCACACTTTGAGAACTTAACGTAAAGCTTTTCCGCTCTTAAAGTTTCTAACACTTGTCTTAGGTGCTAGCTGTGTTCTTCCTTAATTCGTGAGTAGACAAGTATATCATCTATGAAGACTATCAAGAATTTGTCTAAGAAGGGACGGCATATCGTGTTCGTTAAATCCATGAACACCGCGGGTGCGTTGGTTAAAGGGCATTACTACAAATTCGTAGTGACCATAACGAGTTCGGAATGCTATTTTGTGAATATCATTCTCATGAACCCGTAATGGGTGATACCCTGATCTTAGGTCTATCTTTGAAAAGTAGTTGGCTCCTTGGAGTTGATCGAAGAGTTCGTCTATTAGCAGAAGAGGGTATCAGTTCTTAATGGTAAGTTTGTTCAGTTCATGATAATCTATACACATTCGGAAAGATCCATCCTTCTTCTTAACGAACAAGAACGGTTCTCCCCAGGGTGAGAAGCTCAGTTGAATGAATCCTTTACTGAGTAGTTTGTTTAGTTAGCTAGATAATTCCTGCATCTCTACTGGTGCTAAGCGATACGAGGATTTAGCTATAATGGTAGCTCTAAGAATCAAGTCGATTCGGAACTCGACTTGTCGTTTGGGAGGAACTCCTGGAAGATCTTCGGGAAAGATGTCAGGAAAATTACAGACTTCAAGAATGCTCTCGAGGTCTTTAACTTCTTGTTTTTCATTGACGACACGGGCTAGGAAAGCGTGACATTCCTTTCGTAGGTATTTTTGGACTTTGATGCATGAAATGATGCGAAGGTTCGTATTAGTTTTGTCTCCGTAGATAAAAAGGGCTTCGCCATTTGGCAGATTGAGGTGAATGGCTTTTTCGAAACAAAGCATCTCAGCATGATTAGGTCTTAACCAATCCATGTCGATGATGACATCGAAGCTTTTTATGGAGACCGGCAAAAGGTTGATTGGAAAGGAATAGTCGTTTAGAGTGAGGGTACAACCTATGAATATGTCGTTAGTGTTTTTTTTCTTTCCGTTAGCCATTTCAATAGTGAATGTTTCAATTAGAGGCTATGGTTTGTGTTTTAGTAAGTATTTGAATTTCTAGCTGACGAAACTCCTCTCTGCACCGCTATCGAATAGTATGCATGCATAAGAGTTATCGAATAGGAACGTACCCATGACTACAGTAAGATCAGCTATTGCTTCCTCCTGGCTCATTTTCAGCACACTTCATATGTTGCCATCATTTCTTACCTTCGGGCAATCCCTCTTGTAGTGCCTGATTTCACCACACCCATAGCAGGCTTGGCCTACTCCAGTTCTGGGGGTCTGGTTGGTTGCTTGTTCTGGCGTCTTGCAGAATCAGGCTGTGTGCCCCTTCCTGTTGCAATTACTGCACTGCATCTCATGGAAAGGTCTATGATGGTGAAAATTGCACTTGTTACACATCGGTAGGTTCCCAACATATCGACTAGGAGGTGTTTGAGTAGTAGGAACAGCAAGATGAATGGTAGCAGCATGGACCTCCACTGTTTTCTATTTCTTCGAGGGCTCTTGCGAAGATTGTCCCTTTCTTTTTTTCCAGAACTTCTTGTTGTTGCTAACCTTCTTGGGTTGTTCAGGAATGGATGTTACGAAGTCTTGGCGATCTATGTGATCTATCAGTGTATATGCCAGACGCTTGGCACTGTCAAAAGTAAGTGGACTAGCAGTTAGAACATTCCCTTGAGTAGGGGAGTTAATCCCTAGATGTACCTCTCCACCTTCTTACTTTCCCGGGTGACCATTCAGGACACAGTAGAAACAGGTCACTGAATCTTGTAGTGTAAGCAACGACGTTGAAGCCCTTCATCTTCAGGTTCCAGAGCTCTTGCTCAAGTTTTTTGCATCTCGCCCCTCGGGCAGTATTCAGCCAACATTAACTCCTTCAAACCTCAACTCATAGCATTGGCTATCAGAAGAGTCAGTGACTTAACTTGGCTCAGCCACCAAGTGAGGGCTCTGTCTGTGAAAGTGCATGCTGCAAACTTCACTTTGCTAGCCTCGGGGCACGCACAAATTTCGAATAATGATTCGGTTTTCTCGAACCAACGGGTGAATGCAATGACACCTCTAGTGCCATCAAAGGACTTAGGTTTAGAATTCGTGAAGTCCTTAAAGGAACACTCTCTTGGGTGTCCTCGAATATCTCCCTGATTAAAAGGGTTGGCACCACTACCCGCCCCGCTTGTGCCACTTGCATTGATCTGCGACATGGCGGCAGCCACATCAGCTGTTACTGCTGCTTAGAAGATAGCAGGATCATACTGAGGAGGTGGCAGCGATGGTGGATTTGTTGGAGGCTTTTTTCTTCCTGTTAGACTTCTTTGTAGGCATATTTCTCTATAATGATTTAAGAGAAAATGATGATAAGTCTTCCATAGAGGTCATCAGTCAGGTGATATTCAACAAGATATATCCTATCCTGACAGTTATAGTGTTCTATCAAGCGATTTACGGTGGAAGTCTACTAATATAAGTAAACAATCGCCATTTTATAGCAACACTTGTAAAGAATCTGTATACTATGACTCACACTGACCCCTCTATAGATATCTAGTCTATACGAGCTATGTATAGCCATCAAGGCTTGAATGTTCTGATGGGTTTAAGCCATAACAACATTCCTATATGCACATACAAACCCTAATGCTTGGATCTAGGTTTCTCTAATTGAACATGCATTACATCCAAGACTTTTAATGATAATTCTAGCATAATAACACAAGAAATCAGATTTGGAAGATTACCTTGAATCACTTGCTTGAATCTTCTTGTCCTTGGAGCTTTAGAGTCACAAGTGTCACTCCTGTAATGGCTTACAAACACCAACTTAGCAAGAGGATGATTAGAGAGAGAGGAGAGGGGAGAAAGAAATCGGCCAGGGTTTCTTCAAAGACAAGAGTGCCGATTTCCTTGACCCCTTGGGTCTATTTGTACTAATGAGGCTCCTAGGGTTTCACCCTTTAAACCCTAATTGGATAACTTAGGCCCTAAGCAATCCAATCTCCTTATGATAAGCCTTGGACGAATTCTAGGTCTATCCTAAGACCCAAAACCGTCCACCCCTTATCCATAAGGGATTATAGCCCAAAGTACAACTATCATACAATTGAGAGTTTATGCCCCTTTATTCAATTAATCTCTTTAAGTCACCAAATTAATTCGTAATTAATTGATGACTTATATTAATCAAATAACAATATTATTATTCCTTATATTATTCTCATAATATATTAATAATATTTCTTCTCTCATTATAAATCATCCTGTCAAGTTGCTATGGTGAAGGCAACCCAAAAGGACCATGCACAACCGGGTCAAATACTTGTCAAATATAGTTGCAGCCTTAGACACTATTCCAACAGTCTCCCACTTGGATAAGTCTAGTAATTATATATACAAGTATAACCTGATTAGCAATCATAGCTCTCAAAGACGCTGTCAAACTCAGATCTTATCAATCTTGTCCTTTAGATAAGGGATCGTACAGTCCTCTGTTTAGATATCATGCAGACATTTATATGGAACCAATTGTCTAGCATTTGGTTTCTCGATCTCAGATTCATTTGACATAGAACTTAATCGAACACATCAATTCAGTTCTGACCAGGCCCGACACATAAGTCAAATCAAATCATCGAGCGGCCGAGATATCGCTTTTAGCCTCTTAGGACAAAAGTAACAGATAAACTTCGAGTTATATGCATTTACTTATTCATTAATCAATTATACACAACAATGCGTTTTATAACATCAATTTACTGATGCGGTTTCGCATTATCAATGTACAACCAATTAACAAATAACAAACCATATATCTAGGTTTTAAGACCATATGATATTATCGTCTAGCGATCACCCATTTTGACAGATTCCATAAGGTGATTCCAGCAAGCGCGGGTTTGTTCCAATGCTCAAAACTAGTTCATAAGCACTCATGAACGTTTCAGCAAACTTTTGCTATGTATAATACCATTTAGATAATCTACATACCAATTCATGACAATCTTCATTCATACCTACTTCCAAAATATGAACGATTGTGGACTGTTTGAATAATTCGTTTATTCTAAATAAATTCAATTATTCTGGAAGTCAAAACATGCAAAGTGAAACAATAGTTAAATATTTAACATAAGACAGGTACTTTACTTATAAATAATACTCCTTTATTTATTCATTAAATGTTAAATTACATTTATCTATTACAAGTTTCTAAAATCATCTAATCTAATCTAATATCATCTCTCAGCCCAATACTCCTAGCATGCTGCAAATGCTTAACCCTACTCAGTCCCTTCGTAAGCGGATCTGCTGGATAATCTTCTGATGATATCCTCCTCACCACGAGGTGTCCTTCTTCTACTCGATGTCTAATGAAATGATATTTTCTGTCGATATGACGAGATCTACCATGATCCCTCGGTTCCTTGGTCAAGGCAACCGCTCCTTCATTATCACAAAAAATCTCCATAGGCTCTTTGATGGTAGGCACAACTCCAAGATCACCAATGAAGTTCTTTAACCATATTGCCTCCTTCGACGCTTCGCTCACTGCAATGTACTCTGATTTGCACGTTGAATCAGCTACGGTTTCCTGCTTGGAACTCTTCCAAGTTACTGCTCATCCATTAAGGATAAAGACCCAGCCCGACTGCGAACGGTAGTTGTCCCTGTTGGTTTGAAAGATGGCGTCACTATACCCTTGCACCTTCAAGTCATCACTCCCCCCAAGGACTAGAAACCATTCCTTGGTCCTCCGAAGGTACTTAAGGATATTCTTGACCGCAATCCAATGGGCTCTGCCAGGGTTCCCTTGATATCTACTAACCATGCTCAAAGCAAAGGCTACATCAGGGCGAGTACAAGTCATAGCATACATGATTAAGCCAACTGTGAAAGCGTATGGTACTCGGCTCATTTCTGCTATTTCGACTTCGGTACTCGGACTTTGAGTCTTACTCAACTTGGCATTACTTTATATCGGTAATTCTCCCTTCTTTGAATTTTCATACTAAAATGTTTTAGTACTTTATCTAAGTAAGTGAATAGACTAAGTCCTATTAGTCTCTTACTTCATTCTCTCACTATCCTTATTCCTAAAATATAGGAAGCTTCTCCGAGGTCCTTCATAGCAAAACACTTCCCGAGCCAGGACTTTACTTCCTGTAGAGTCGGGATGTCGTTTCCTATGAGTAGTATGTTATCGACATAAAGAACGGGAAAGCTAACTATGCTCCCACTGGCTTTGACATATACACACAATTCATCTTCGCTTCCTACAAATCCAAACTCTTTGACTTTCTCATCGAAGCAAAGATTCCATCTGAGAGATGCTTGCTTAAGTCCATAAATGGACTTCTCAAGCTTACACGCTCTATTTGGATGCTTCGGATCAACAAAACCCTCTGGTTGAGCCATGTAAACATCCTCAGCCAATTTCCCGTTAAGGAAAGCGGTCTTGACATCCATTTGCCAAATCTCATAATCATGAAATGCGGCAATGGCTAGCATCACTCTAATAGATTTGTCTTCGCAACTGGTGAAAAGGTTTCATCATAGTCAACTCCAGGAGTTTGAGTAAAGTCCTTCGCAACCAATTGCGCCTTATATGTGTGTACATTTCCATCCACGTCGGTCTTCTTCTTGAAGATCCATTTGCACCCAACGGTCTTACGTCCGGGCACATTATGAACCAAACTCCAAACTTGGTTGTCATACATGGACTGGATCTCGCTGTCCATTGCCTTTTTCCATTTTGTAGACTCCGGGCCTGCCATGGCTTCCTTAAAGCCATTAGGTTCATCTACATTTATTAGTGTACCATCACTATTATACGTGTCCCCTTCAGTAGTAATATGAAAACCATAAAACTAGGGTTGAACTCTAACTCTTTCGGAACGTCTAAGAGGTAATGACTGGTCAATAGGTTCAACCGGAGTTTCCTCCTCGGGTTGAGCGCCAGCGGTAGAGGCTCCTTCATCAATCGATTCTTAAATCTCTTCAAGCTCGATTTGCCTCCCACTGTCTCCTTGGCTTAAGAGTTCTCGCTCTCGGAAAACTCCTCTCCTCGCAACGAAGACAACATTGTCCTTCGATCTATAGAAGAGATATCCAAAGGATTTCTGCGGGTAGCCGATGAAAATACATTGCTCACTACGAGGTTCGAGCTTGTCGTGAGTATCTAGTCTTACAAAAGCCTCGCAACCCCAAACCTTGATATGTGCTAACGAGGGAGCTTTCCATGTCCACATCTCGTGATGTGTTTTGGAAACCTTCTTAGTAGGGACTCGGTTAAGGATATCGGCGACAGTCTCTAAGGCATACCGCCAGAATGAGATAGATAGTGAAGCACGACTCATCATAGAGTGGACCATGTCTAACAAGGTTCGATTACGCCTTTCTGCCACACCATTCAACTGCGGTTGGCGTCAATTGTGAAACTATTCCACACTCTTTTAGATAGTCATGGAATTCAAGACTTAGGTACTCTCCTCCTCGATCGGATCGAAGCATCTTGATTTTCCTACCCAATTGATTCTCCACTTCATTCTTGAACTCTTTGAACTTTTCAAACATTTCTGACTTTTGCTTGATTAAGTAGATATACCCATATCTACTATAGTCATCGGTAAAAGTTACATAGAAGCGGTTCCCATCCTTTGTGGTTGATCTAAAGGGTCACATACATCGGTATGTATTAGGTCCAATAAACCCTCACCCCTTTCACATGTGCTAGTAAAGGATGACTTGGTTATTTTTCCAAGTAAACAAGATTCGCATGTCTCATCTTCCCTAAGGTCAAATGACTCCAACACTCCATCCTTTTGGAGTTGGGCTATGCGCTTCTTGTTGACATGTCCAAGACGACAATGCCACAAGGATGCTCTATCCATACTATTGGAAGAATCCATGTATAAAACATCATTTGCTAGGTTATCTACAATCATAACAGTTTCATAAATTCCATTACCTGGTATTGCTTCAAAATATAAGACACCATTTAGATAAGCATAAATAGAACCATTCTCATTATTAAAAGAAAATCAAAATCCTTGTCTAAACAAACCATGAAATGAAATGATGTTTCTTGCCATTTCTGGCGAATAGCAACAATTATTCAAATCTAAACATAAACCATTCCTGAGCACTAGAGAATACACTCCAATCTTGGTCACAGGCGACGATCTTCTGTTCCCCATGATTAGATTTATTCTTACATGCTCCACATCCCTATTTCTTTTTAGTCCCTGCAATTCAGAACAAATGTGGTAACCACAACCGGTATCGAGGACCCAAGAAATAGCATGAGATGAATCCTGCGAAATGTGGTAACCACAACCGGTATAAATACCTGCGAAAGACGGGTTGATCTTTCCTTCCCTAATAGTTTGCAGGTATTCTAGGCAGCTTCTCTTCCAATGCCCTATTTTGTGGCAATGGTGGCACTCTGCCTCCTTTGGGTTTGGGTTGGGCTTAGCAGGATCAACTTTGGTCCCACTAGAAGAGGAACCATCTCGGGGCTCTCCCTTGCGGTGGCTCTTAGACGGAGCCTTACTCTTCTTACCCCTTCCCTGCCTAATAGCCAAAACAGGAGCAGCGGGTGGATTGGGAGTTTGTGCAATAGACTTGTCCTTGAGGTTGCTCTCAGCAACCCTAATGAGGACCTTGGAGCTTATTTAGGGTGACCTCTTCCTTGTTTATATGGTAGGTCATCCTAAATTGGTTGTAACACGGAAGCAAGGAGTGAAGGACCATGTCGATAGCCAAGTCTTCCCCAAAGTCAACATTCAACTTGCGAAGACGATCGACATACCTTTTCATCTTTTGCAAGTGTACGGTTAGAGATTCTCCATGTCCCATTTTAGCGAAGATCATGTTGGTGAAAATCTTGTAACGCTCATGCCTCGCGTTTTGATGGTATCTCTCCAATTAGTCTTGATGCATCTCGTATGGGTACATGTCCTCATAGGACTTTTGGAATTTGGCGTTCATTATGGCTATCATGATGCAATGAACCTTCGTTGCATCACGCTCATGAGTTTCAAAAGCAGCCATTTCAGTCGGAGTAGCGATTTCTGGATTGATCTTTTCGAGCTTTTCGTCGAGGACATACTCCTTGTCCTCGTAACGAGAAATTGTGCGAATGTATCTTATCCATTCGCTAAAGTTCATTCCATCAAAAGTCACCTTTTGGCAAAGGCTCATTAATGTGAATGAACTAGCAGCAGCGTTGTTCGCATTCGACATCTACAAATAGAAAGGACAAAGATTGATTAGAATTTGAATCCCTAATTATAACCCAATAAGAAAAATTAGGGCTAGGATCCAACAGCATTATTTACATATTAGAAAAGGGATGCCGTAATCCAACATGCAAAAAATTTGAAGGTAAGTGAATGACAATTCACTAATTCTCCACCATGAAAACCTAACTTTAAGTTCTAAATGTATTGAGAATTCCTAGGTTTCGATGAGATTAATTGAACTTTTCAATGGCATGTTTAAATCTCGATATGCCCCTCTCGTTTGTGACTGAGATACCGAGGATCACAAAGTGGGGGTGAATAACCATACAAATGTACATGGTGCCTTCATTGTAACAATCACCTATTCGATGTGCCGGTAAACCACACACGCTCCATCGAACTATGATAAACAATGAATCACCCTTTGCCACCTATGCTTAGAACCAATTAGTGTGCCGGTAAACCACACACGCTCCACTAACTTCTTAGCAAGGGTTCAAAGTGTAATTTCATGGGATTGCATCAATTCACTTTTCCTAAAGTAACTAAGATTGGGAATTTGAAAAAGATGTAGTCACTTATTAATGAGGAGAGAGAGTTGCCCTATCCTACCCGTTCTGCTAACGACCCTCCACCGATCAAGCAAGCGGTGGGTGAGAGTGTACACCCATTAAGCGCCATTTTATAGGCAGCAACCTTATACCCACCTTATAGACCGGCTTCGTGAATGAGGCCTACTAACGGTAAGACTAGCATTTTAATTATACATAAATATATATATATATATATATATATATATATATATATATATATATATATATATTAATCTTGTAATATTATATTAGTATAGGGTTGAATTTTAAACTTGTAAAATTCTAGGGTTTGAAATTTAAATTGTCTAAATTAAACTTTTAATCACAAAACATAAATTTCAAAACTTGAGGACAAGTTTTAAACTTTTCAAAACATAAGGGATCAAATAACAAATAATCCAAATTAACATTTAATCACATAATTATCCATATTTGATTTATTTAATTATTTCTTGCAAAACAATTTACCAATTTAATAAAATAATCAATCAATTATCACATAAGGAAATTATTATTCAATTTATTGGTAAATATCTTTAATTAGGTCAAGGATATACTCAAATATATTTTAAAATCAGATTTATATTGAATCATTAAGATAAAGACAAGTTTCCATAAGATAAACAACAAGAAATCCCGAACTTAGCTCTTTCTGACGCTCGAACTCGCCGAGTACCACAATGGACTCGCCAAGTACCACGATGGGACTCACCGAGTTGATCAGGCAGAAACACAAAAATCGAATTTTGCAAATAACAATCAAGCAACTAATACGTCAATTCAATAGAAACCAATCAAGTCTCTGATACCACTTATGGGTTTGAGCCATAAGAACATTCTTATGTGCACATACAAACCCTAATGCTTGGGTCTAGGTTTCTCTAATTGAACATGCATTGTATCCAAGACTTCTAATGATAATTCTAGCATAATAACACAAGAAATCAGATTTGGAAGATTACCTTGAATCATTTGCTTGAATCTTCTTGTCCTTGGAGCTTTAGAGTCACAAGTATCACTCATGTAATGGCTTACAAACACCAACTTAGCAAGAGGATGATTAGAGAGAGAGGAGAGGGGAGCAAGAAATCGGCCAGGGTTTCTTCAAAGACAAGAGTGCCGATTTCCTTGACCCCTTGGGTCTATTTATACTAATTAGGCTCCAAGGTTTTCACCCTTTAAAACCTAATTGGATAACTTAGGCCCTAAGCAATCCAATCTCCTTATGATAAGCCTTGGACGAATTCTAGGTCTATCCTAAGCCTCAAAACCGTCCACCCCTTATCCATAAGGGATTATAGCCCAAAGTACAACTATCATACAATTGACAGTTTATGCCCCTTTATTCAAGTAATCTCTTTAAGTCACCAAATTAATTCCTAATTAATTTATGACTTATATTAATCAAATAACAATATTATTATTCCTTATATTATTCTCATAATATATTAATAATATTTCTTCTCTCATTATAAATCATCCTTTCAAGTTGCTATGGTGAAGGCAACCCAAAAGGACCATGCACAACCGGGTCAAATACTTGTCAAATATAGTTGCAGCCTTAGACATTATTCCAACATGTTCTTGTTCTAATGTTGTTGTATCTTAAAATACTCCTATAATACTTTAATTTCATGTTTGGTTCTAGTTTTTCTTATGTATTGTGGGTAAGTTTTAGACTTGTTGCAACACCGCTATCACTCCCAAACATTTGTTGGTCGTATCTCAAATAAATATAGTTGATCAGGCTATATTTATCCCGTCTATGATTACATAACTGTTCAGGTTTAACTGCAGTGTCCAACATCTAAATACTTTTGTTTTGTTCTTACTGTGATATTATTTCTGGTATGTATGTATGTTTGTATACTTATTATAAAATACTTAGATTTTAAAAGTATACTTTCAGTTAGAGCACTCTAGCCCCACTGTGTTTATAGTTTTATATACTGTAAGGTTTGATATACTTAGTTTACTATATACAATTGCTCTGATACCAATCTGTCACACCCCCAAACCAGATGGTGGAAACATTTGGGGGCTGAGGACGTCATGTACAGTATCACAACCATTGCATAATAGTAATCAAAGTAAACACAACCATTACATTGATAAAATATAGTATTTACATTTGTTCGATACATAATTTGTATGACATCAAAAGTGTATAACAAAATGTATAATGACACGACTCTAAAAGCTCCTTCTTCTCAAAATTTGCGGGTGTACCTGTCTACCGGTTCCCTGAGAATACAAGTGGTTTTGAAAGTGTATAAACATTTAAGTTGGCGAGTTCATAAGTATGTTTGTGTAATGGAAACTTGTCTTTGATCTTTTAAAATGTCTGTATGTTCCTCAATAAAATCCAATATTTTCATAGTAAATGTAGTGTAGTCTTAGATCTTAAGACTAAAATGTATGTTTGTTATTATACTCTGTAATAGTAAACCATAGTCTTATAATAAATAAAACTATATCATGTATGTTCCAAAAATGTGTATGTTGTACTAGTATGCTATGTACTAGAAAAATAGTGTTCTGTAGTATTAACTAGAGTAATGTACGTATGAAAACCTTTTTTTGTTTGAATGACTAGAATATAACAGCTGTAGTGTAAAGTAGTGTATTGTAGTTTCATTACTTAAAATAAAATCGTTTGTATGTATCCCTGGAAACCTCCAGTTGTAATGTATAGTAGTTTTATTACTTAAAATAAAACCGTTTGAAGAGTTGTAATCTCGTAAACAAATGTTTTAGTTTATACTGTTGTGAGTTTCTTATGATCATACTTGATATGACCTAGTGACCTCTACGACGTTCTTCAGGCGTCGGAATGTTATGAAATTTGTCACCCCAGGCCTGTCGGCCTAACTGTAGCTAGCAGTTCAGGTGTGGGATTGTCAGTCTCGTATAGACCTATACACAAATCTCACGCACTCCCTCCAGGAGACTCTGGTTATATAGTATAGGATTTATTTCCATACCCTGATGGATACAATTGAAGTAGTGTCTCATAACCCTGTATTAACTAGTTTACGTGTAGTGTTGGTGTGTTCTCTTGTACTTGAAAATGTATGAATAACCTTGTAGTAGTGTACATTGTAGTGTTAAAATAATTATACTTAAATAATTATTTAGTAATGTACCCTTGTATCCGGGAAATAGTGTAGTGTTCCATAAACTATATTTACCATAGTTTATATGTTTGTTTCTGAATTATGTTCTCGAACTAGTAAAATAGTTTATATTTATGTTCTTGTTTCGTGTATTGAACTCAGAAAAGTAATGTAGTGCTCTCAAACTATATCAATCATCACTACTAGAAAAACAGTATTTTACGACGCACAATCAATGACACGTGCTGATAGAGGACACGTATTTGTGCGTGCCCTAAAAATTGATGTTAGTTTTCCAAACTATGAAGCATAGAGGACACGCATTTTTGCGTTCCCTAAAATTAGTGTCTAATAATTAAAAAATAACACGGAGGGCACCTTAAATAATATGTGTGTCGTCTAACCATGTCACTTTATAAATTTTAATGAAACGCGTGTTTCATCCGATGGGGAAATAAAATCCAAAAATTAAAAAGTCCGCTTTGTTTCCACAAGCTGAAAACCCTAGCCCATCCTCGTAATAACCCTAAATATTACACACTAAAATAGTGTATAGTGGTAAAGGGATCGAATCCACGGAGATTGGTTCAATTTATAACTCTATGAAAAATCTCTTTATAAAAATACTTGTAAAATAACAATAAAAATAAAATGGGGGGTTTTGGTGTTTTGAAATACTTGAAACAAACTAGAATTAACTATGATTTAAACAGACAGTTGCAAAAAAAATAAGAGTTTGATGTAAAATCAATAAAGGGGAGATGGTTGACTTAAAGTTTTCTCGCTTTGACTTTTGATGAACATATCATTAGAATCCAATGGTGCAATACTTTGATTTAAATCCTTAATTTGGCTATAGTAATCCAAGGAGCTTGATATTACCTAGACTTTTCTTAATTGTTGAAATGGCTAGAGAAGCTCATAACAATTTCCTTAGTCAAAGTTGCTAATTCCAAATAGCATGTAATTAGTGAAAGTCAACTTGCATTAAGAACCAAAAAGTCACCAAATCCAAGAGGGGTCAAATGCTTTCACCACCATGTTGGAGGAAATGTTTTTATGATTGTGTGAAGCAAAAACAACACAAAAATCATTTATTCCTTGCTAATTTGAGGATCATTTACTTAATCAAGAAATTAGCCAACTAATCACCACAAACACATTTAGACTCATGAATAAAAACATACTAGTAGTGATAATATGATAAAACACAAAACATTTCCATAAAGATTTAAGAACAAGTTCATGGATTCTTCAACATCCAACAAAAGTTCAAAGGATTAAACAAAAAGTCAACTAAGATTAGTTTAGCCAAGCATGACTAAACTCAAAGAAACAAAGTTAGAGGAAATTGTACCAAACATTTTACAATAATCAAGAGGTGAAATCAAGATGTTCTTGAGGTGTTCTTGGCTTTCAAAAGCACTCCAAACTCCAAAGAGAACAAGTCAAAATCGGACCTTCAAGATAAGGCTGAAGAGGCACACCAACCTTCCCAATATAGAGCTCTAGATAAAATCCCGAAATTGCCCTTGTCAGGAATCCACACGGGCCGCGGGTAATCTTACGCGGGCCACGGGCTTCGACTACATTTTTGGGCTTCTTCAAGTTTTGGGCCCCCACAGCTAATCCATTGGCCCAGTTTGAATCCAATCAGCTCCTAGCCCATTTTTCTTCAATATTTCTTCAATTAAAGCCCAATTTGTCTTTCCACATCACTCAAAACTTCTGCAAACTCCCAAATATTGATCTTGCACACTCAAGAATTCTCCCACATCTTTCAAATTTAAAGCTCAATTCTTCCAAGCCTTCAAGCAATTGACAAGTCCACTCCATGAATCACCTCCATAGCCATCAAGCACAAAATCCCCATTTCCTTTCAAGCCCAATCGCCTCCCAAGAGTGCCGCTCCGCTAGTTTCCAAGAAAATCTGCAATAATGCTCAAGAAACTAGAAAGTACCCCGAAATGGTCATAAAAATAACAAAAGGGAAAATATGCATGGAAATTAACTAAAATGCAAATGAAATGTGCTAAAATAAACTATAAAAAGAAGTAAATAAAATGAATCTATCACCTCGCCGAAAACCCCCTTTCTTTCTTTCTTTCTTCTCTCTCAATTCTCAAACCTCCATTCACCTTCCGCCATCTGCTGCTTATTCGACCCTTCTGAGTGTCTCCCACCACCGTCAACTTCCAATGAAAGATGACCTTTATCGGTGCTCTGCCTCTACAATGATCGACAATCTCACCTGATCACCTCGCCTCACCTTGTTGGCTACATCACCTTGCTAGCAACCTCACCTTCCCGGCAACCTCAGTCTAATGATCTCAAGCTCGCTGCTCCTTGTCGGCGCCATAAGCTTCGTTACATTGATCCATCTTCCCAAACTTTGGAAGAACTAGTTCTTTTCTCCGAACCACACAAAATCCTCCCAAAAATCGGACCAACACGTCCAACAAATCAATTGCAAGTACCCCGCTTCATAGATGGCGCCTACTTCTCAGCTTCTAGGGCTCGAATCCATATTTCCCCATGTCAACACTCCATCATCTGTTTACTTAGCTTACTAAAATCATCAATCTCTTAGATTTTAGTTACAAACACCATTCAATATGACGTCTTGAATCGATTTGGTAAAGGGTAGGCTTTTAAATGGATCGAATGAGTTCAATCATTGATGGAGGTTATTCATGTCGTCCACAGGTAAGCAATCCCTTGATCCGACCTAGTTGTTTTAAGATTCATATTTTTTACAATTGTGATCGTATTTGAAATGGTCAAATACCCTTCAACGTATTTGAATGAGTTCAATCATCAATCTCTTGAAGAAACTGACATTGTTCTCTGGTGACTAAATATATTTCCTTGTTTTTTTAAATTAGTTCGTGCATGATTTTCGTACAATATTTTCTTATATGAAAATTTGCAGGTATGTATTTGGGATAACTCATGTTCCTAGGTAGGAAGATTGGTCTGTGATGCTAGTGGAACGGATTGGGTTTATGCTTCAAGTATGTATGTTTTTTAATTGGTTATGTATGTTTATTTTATTTACAAAAAAAAAAGATATATATATATATATATATATATGTGTGTGTGTGTGTGTGTGTTTTGGTTTTGTATTCACATGGGTTCTTTAACTGATCTCCTGCAGTGGATGTTCCTCCTAGTCTTGGAGCTTGTGACTCAGATGTGAAGGAGGGCCATGTGAAAGAGATGATTGCCACCAAGTCGGTTTCAACTGGTTTGATAGCCAAGCTTTGAACATCCATTCACGTGTTTGATTTGTATGATAATGTTGTGTGAATATGAATGAGTGCAATCGTTGTTTGCTTTTTAAATTTCCAGATTTCAGAACAGTTAGTTGCTCAGCTATCTATCTTGATGAAGAAGCTACCATATATGTATATGATAATAAATTTTTGTATCAGAAATGTTTGGGATAAGAACACCTCCTCTAAGCTAAGCTAGCTAGTAAGTAGTAAGATATGTTGTTGAGTTTCATACCTGTTGAAAACTTGTTGTAATTTGTGATAAGAAAACTAGTGATAAGAATACTAATATTATAACCATGAAATATAAAAAGAAATAGATATAAGGTCATAGTTAGATCTTATTTCAAAGATATGTGAGGGTGTCTAAGTATGTAAGACTGTGCACACCTGTATTAATTCTTGTGTTCATCCCAATGTTAACAGGGAGACTGTAAACAGAGGAAGACTTTTGGAAACTTAGATGAAGATGTTGGTGAGTCGAGATCATATTCTATGATTATGCTCAATACGGGTGCCCATAACAGCATGGTCAAAGATAAGGTCAGGATTTCAATATTGTATTTTTTCCCAGTTTATATATTCATTTATTTTTCTGATTTTAATGCTTTGGTTTGTTTATATGTAAGATGAGTAAAGCTGATTTTATTTGGAACAAACTTGGGATTGATGATGCAAAGGACTTAGCTGAAGAGTATTTGGGTGCTCTTTATATATGATGGATAAAACATGATTTCTTCATCAATTATATCTTCGTTATCTCATTGTCCATGATGAGATTAAAACAACCTTTAATCTATGAAGATCGATTAGATCTTGAACAAGTATGTAAATATAAAACTGTATGAACGCAATAATAAGAACAAGACAAGATTGAATCAAACGTGTCGAATGATTAAACAAAATCCTCAGAAGAGCTCGATTAAGAACATCAACTGTAGAGGATTGATAGGTTACAAGAACGATTAAAGAAACCTGTTGTACTCTAGATGAATCGCTATTTCGTTAATCTCTAAATCGTTAACCTAATATGCATGCAAGCGTAAACTTATATACAAAACATAAAAGGCTCTCGGTTGGACAGGCCCAAACCGGAATACAAAATAACTTATACTATCGAGCCCAAAAGACGCAATCTTCAAAGAAATCTTCAGCCCAACAATCTCCCCCTTTGCGTCAATTTGGAGCGAGATCTTCACTTGTTACTTGGGCCAGCAGCTGAAGCAGGTACCTTCTTCTTCACGATGCTAAACAGACATTTGGTTATGGAGAGAATGGTCTGTCTAAACCGGATGTACCAATTGATCATATCGTTGAAGTACTTGATGTCATCAGCCGAGTTCTCTTTACACCGTTTGACAATCGATAACACATGCTCCAAGCAAGCTGTGGTGTAAAGGTGTTTGTCAGCTAAAGCGAAGAGACATTTCTGTCCTTCCGCTCTAGTGAACATAACCGAGTTGCGTCTCGGGTCGATCCTGCCCATTTGCATTTGGTTGTGATCACTGGCCGATCCCACAGGAGCAATCTTCGGTTTCTTCTTGAAGACTGTGGCAACCTCCTGATCCATTAGGGCAACCTCCATGATGTAGCAGGCTAACATCCTTTTGACATGGTCTATAATGGGACCATATTCGGCTTCATTGGTCAAAAGGATATTATATAGGACAATCCAGTCATGAGGATTTAGATTCGGTAGATCTGCCAGGGAGATAATATGAGCAGTTCTTGCAGATCCCCGAATGAGCTTGAAGCGAACGTTTATAAAACGACCTTTAGTGTAAGGTTTCAGCACCCGAACGTTTACAATCTTCTGGGCGCTCCAAGTGAGGTATTGTGGACGAGCAGCCGCCAGATAAAAGTCAATGAGCTCCCTGTCAAGCTCAGCATTCGGGTGAGGGACTTCAAATATGTTAGAGAAGGCGTGGAAGATGAACGCCTTTCGAGTCAGCGGCATATCGAACTGCGAATCGACAGTGTTGTTGCAGTCGAACGAGATAACCGGCTCGAGCCATAATATGCTGGGAGTTTCTATGGCCTCTTTAATCATACGTTCCCTGGTCCAGGCAGGGAAGAGAGTCTTTCGGCTCTCAAGGAGATCGTGGGCTTCCTTTTGCTTGCGTTCGGCTTCTTCAGCCTCTCGCGCCACACGACTGGCATCATCATCAGCATTGCGACTGTTCTTTCTTTTTAACATGTCGACAATGGTCTCCTTGTCTTCATCTTCATCTTCTTCCTAGCTGAGGCCACCGAAACCGAAGCTTGACCAGTCGGAGGTGGTTCGGTTGTGTGAGTAGCTTTGGAGGAAGGAGGTGGTTTCGACGGTAGGCCTTCGATTTTGCTGAGAAGGTCCATGGCCGGAGAGAGCTTTTCAGCGAGGGTACGCCTCACTGAATGGTTAAGAATGGGATCGTGTGCTTCCAGGATGTTGGATAATGCTGCGTGGACATCCGAAACACACGTTTTGATCACCTCCCTTTCAGATCGAAGAGTTTCCAGTTGTTGTTGGGAGTTGGAAAGTTGCATGCTCTTGACCTTGAGGGCGGTTGTTTTGCTCGCCAAAACGTCCATCAGAGAATTCTCAGCTGCAAGATCTTCTTGTAGCTTTGCGAGGCGGGCATCGATGGAGGCACGAAGTGCCGAGTTGTCGTCGCTGATATTTTGTCATAGTGTTGCGAACGAAGACAGCTCCGTTGAGACGAACTTGGCCAATTGCTGAACAATTGGTTCCAAAGTTGTCTTGGTGGCGTCGGCGCTTTCCTGCATGGACTTCAGCAGGACGGAAGCGTCGGAGAATAGTTTATCGACTTTTTCGGTCGCAGCCTCACAGGCTCTGGTGGAGGCATCAATCGCAGCAGTAGCTGAGGCCACCAAATCATGTTGAGCCCTGGAGAAGGCGTCAACAATTTTCTGAAAGGCAGCTTCAGAAAGAGAGGACTGCTGGTTGGAAGAGGAGGCGAGAAGTAGGTCAACCTTCTCGTTAAGCTCTTTGAGATGCTTCTTCGTCACTGGAGCATCATCCTCCTCGTCACTCTGAACTTGAAACGGACTATAGTAGACCGAATCAAAGTTCATGTGTTCCCCACCAAGGTAAGGGTTTTCGCCATCAGAGGCATTTTCAGGAGATGGAGGGGGTGGTGAAGTTGGGGGTGTT
Organism: Lactuca serriola; assembly: GCF_051521515.1. NCBI lineage: Eukaryota > Viridiplantae > Streptophyta > Magnoliopsida > Asterales > Asteraceae > Lactuca > Lactuca serriola. The sequence continues at coordinate 10,818,104 of NC_136409.1, read as the reverse complement.
GTGGGTTTGGTAGGTTCAGGTTGAGTGGGTGTTGGGTTAAATTTGGGTGGTGGTTGAGTATGGGTAGTTTCGGTTGTATGGGTTTCGGTTTGTGGTGGTTCGGTTACGGGATGGGTTTCGGTTACTGGTGGTGTTTCAGTTGCAGTGGTAAAGATTGGTGGAGGTATAGGGAAAGAGGTTGGGGGAATAGTGGGGTTTATGGTCGGAATGGAAGTAGGTAGGGTTGGTGGAGGTGAAGGAACTGGGGAATTATGAAGTTCCATTTCTAGGGTAGGGGAACGAGGTGGTGTGTTGCCTCGTTGAGGAGATTCGTCTCCTTGAGAGCCGTCAGATCCCGAACTCTCACCCTCAGAGTCACTGGAAGAAGAGGGAATAACCAGCTTTCGCTTCTGTTGAGTCTTCCTCCTCTTCGGCTGTGGGGATTGTGCAGCCTTCGGTTGTTTCCTCTTTTTGGGAGAAGGTCCCTTTGGAGCTTTGGACGCTTGCTTCCCTTTTTCTGCCTTTTTGCCCCTGCTCACCGGTTTGTCTGCATCGTGAATCGACCTGAGCATCTCCGGTGTCTGTTCCCTCGGACCAGTTGGCCTAAACTCCTTGATCGTTCGAATCAATCTGCTGTCAGATGGCACGTCGCCATACATTGTCTCCGGGATGGAGCCAATGAAAGAAATTTTCGATGCATCTGAGACGATGATCTTCTTGGTATGGAATGTACCAACAGAAGACATCGATGCACCGTCAGCAGTGGGAACATCAAACTTGTCCATGGCCCATCTTGTAATCAAGATCCAGAACCGGGCCAACGACACCTCAGAGTGTCGGGATGATGAAGAGAGGCTCTGGATGAGCTGTTGCCATAGGACAAACCCATAGTCCAGGTTAATCCCATTGTAGACCCCGTACATTATTGACAGGAAGAGACGACTTGCACCGTCGGATCCTGAGCTTCTTTCCGACAAGCCCTTGAAAAGGACTGTAAATAGGCCATTCCACTGTGGCGGCAGGCAAGACTTCTTAAATTTAGCGACAGAGGTGAGAACCTCTGTGTATCCCATGTTGTAAAACATGTTATACAAATGGCCGATCGGAATCGTCTCCGGATGAACTCTTGAAGGGTCAACGGCAAACCCCAGCATAGTGCAGAAACGTTGGCGAGAGACTGAGGTCTTGTGTTCTGCAAGCTCGAAAAACACCCTGTCGACGGCCTTGTCGTAGTAAGCAGTCGCGTAAACCTGCGATAGGGCCACCATTGGCACAGATTCAATTCGTGAGAGTGCCGGAGCAAGTTGGGAGTACTTCAAACATTCTATGACCGGCGACATATAGGAGTCGTACGCCAGTGGGTTAAGATCAATAACCAGACATTGGTGTGGGCGGATGGGGAGGATCTGTGAAGTAGCATGAACAGATGAGGATTCAGCCATTTTTGCAGGATGAAGAAGATGATGAACAGGAAACTGTTTGGGAGTATTTGCGCTTTGGAAATTTTGGAGGCAGTAAAGAGGTAAAAGGTGGTGTAGACGGCTTTTTATAGTGGGTGATAGGAGAGAGAAAAATCGTTTCAAATCCCTTATGGAAATACGAAACGGGTCTTTGAGTGACAGATGGATGACAGTTGAGGCGTGCGATGATCACGTAGGAGAGAGAGTGTCAGGTTCCTAGGATCACGCCGCCCAACAAGCGCCGTTTCAGAGAGAGAAACCGTTTCCATTTCCACACGCGCCTTCAATGCCAGAATGATGACGCTTGGATTTCGCACACGCGTCCACAAGTGTTAGTAAAAGCACGGCCGTTTCAAATTCACACGCGCCCACTTTTACCGTCGTTTGAATTTCGATCCTTTTAACTCCCGCCCAGTCAGCAACTTTTCGTCTTATCCTTTTGAACGGCAGCTTTTGAATTAATTAACCACGTGGATTGTTTTTGACCACAACTTCATGATTAACCACCAAGTAATAATACAGCCTGTAAATAATTAGCAACGGAATTTGGAAAATCAAAGATTTTCGTGCAAAGAGTGTAAAAGAAAAAGAAATAAAGCAACTCTTTTAAGGATATTCTGTGATGTCAATAACGACACGAAACTGATGATCTCGGGCACGAATCTCTTCCTTCAAGGTCAAGAGAGACGTTAAAGTGTTAGTGTGGATTCCCGTTGAATTACGATCAAACATTTATTAATAAATGTTGAGAGGCTTCTTTTAATCAGGCTAAAAAGGGGTGGCTTTCACTTTGATTCATCAATTCTATTCTTGAAATAAGAAAGAAAGTGAACAAAGTACTTGTGAGACCGGTGTAGCCTGTTGAACAAGTAGGAAGGAATGCATTTTAAATAGGCTTGGAAAAATATAAAATCTCAGAAAAAAATTAAAAAACTGGATCCCAAGGGAAGAAATGTTATGGTGTTTAACAATTTCATAGGAATCACACAAAATAAAATTTGAGATTTCATTAGGGTACATTCGTCAATCCTTTGGTGAAAACTTGAGCAATTTAATTGTTCACCATCAATTCATTAGGTGTTGAATTTTGGGTTTCACTTAGCTCGTAGTGACACGAAACTAAGATCCTAAACATAGATGTTGTATAACCATAAACCTCAGTGATAAATTCTGAGAGTCTCAAGGGTTACGTTGGTGAAACGAATGTAGTGGAGAAGAGTTATAGAGATGGTGTAAGAAGAGATAGTACCTCTGCTGCAAAAATAAGGACCAAGCAGGAAACTCTTAACTCATGTAAGGGAAGAGTGAGGTAGCTCACGATTAGAATAAATGTGTTAGCCTTATTGGGAAGACAAGGTTTGTGTATACCAGGTCATAAAGGCTATTATTCAAAATCTTATGAGGCTTGGGACACATACAGCAGCATGCTTCTAGGGACACTTAAGTATTTCATCAAATTTATCCCCATAAACGAACGAACACACAAGAAAATAAGAATAAAAAAAAATATTTTTGGAGTTTTTGAGATATATATAAAAAAAATAAAAAAAAATAAGTAAGAAGGAAAAAATATGACTTAAAAAAAAACTTTGGAAAGAATATGAAAAACCGAACCCGAACGTTCGGTTGGTTTCGGTTGGGAAAAAGTTGAAAAACCGAACCCGAGCGTTCGGTTGGTTTCGGTTCTAGAAAATTTTGAAAAACCGAACCCGAACCTTCGGTTGGTTTCGGTTCAGGAAAGTTTTGAAAAACCGAACCCGAACCTTCAGTAGGTTTCGGTTCAACAAAATTTTGAATAACCGAGCCCGAACCTTCGGTAGGTTTCGGTTTTGAAAAATTTTGAGAAACCAAGGAATTTAGACATGCAAGTGAAAAATACTTTTAACACAAAGAAAAACAAAATTGTACAAGAAATATACAACAGAGAAAAACTACCTTTGAAGTAATGAGCGAGTCAGATGGTTGAACCGAACCCGAACGTTCGGTTGGTTTCGCTTCTTACGTTTGAGGTTGAGAGGTAGTGTGAGGTACTGACTCAGATTCCATCATACCTAGCCCTTGCAATATTTTATTGAATGATGCTTCAGGAAGAGCTTTGGTAAAGACGTCAGCCAGTTGATCAGTGGTTCTTACGAAGTGAACTTCGACGTTTCCATCTTCCACGTGATCTTTGATGAAGTGATACCTCAGTGCTATGTGTTTGGTTTTAGAGTGTTGCACTGGGTTATGACAGATCCTAATTGCACTTTCAGAGTCACAATATAGTGGGATCTTCTTCATATTGAGTCCATAGTCTCGAAGTTGACTCTGGATCCAAATCACTTGTGATGTGAAGGATGCAGTGGCAATGTATTCCGCTTCGGCAGAAGACAACGACACACACGTTTGTTTCTTGGATTGCCAGCTGACCAACTTCCCATCAAGGAATTGACAGCCAGCAGTTGTGCTTTTACGGTCGAGTCCACATCCTCCAAGGTCAGCATCAGAGTAGGCTTGAACGAAGAAGCCTGAGTTGGATGGATACCATGGACCTAAGGAGGTGGTTCACTTGAGATAGCGTAAGATGTTCTTCACTGCAAGCATATGAGGTTCGCGTGGGTTTGCCTGAAATCGAGCACAATAACACACAGAAAACATGATATCAGGCCTACTAGCAGTTAGATACATCAGTGAGCCTATCATTTGACGATAGAGTGTGATATCGACAGCCGGTTTGTCTAGGGATGGAGTTAGCTTGGTGCCGAATGCCATTGGGACTTTGACTTTGGAGTCTCCCATCATGCGAAACTTTGCTAGGAGAGTCTTCGTGTAAGCTTCCTGATTGATAAAGATGCCTTCGGGTCCCTGTCTAATATTTAAACCAAGGAAAAAGTTAATAGGACCCATTGAGCTCATTTCAAACTTAGTCTCCATCAGCTTTCTGAATTCAGCTGTTAAGCTGGGATTCGTGGAGCCAAAGATGATGTCATCGACATAAATTTGAACTATCATAAGGTGGTTACCTTCCTTTTTGTGAAAGAAGGTTGGGTCAACCGAACCTTGTTTGAATTTAGACATCTTTAAAAATTTAGTTAGCGTTTCATACCAGGCTCTCGGAGCTTGTTTGAGGCCGTACACAGCTTTATCCAGAATATAGCAATGATTTGGATACTTTTCGTTCACGAACCCAGGAGGTTGCTCCACATACATAGTTTCTTCGAGTTCTCCATTGAGAAATGCACACTTGACGTCCATTTGGAAAACCTCAAAGTTTTTGTGAGCAGCATAAGCCAGAAATTGTCACACCCCCAAACCTGAACGGCGGAAACGTTCGGGGGCGGATGACTTCATGTGGTAGCGTAACAAATGAATACATAGTAAAGAAAGCAATACAACCATCATATATATAATTGAAAGTTTACATTTGTCAAAAGTTACATTTTCAAAACCCAATTACAATATGATGTCAAAATACGAGATTAAACTGGCGCCGCAGCATCCCTTCAACAAAAGCGAAATGAATACCTGAAATTACTGATTTCCTGGGACATACAAGTAATTTTGAAAGAGTAGATCAGCATTTAAGCTGGTGAATTTCATAAGTATTTAAGTGACAATGTTTGAATGAAATGAAATGTTTTATCTTTGTTTGTTTGTGTTTAGAAAATCCTATATTTTCTACTAGTATAAAAGTAGCCTTCACTCAAGACCAATGTTTGTTTCCAAAATGTATGTAAATGTAAAATAACCAATGAGTTTGAAAACCTTGTAAATCAATGCATTTTTAATACCCCTTGTGAGTTTTATAACCATACTATTGACTCTGAATGCCTATACACAACGTTCTTCAGGCGTTGGAATGTTATGACGTTTGTCACCCCAAATGGTGGACTGTAGCTAACAGTCAGGGCGCGGGTTGTCAAGCCCGTATAGATCTATACACAAACACCATGCTCCCCCTCCAAGGGATTCTGGTATATAATACAGGACCTGAAATGTGTACTCGAACGTACATGAAGTTAGTGTGTCACAAAAACCGTGGTATAAAAACAGATCTACTTGTTAAAATGTTACGTTTGTTCTTGTATACGAAAGTAAACTTCTTGAAATATGTGTTTCTAGTACATAAGAGTTAGAAATCTGTTCGTAAAACTATACCTATTATAGTTTCCAAAAAGCGTGTCTTGTTTGTTTAGAAATATTGAGAAAAGGAATCACTTGTTTATGAAAGTATAGATTTTTGGTGTAGAGTCTAGGATAGACAAGAAAAATCTAAGAACAGTTTAGTTTATATATGCATTACAACAACATTATATTTTAAAAGGTAAAATGCTATTGTGACATATGTTATATATATATATATATATATATATATATATATATATATATATATATATATAAGTTCCTTTAAATGTTTATAAATCGCATGTGATTTGAATATATAACAGTATATAAAAGAGTTTCTTCATGTAACACATGATAATACTCGTGTGTTTTACTTGTAATCCCCCCCTTGAAAGCATATAAAAGTATTTAGAATAATTAAAAAGGTTGATTAAGGGGTATCAAACTCACTTGAAAGTTTTGGAGATAGCGAGATGGAAAACCGGGCAGAGTTTCGTCTCGGGAAACGGATTTTCCTCGGGATTCTCGGGAATCTCGGGAGTAAAATCGACCTTCGGGACTTGAGCCAAAAAGACCAGAGCTTCGGGTTTGAACGGACACGGAAAACGAGGCAAAGTTGAGAGAGAGAGAAGAGAAATGAACCCTTTCTTTGGAAACCCTCGCATCCTATTTATAGTAAGGCTGGTCTGCCTCGGTACGCGGGGCGTACGCTCGTACGCAGCGCGTACGCGTACGTCATGCATGACCGAAGCCTCAACTGCCTCGGTTCGGATGGGACGGGTTGCTGGGTACGCGGGTCGGATGGGACGTCGGGTCGGATGGGACGTCGGGTCGGACGTGTCGGGGCTTCGGACGGGTCGGATGGGTCGGTTTCTTCGGATAGTGCGACGTGGACGATCAGAGGCCAATCCTCTCAGTTACGCGGGGCGTACAGGGGTACGCAGCGCGTACCTCGGAGGAGGATGCTGACTCCCCTTCGGATAATATCCGAATTTTGAATTAAATAAATAATTAATTTATTTAATAAACTTCAAAATTTCATATCTTCTTCATACGAACTCCGTTTTCGATGGTCTTTATATCCTCGCGTAGGTGAGACTACGTTCTACAACTTTCGTTTAGACTCCGTTGGCAGATTCCGAAATTATTTTTTTTGATTATTTATTAAAAACCCATCGTGTTTAAGGAATTTCTTTGAAAATTCATAACTTCTTTATCTGATGTCGGTTTTTGCCAGACTCTTTACCGCTGGAATACCATTGTCGAGACCTTCGATTCTCGTTTAGGTCATTCCGGCCAAAAGTCGCTCGATCTCCAATTCGAGTTTTTAGCTGTCTGTTGCTAAGCCGAACTTGGAAAAATCATAACTTCGCTATATGAAGTCGGATTTGGGCGTTCTTTTCACGTACGATCATGGTTCAAAGACATTTAATCATAGAAGGAAATTAAATAGAACTTATTTGTACATTTTATTATGAAAGTAAATTTTTATTATTCAGAAGTGGTTACAATACTTGACCCATTTTGGTCGTTACAAAGAGTTGAAATATCGGGTTGTCACAGAAATATTCTAACAGATTCTAGCCTAGCTACTGGAGCGAAAGTCTCTTCATAGTCTATCCCTTCCTCCTGACAGTATCCCTTTACCACCAGACGAGCCTTGTTCCTTATAACATTACCTTCCTTGTCCATTTTGTTCCTAAAAACCCATTTGAGACCAACAACCGAAGTATCTGGAGGAGTTGGAATGAGGCGCCAGACTTTGTTCCTTTCAAATTCATTTAGTTCGTCTTGCATTGCTTGAACCCAATCAGAGTGATCGAGGGCAGTGTTAACTGTCTTCGGTTCAACTTTTGATACGAATGAGTTAAACATACAAAACTCAACCTTTGAAAATAAGGATGTCTGTTTTGCCTTCAGTTGTGATCGGGTCAGAACCTTTTCAGATACATCACCAACTACTTGAAAGATAGGATGATCTTTGGTCCATTTGGTAAGAGGAGGGTAATTTGGATCAAAGTTTGGGTCTAGTTCAGCATTGATCATTTCTTCTGGCTCAAATTGGCTATCATAATCAAGCGTCATATCATCATGCTCCCCCTCAATTGATGAGCTTTGAGAAACATGAGGTTCAGGTGTTTCATGTGGTGCTGAGCTTCCACGCATTGAAGCACCTTCGGTTGGAGAGGTATCTCCGGTTAGAGAAGCACCTTCGGTTGAAGTTGTAGAACTAGGCTCCCCCTGGATGTGTGAGCTTGGCTCCCCCTCGACTGAAGTATTGTTAGATGGAGAGTCATCAGTGGGCGATCCTCCTTAATGCATTCTTCTTGCAGCATCTTCGACAATCCGCTTCATATGATCAACTTTGTTGTCTGCTGCACCTGCTTCTGAAAGAGAAGCTTTTTCCGGTTCGTCAAAGAGTTCCAGAAATTTCTCGTATAAATTGGCGATCGAGACTGTGACTTGGCCAGTTTGAGGAAAGATTTCCCCAGCAGTGTCTTCTTCGGCCTGTAGCTTCTTGACATAGCTATCGTCAAAGGTCACATAGTATGTCTCTTCAATCCTTCTCGAACGCTTGTTTAGAACCCTGTACGCCTTGGATGTGAGCGAGTAATCCAGAAAAATTCCCTCGTCGGCTTTGACATCAAACTTGTTGCGGTGTTCTTTAGAGTTAAAGATGAAACACCTTGAGCCGAACACATGGAAAAATTTCACATTGAGCTTTCTGTTGTTTAGTATCTCATATGGTGTGAGCGTGAATCGCTTGTTGAGATAGGACCTGTTCTGTGTAAAACAAGCAGTAGAAATAGCGTCAGCCCAAAAATAAAGAGGTAAGGAAGCGAAACTTAGCATAGTTCGGGCAGCTTCACACAAAGATCGGTTTCGTCTTTCGACTATTCCGTTCTGTTGTGGTGTGTAGGGAGCTGAGAAATTGTGACTGATTCCCTTTTCTGCAAGAAACTCTTCAAACTCCCTGTTCTTGAATTCAAGACCATTGTCGCTCCTGATGTTGCGAACAACCTTCTTGAGCTGTACTTCAATTTGCTTGATAAACACTTTCAGCTTTTGAGTCGCTTTAGATTTGAGCTTTAGAAAGAACACCCATGTAAATCGTGAAAAGTCATCAACAATAACAAGAATATACTTGCTACCACCGATGCTTTCGATAGATGAAGGACCACACAAATCGATATGAAGTAATTCAAGTGGTTCAACAACTTTTGTGTTGATTACAGTTGGGTGACTTTGACGACTCTGCTTCCCCATTTCGCATGCAGCACACAAATGATCTCTGTCGAACTTGAGCAATGGAAGACCCCTAACATGACCTCCAGTGACAAGTCGGTTGATATCTTTAAAATTGAGATGAGAGAGTCTTCGGTGCCACAACCAGCTTTCGTCAGATTGAGCTTTTGATAACAGGCATATGGCTGGGTTTCCTTTGATGGGTTTCATGTTTAGAGGAAACATTTCACCCTTTCGCTCTGACTTGAGAATCACTTTCTTTGTTCTTTTCTCTATGATTTCAGAACCTTCATCATCGAATGAGACTTTGAGACCTGTACCTCCAACAAGTTGAGATACACTGATGAGGTTGTGTTGGAGTCCTTCCACTTAAGCCACCTTTCTTATAGTAAAGTCACCATTTGTTATCATCCCGTATCCCTTTATGGTGCCGAAAGAATTATTTCCAAACTTGACGTTGCCACCATTTGCAAGAGATCTGTATTCCCTGAGCTCCTCTTTCCTCCCTGTCATGTGACATGAGCAGCCACTATCGATGTACCATTCTTCGTCGAACTGCTCGTCACTTATAACCTGCAAAAATTAGGCAGATTTAGGAACCCAAAGTTTCTTGGGTCTACGTGAGCTTTTCATGGGAACGGGAACAGTAAGAGAGATGTCAACTAGATATGTTCGTTTTATGAGAGTTGTTTCATCTTTCTTTTTAATGGTAAAAACTTTTATTTTGTTAGGATTGGGTGTGTTCGGTTTGGACTCTGGTTTGGATTCATTGACCTTTTGCTTTCCCTTTTGTTCAGCTGACGAATGAGATTTTTGAGAACAAGCGGAATTAGCTTTAGAGCAAGATGGAGATGAATCGGTGGAAGTAGAGGAATTAGAAGAACGAGAAGAATTAGAATGAGAGGGTTTGGATTGAGAGGACTTCCTGGCTGGAGACTCTAGGTGACCCTTTTGCTCTTGATCGTTGGAGGGACTGACCTTAGAGTCTTGTTCTCTTTTGACTTCAGAACCGAACCTTTGCGTTCGGTTGGAGCTATTCTTGGAACCGAACCTTTGGTTTCGGTTGAAGTCTTTTTCAGAACCGAACCTTTGCCTTCGGTTGGTATTTTCTTGTGAACCGAACCTTGGCTTTCGGTTGTTGTGACTTTCAGGCTTTCCTACAGGATTGTTTTCATACTTCAGATTCTTGTCTTAGTGTGAGAAGTATGCATTCTGGGATTGCCAGAATTGTTTCCTTTCAGAAAGGTTCTTCCTGTATCTTTGGTTCCTTTCTCTCTTCCTATTCCTCATCTGCTTAGGTTGATGATGAACATTCGCTTTCGTTTTCGGAGTCTCCTTGGCTGGTTCCTTTTGAACTGCAGGAGTTTTACTTTGAGCCGAGGGAGCAGAGGGAATGTCTGTAGAAGTTCCACTTTGAGCTGAGGGAGTAGAGGTAGCGTCTTCTTTTGCCAAACGATCATCCTCCTGAGGAATATCTTTCGTACCACTGGTGCTTGGCTCATCGAAATTGTTCGGCTTATTCAAGGGTTCAGGTATTTATCGTCCTTTACTCATCCAGGAGGTTCTTTTAGATAAGCCAACAGTTTCGTTTGCATTATCTATTGGAGCTTCCCAGAAGTATTCATCGCAGCCATCAGCATTGTCTTCGTTTACAATAGCTGTGAGTTCAGCTGTTTGATGTTCAGTTACTCCAGTCACCTTGTAAACTTGATTCGGAGTGGTCCTGACCTTTTGATACACAACTGCTTTCTCAACTAATATCGGGGACTTTTGTTGGGACAATCGAGCGAACTCCACTGAATTTTCAGAAATAAGATTCTTGTGGTTTTTAGGTTCGCTTTTAATAAATTCTGAGCAGTCAACCATGTCCTCTACAGAAATTTCACTCATGTTTTCGTCCTCGTTAAGTTCAGATGCATTTTCAACATCAATTTTGTTTTCTGAGCTTACGTTGGCGTTTAAAGAGTCAAATTTTTGCATGGTTTCGGTTCTCAGTTTAAGTCTATCATTTTCATCCAAAAGGTTTTTAAGCATGTCCTTGTGGTCTTTAGATTTAATGAAGGACTCAATTTTGTCCATTCCATACATGTAGGTCGGATTGACATCATCAGACGATATCACACTCTCACAATTGTAGGCTTCGGCATCGATTTCATCCTCCTTAAACTCTAGGAAGGGCAAAATCATGCGATGGATCTTTTGGCCTATTTCACAATCCAAGTGTGGCTGAGTAATATTAGAATATAAACGTTTAGCAATTAAACAAAAAACATTTCGCTGTTTTAACAATTTTAAATTGTCTCTTTGCAAATAGATGTTTTCGTCTTTAACTTTAACTAATTCCGACTCCTTTAACTCGATCCACATTCTCCGCTCCTCACTCTTCGACGCCACCCTGCTTAATTGATCAGTTAGGTTAGAATTGGTGACTCGAGTTTGAGTTAAGCTACTATCTAGATGAGAAATTCTTGTATTAACGTTTTTTAGTTCTTTCTCATAAGAGGATGGTGGTACTTTAGATGAAATAAAAACAGATCGTACCTTCTTTATCAGTTCATCGAGCTCGTTGAACTGTTGGCTGAGAGGTTTGGCCGTAAAGCACATGTCCTCCTGTACCTTCGGTCCATCGCTTCCTCCATCGGTGTTGTATCCCCTCATTTGAGATACGTCAGTCACCATGAAGCATCTTCCTCCACTGCTTTCCTCCTTAGCCACATAAGCCTTTCCATGGGTAGGCTTCCTCACTTCATTGTCTTCTGAGTCGGTAGACCAAACTTTCGTGCTACCGAACTTGTCATCATTAACCGAACCCTGCACAATAAGAGCATTAATAAAAGGGTTAGCGGTAGACTTCTTCTTTCTCAACTCATCTAGTCTCTTCTGCAACACAGCTTCCTCATCCTTTTCAGCCATCTTCTTAAGAACACAGTCCTTAGCATAGTGGTTTTTCCCACCACAGTAGAAACAGCTTACTCCGGAATCGCCATCAACCTTCGGTTCCTTCTTGGGCTCCTCAGCCTTCGGTTCATTGTTCACCTTTTCAGAGCTATAACTCCCCTACAGTTCACGAAGTCTATCCCAAACTTCCTTTGCCGTCGTGCATGAGCTGACCAATCTGAATGTGTCGGACTGAAGGGCGAATCTGATCAACCTTAACGCCTTAATATTGCACTGGAATTTGTCCTTTTCATCTTGTGCAATATCCTTCACGTCCTTTAGCAGATCATTGTACTCCTTTTGTGTCTTAATGATTCTGGACGTTGCAAAATGAGAAAACGGTCCATTGATGATGGCTTCCCATATGAGGTACCCATTATCCTCCGATCCAATCACGTAGTCTTCAAAGTGATGCGCCCATACTTCATAGTCATGGGTGTATAAGATTGGAATCTTTGTCGTCGAACCGATGTTGTTGGAAATATTAATAGGGTTTGATTGCGTCGCGTCCATTATGATCGTAAAAACCTGTTCAAAGATCAGACTTGTAATAAAGCAGATTAGGGCAAAACAATAAATATCAAGATACGTCAATAAAGAGATGACGGCTCAATAAATATCGATACTTGCGGAAAAACCCTAATAGAAATCTTTTTCACAGAAAAGATGTGTATCGATTACACAGCCTCCTGCTCTGATACCAATTGATGAGATTAAAACAACCTTTAATCTATGAAGATCGATTACATCTTGAACAAGTATGTAAATATAAAACTGTATGAACGCAATAATAAGAACAAGACAAGATTGAGTCAAACGTGTCGAATGATTAAACAAAATCCTCAGAAGAGCTCGATTAAGAACATCAACTGTAGAGGATTGATAGGTTACAAGAACGATTAAAGAAACCTGTTGTACTCTAGATGAATCGCTATTTCATTAATCTCTAAATCGTTAACCTAATATGCATGCAAGCGTAAACATATATACAAAACATAAAAGGCTCTCGGTTGGACAGGCCCAAACCGGAATACAAAATAACTTATACTATCGAGCCCAAAAGACGCAATCTTCAAAGAAATCTTCAGCCCAACAGTCCATTTAGGTGATAAAACTTAAGTTGTTGTTTTGGAGCCACTTCAACGTTTCGTTGATTTAAAAACAATTTAAATATAAATGCCTAATCACACACGATGGCTCCATCTCTCTTTCCAGGAAGAAATTACCATATATTGAATGACTATTTTCAAAATCTGCTTCAACTTCCAGTTCTTCTGCATCAAAAACTATGTCTTCTACTAAGGGCATAGAGGGTTTGGAAAAGTTTACAAGGGTAACATTATCAATGGATCAAGTGTTATTGTTGATGCCTTTAAATGGTTCGACTCTATGTCCAGTCAAGGTGCAAAAGAGTTCTGGGCAGAAGTTGAGATGCTTTCAAATTTGCGTCACTATCACCTTGTATCCTTGGTTATGCAGATGAAGTAACGGAGGAGCGAATTGCAGATGATGATGTCATAATCATCAAAGGAACTAAAACAACAGGGGTTGTATGTGATTTAATATTTCTTTATTTTTTAATATAAAAGTAAAACTCGGATAATCACAGAAAAATGTCTTGATGGAATATGGATTTAGGGTTTCAATGCTTGTTTATATATTTAACAAGTGTTGTTTTTCTTCAAAATCCAGTTGTAATGGCTGCTGTTCGAGGCAATTCTTATAGCATCATAGGACATAACTATTTACTTAAATCCATATATTGTAACAGGTGCAAAGAGATTTTGAAGAATTGACTTCTGAAGCATTTCGTTCACTACGTGATTCTTTAAATGTAAGTAAATATAAAATACTTGTACCCTTTTGTATCTATTAATGTGGTGTTTGACAGTTGGAGTTATAACTACAGAACTTGTTGAAAACATTTCACAAGGGTAACCTTTTGTAACCAATTGGCCCTTGTAAAAATAAGGGCCAGATTTTTTTTTATGATTATTGCATTAAAAATTGATGTTGAGTTTTTGCAGAAACTTTATAGAGGCAGAAACTTTTTTTTGTAAGATTTCTCTCTCTTTTTTCATATTTTTTTATTTTTTATTTTTCATTGTGTTTTTTTAGGTGTAGGTATTATTGCTCATGATGGTGTTGTTGGATTATATAGAGGTTTTGTGTCAAATGCATTAAAAACATTACCAAACAACAAATTTAATTTTAACTTTTTGTGGCCTTAAAATTTAAATCCTTGTCTATTTTCCTTCTTTTTCTTTATTAAGTTTTGTCTGGATATTAGGAAAAAAAAGATATGAAAGGAAAAAAGATGAGGGTAAATTTTTAAGAAGTTAGGAGTTGATAGGGAAAGCTTCCTTTTCTTGACTTTCTAAAGTAGTTGGTATACTGATTTCTATTTCTTTTGTTTTTATTGATTGTGATAACTTACATTAGCACATCTATCAAAAGTCAAAAGGTGGAGTAACATTACTTCTCTGCCCTTATTTCATAAAATTAATCATATATCAACCAAACCCATAAAGATTCACATCCAAACACCCTTAGTTGCGAACTAATTCCCCTATGATTTGAACATAATGGATATTATCTGTAGCTTTCTATGATGTTATTCTTATGCATACTATTTTCATTTTGAATTTTAATTTTTTTGTTTAGGTTGTCTGATGATGGATCATGTAGGATTTGGGATGCTAGCCATTCTCAATTCATAAGAAGGTATACTTATGAAACCATACATTTTTTATAAAAATATCTTTTAGTATAAAAATCAACATTCTGATTGTGATATATTTTTAGGATAATTTTGTGGAATCATCTACAAAGCCAAGTATATCATCAGTTCCAACATTAAATGTGGCTCCATTTTCAGTTACCATTAATAATCATGTCCAGATTGATAATATTACTTTTGAAGGTATTGATAAATATACTTCATAGCTGAAAATTATCCTTCATAATATTTACATTACTTATAGGTTTTTAGGATATTTCTAACACAATGGATTTATTTACTAATTGATGAAGCATTAGGTGGATTAATAAGGAAAACAAACATAGAGTTGATGAGTACATATATACTCGGATGATGCAGGAAACCGGTGGTCAGCAGTCCATGTAACTTTTTTGATTTGTAACATCTTGTATTCAAGAAATAGCAATGTACTTTCCATAAAAAATTATAAATTATATTCTTTGATAAAAATTTGCTAGATTGGTAGGTTTAAAAGTAGAATGTCCTAATAACAATTAATTTTAAAAGTAGAATGAAAATGACAAGTTATTTTGTGTTATGTTTATAGGGTTGATGAAAGCGAATAGCTATGGAGTTAGAAGAGGAAAAGAAAGCTCAAGCTGAAAGAGATAAGATGTTGCAAATGCAAGTGTTGCATTCTTCATTTCAATTGTTAGTATGAAACATAAAGTAGATTAGATGAATGCATATTTATATATTTTAAGAAATAGAATTGTATGCCATTAAATTTTATGCAATGGATTTTATTTTCTGTATATGGCATTTTATTTCTATTATGAGACATTAAATGAAAATTTAATGTAAAAACTAATAAATGTATAAATATTTTTTTAAACATTTAAATTTACGATACGCAAAAATGTGTGTCATCTTCATTTATGACAGGGCCTTCCTTGACGACATTTGCGCGTCGTCTAAGTGTTTTACGACACGCATTGTGCTTCATAAAAGACTGTTTTTCTAGTAGTGCATAGTTTTATTGTATGTTTTGTACTGTACTGAAAACTTTTGCAATTTAGTTGTATGAAGGAAAAACACCCTTATGCTCGACATGTTACAAAAGGGTTTAAATATATGAATATTTTTATTAAATGTAGCAAATACTTGGTTTGAATCAATTGCAAAGGTTTTGAAACTGTTTGAAAATGTTTGTATAAAAACACAAAAGTCCTTGTGTTTTACTTGTATTCCCCCCCCCCCCCCTAAAAACATTGAAAACAGTGAAAATGTAGGGGTATGAATCTCAGCTCTAGTATGTGTTCGTGTATGGATAGCGGTGTTGTAGAGATAATCATCGGGCTGGCGTACGCGGAATTAATGGTATCCTAATAATATTTAAACACGTAATTGTATTTAAATAAGCGAAACCCTTAATTAAAGTGATAAATAACACTTATTTTATGTAGAGAATAATTACCAAGAATTGTTTATAGTGTTCAAAGGGGTTTTTGATTTGCCCTTCATCGGAATCCTTTGACTGAAATCAATTTTCGGTTATGGGGTGTTTTCGGCAGAAAACGAGTTCTCGGTCCAGAGTTTTAGGCCACTTGAAGATTTGAAGGTTGTTCTTCGTGAAAAATATGAAGATTTGAAGGTTTTCTCTTGAAGGTATGAATGTTCTTGGATGATTCTTGGGAGAAAAATGGGAGTATTTTCAAGTGTAAAGGTGAGAAAATGACTAAGTTTCCGAGGAAAAATATATATATCGGTTGCGTTTTCGGCCGAAATCTGTTTTCGGTCCGAGGGTTCTCGACCAAAAAGGGTTTTTGGTGCGAGGTTTTTCGGTTCCGAAAGGAATGAGTTTTCGATTTTTGAGTGTATTTTATTCCGAAAACATATATAAACATTATTTATATAATTTAAATTATTTTCTAACCTTTACGAATTTAACGACATAAATAAAATTCGAAATTTTATTTAACGGATTTGACTTTTGTTGACTTGAAAATAACGGGTTGTCATACTGAGTTCATGTAAGAGTCAATGAAGAGTTAGTCCAAAGGGCTTATCATTTGGATTATTGGATTAAGGCCCAAGGAAGCAGATTAGGGTTTAACTTTTGGAATTCTACATTATATATGTAACCCACTAAGGCCAAAAATCGTGTGGAAGTGTTCTAAAGACATATAGTCGATTTTGTGCTTCATGACCTTTCTTTCATTATCATCCATTTGTCATGGTGTCTTGTGGTTCCATTAGAGGCATCACACTTGAGGTGCTAAGCTCTTGAAAGGAAAAATTCTACAAGCTACAATATAGAGGTATTCATCTAACTTGATTTTATGTTGCAAATATCAAATTGTATGCTAGTTGTAGGCTTCATGCTTTGGATAATTTTATTGCATATATAACTAGAGAAAAATTAGATCAAAAGCATTAGGGTTGTATGTGCACCATAGGGGTGTTAGAGTATATAAAACCTAACAGTGGTATCAGAGCCTAGGGTTGTTTCTGTTATATTGATGCATGTCTAATTGTTCAAAGTTGAAGCATATTGAAAACTGCTCTCGACATGATGAAGTCGATGAGTCCATAAGGGGACTCGACGAGTTGGGCCAACTCGATGAGTCCATTGCTTGACTCGACGAGTTGGATCATAAGTTTGCAGATTTTCGGGTTTCTTGGCCAGAATTGGATTAGGATCATTACCACAATCTGTTTTGGATCATAAAAATCGATTTTTATGATATGGTAGGGATTATCCTCATCCAATCAAAGTATAAGTGTCAAAATTATAATATAATTGATAGTTTATATGATAAACTAATTATTTGTACTTTTTATTTGAAATTATCTTGCTACAAGAGACTTGCGTTATGTCAAATTGGGAAAAGTTAAAAAAAAATATGATTATTTATTAATTTAAAATTTTGATCTAAATGTTTTGAAGAGTTACAAAACTTGTCTTCAAGTTTTGGAATTCAAAAGGTTTTTAAAGGAGTTACAAAACTTGTCATCAAGTTTTGGAGTCAAAAGCTTCTGAAGAGATACAAAACTTGCCCTCACGTTTTGGAATCTGAAAATTCTCTTTTATGTAACATTGAATTCTAAAACATCTAGTAATTTGAAAATATTTCACAAGGTACAACTCTTGGTTTCATAACTTAAAAAATTAATTACATAGTTTTAATTTTGAATTTTTATATGTAGAACCTTGATGTTTTTTGAATAATTCAAATTACACCCTTATGGAGTTTATTAAATTAATTAAGTGTTTAATTAAAAGAGAATTAATAAATCCATAATGATATGGTTTAAATATAATTAAATTAAAAGTCTAATTTATTAATAGTTTAAACCATCTAGTATTTTAAATGTGTAAAATACACCCTTATAATATATAAAATTACAAGTTTAATATATTATATATGTATAAGTAAAAGTCAGTTTTACCGTTAGTAGGTCTCATTCATGAAGTTGGTCTATAAGGGGCGTTTAAGGAAATTGCCTATAAAATGACGATTGAATTGGTATCCACACTTACCCACCGCACTCTTGACTCGGGGAGGGTCATTAGCTGAACGGGTAGGATAAGACACAACTTCCATTAAAAGTATAATGAAATACCAAGTAACTAAATGCTTTATAAATTCCCAATCTTAGTTACCTAGGAAAAATGTGAATTTTATGCTAATCCATGAAATTTCACTTTGCACATTGTCAAGTCGATAGTGGAGCGTGTGTGGTTAACCAACACACTAACTTGGACTAGTAAAGGTGGCAAAGGGTAGCTTGATGTTTCTCATAGATCAATGGAGTGTGTGTGGTTAACCGACACATTGATTAGGTGATAAATGTCTTCGAGAGTACCAAGCTAATTTTCATGGTTATTCACACCTTGTTTGTGATCCTTGGTATCCCAGTCACAAACTTGAAGGGCATAATCGAGATTAAACATGTCATTGAAAAGTTCAATGAATCTCAAAAGATCTAGGAGTTTCATTTAAAACTTAATTCGTTTGAAATTTCGTTTTCATGGTGGAATTGTTAAATCGTCATTTACCTACCGACAAATAGTTTACAATTGGATTACATCATCTGTCATCTGAATTGAAAATTATTGTGTTGGGTCCTAGCCTTAATGTTTCATTTGGGTGTTATATTAAGGACTTAAATCAACTAAACTTGAATTTCTCTCTTGTAGATGTCTAGTTCTGACAAGTATGGTCTTCCTAAATCTTTTGGAAAAAGCTTTCCTCATGAGGATGATGTCCCACGATTGGATCTTGGAAATGGAAATCATACTTCACATCCTCCACCTCCTTTAATAATTCTCCCTGACCAACATGTTCGTCGACTTGAAAAGTTAATGGTTACTAAAACCCTATTGGCAAGCAAACAACAAGATGGAAGGTCTATGTTTGCACATGTCTTGGAGATGAAGTCACACATTGACAGGTTGGGAATGTTAGGAGTCATTGTCATGAGGAAGTTGGCTATTGACTTGGTTCTTCAATCACTTCCTAAGTCAAATAGTGAGTTCATTAAAGATTACTATATGATAGACCACAACGTGGCTCTTATCGATCTTACCGATTTGCTAATTGCTGCTGAATCAGAAATGATTTGGCATACTAGTAATGCAAATTTGATTGGAAGATCTACTTCCCAAACTTCCTTGGACATTGAGAATGGAAACATTGGAAGTGCAGAAAGTCTTCTCTTCCCAATGGAAAGGGATCAGCCACGGTCAAACCGTTAGACCAAATGGTAAGGAGAAAGACTAAGCATGAGATTGTCCCGTGTGCCATTCCAAAAGAATCTGTTTGTTTCTATTGCCAAGAGAAGGGGCGTTGGTTGCGAAGCTGCCTTATCTACCTGAAGGATCATAAGGATGGTAAAGTCAGAGTGTATGACTCTGCTTCAGGTAAGTCCATTATCTATCTCTATTAAGTTCCTATTTGAAGATTCTTAATACATGATGCAATGAGATTCATTTTGATGTTTTCTAGGATCAAAGAAAAGAAAAGAAGCTTAAAGAAAGAGTAGGTTGAGTCTGATCGTGAAGAAATGGATTTCGATCGAATGATTCGATGATCAGAATTTTGAGCTGCTGCTTGGGAGTTATGTTAGATTGCTTAGAATGTTTAGTAACATAGTTTTCATCTGTAATTGCATTGTAAGGACAAGTATTTCCGTAATTTTACAAATAAAGAAAATTTTCTATTTTATCTTTTTTTTTATTTCCATGCAATAGCATTTGTAAAAATTTATGTTTGTACGTTTCTAATTTTAGCAATATGGATTTGATTCTTTCGTTTGTGGTAGTGTCTAAATTAACCAAATAAGGAAAGATTCTCATCACCCAAATTTCAATTGAACAGAAACTTGGAATCATGCAACTTGTATTGTATGATGAATGAGAACTTTCATCTTTGGGAAATTAAGACTAATTCCTTGTTCACATATAGATGTGAGTCAAGTGAAGGACTAAGGAATCTAGTATACATTGTTGTGCACTAGTCAGGTCCACCATAAAGAACGATAAGACTATTCATCGTGATTTACTAAAAGCTTAATGAATGATTTTGCTTACAAGATTAAGTATAATTCTGAATCATTGAAAAATTTTCGATGTATAGCAGAACGAATAAGAAGAATCAATTAAGCAGAAAGATTAAAAGTTTTCTCCAATATGAAAGGAAAGGATTGTACTTTAGTATCGTGTTTTATAATCATCTTAATGATTATATAACCATATCACAATTGATCCTCTAAGGACACCTTAGTGCACTTGTATGGCTAAGAAGAGGAATCAGGAATTGTTGAAATGGTTATATAAAAAAGGTGACTCATACTTCGTTCCAAAATCAAGTCTTAGAGTCATACTCCAAGATTTTGCCTTGAGTGACATAATATTAAGTAGGTTTATAACACATCACAAAATGTGGAGTATAAAAGTTTTCTTACTCATGCACATTTGAAATTGGTAGTCCTGTTGTTTTGGATAAAATAATGACCAATTGTATGAAGTGTTTTTCTTGACAAGAATCTACACTAACTCTTGGATATTTGTTTGTCAAGGAATGGTTCTTGACAAGAGAATCTTATATGTCAATAGGTTAGTGGGAGTCTTAAAGACCTTGAAAAGTTTTAAGAACAAATCAAGAATAAACCTATTGTTTATCACTATCACACAAATTGAGGTTTGTAACTTATCATGTTGACATATTCTTGTTTTTGTGCCTATTCCAATTAAATTTGACTATGCATGTGAGTTCTATGAGTTCTCAATTGTTTGCATAAGGTAAAGCACCTTGACCAGTGAAGGCTCATTGATCAGTAAGGGTGAGCTGCTCAACAACTTGGAAGACATGGTAGGCCTTTGTGCTACCAAGAGGCAACAATTGAGTTTGAATAGATTCCGTCCATAAGAATTTGATGTTGTCATAGACATTTTCTTATGATAATGGTTGGAAATGACAAATTCGCAAGGATAAGAACACATTCACCATAAAATCTGAGTGACAAAGATTTCTCTCCATTTCATGAAAATGATTGTGAGGAAACACTTTCACCAAGAAGATTTTGAGGAGATAACAGTTGTGTTAATTGCATTCTCAAATTCGATTATGATTACGAAATCCCTCTTCATAGTTCAAATTGTGAGAAATGGCAAATAGTTTGAACATTCGGGACTAACTATCATAAGTTCTGAAAAAATTTAGACACACATGGGCTTTCTAATAAAGGGTGTATGAGCTTAGATAAAGGTTTATCGAACCATCTCGTATCAAAAATCTAAACTTTGGTAAGAAAGTCAATAAGTATTGATTTCCTGAAGTCCAACTGATTTATGGGTACATGTGAAAGCTAGTGGGAGCATAAATGTTATGTTGGTAAAACTATAATTATCATGATAGTGGGAGCATGATTATTATATAAAGTGTTGCAAGTTAGTAATACTGGTTATAGGAATCAAAGGTTAAGAATTTTGCAAAGTTGCAGAATTTGAAAAGTTGTTTTGCTATATTAAGGGAGAGGATACTTATAGTTTATTTCAATTCTAAAAGTTTAAATTGAAGTATTAATTAGACTTAGTCATGGATATATATGATTACCATATTGGAATGTTTCAACATGAGAATTCTATATATGGAAATTTTATAGCAAGAGACTGGTCTAGTATCATGTCTTTATGTAAGACATTATGAATTGATGTGAATATTTAATGCACCGGTTTTTTATTTATAAGTCCTAATTTATCGCATCTAGACCACACCTTACAGGCAGTGAACCCGATCGAGTATAGTATAGCTTTGATAAGCAAGGGTGTCGAACACAAGGGGAACGGTAGTGAATTAATTTTAAAAATTTGATTATAGGTTACAAAACACACGAAAGGAATAAAGAAATTCTTATTAAATCTCAAACGAATAACTAATAGTAATTCTCGATCAATTGACAGGAAGACAATTCTCTTCAGGTACTTTGGTTTAGACAAATTACATATTAAAACATAGACAATTGCATACACATATTCATTTATTCATGTTCACCGATTTCTAAAATGATTAGATTCACATTCGCTATTACTAATCCTTTAGCAAACAAGTTAATTCAAACAGTGATCAATTGGTTAAACTAACATGCTTCCTAGTGCATGTTTAGTTCGTATCAAGCAAGGCTTGTAATAATAGTTAATTAAATTACTAATTCAATTAACCTCTTGTTGATGGTTTGTCAAACAAGGCTCACATATTAAGTTACTTATTTCCTAGTTAACCCTAGTTACACGTTCGCTATTCCTAGACATCTAATCTTGATGGTCATCAAAATCATAATAGACAAGCAATCAAGCAGATGTTCATACAACTCAATATACTTAACAATTAACAGAAAATACTTATCATTAACACAAGGATCTTTTAACAAGCTTGACAAGATAAATAAAACGTATATTAAACAACCCAATATAACAACTAATCCACATATCAAGGTTTTATCTAATCATAAACTCAAAGTAAATGGTTTTGACACCAAAATCATAAAGTAAAAACATAGTAGTATCACAATGGAATGCTAAACATGGTCGCGATAACAATCCACATGATTACCGAAATGAATCCATTCTCTAATCCTTCAGATCTTCTCTCCTATCAGCTTCACGGCCTTTTGGCCGCCTCCTAGACCTTAAAACGGCTTAACAAAAGTTAATTGTTGACTAAGGATCGATGGTAGTCGAATTCCCCTTTCTGGTTGGCTGGTATTCGTTATTTATAACCATTGGAACCGACTTACGTACGTTGGGCGTAAGTCGGTTTACGTTGGGCGTAGTAGGAATCCCATCGCAATAAGGAAGTCCGGATGTAGGCCCAGTACGTTGGGCGTTAGTAAATCTACGATGGGCGTAGTCTTTGTCTCACCAGTACGCTTAGCATACGTAACATTACGCTGGGCGTAATTGCATCCTTCAGCATTTTTCTTTCTTTTTGCTTCTAAGCCCGATTTCCGCTCCAATCTTTCTTTTCCGCTCTACTGACAACTAATTGTTGTAAATCATAATTAAAATCATTATAAGTACCTTTTAGCTCTAAATAAGAATAATAAAGGCTAAAATACTAAGATATATTGTATAAAAATACACATATCAAAATACCCCACACTTAACATTTGCTTGCCCCCAAGCAAACTTACTTTTAATTTACCAATATCGCATAAAACAATCTATTTTAAACTCAGCCATTGTCCCAAGACCGCAATGCATGCATTTGTGTCTAGAAATCCTAAGAAACCTCCCACTCCTAAATACTCGCAATCCATATGAACATTCACCCCTTAGTTTATATGACACTCATTTCTGTAACCCTCCGAATCAATCCTCAGAAATCTTTCTTAGCCTCAAGGTAATTTTTGTTAAGCTACCCAAGCATACATAATCAAGAAAATTACAATTTTTCGATACCACTATGGAGCTAATGGAATTCTTCACTTCTTTGATAATTTGATCTTGATTTCTTTGAATTTACCACCTTTTTTAATTTTTGGTATCTTCAATTTCTGATTCTTTGGAATTTTGATCTTTTGATCTTCAACTTGGTAGCTCCAAAATTCTTTCACTTTTTGGTAATTTCTCTCTCTTTTTTTTACATGTATCTCACTTTTTTCGCTCAAAACCTACATGCTTAAGCAAGGGAGCTTAACTTCAACCTTTATTGGTTAGAGATATTAGTCTAAGTGCAATGACTACATAAGCTTTCCTGGATAGATTTCAGGTTTAGGCTGAAAAACATATTATGCCATATAAAGTATCAGATTACCTTTCATATCTCATGACTTTTCACTAGAAAATGGGAAGCCACAAATACACTATCTCATATATAGGCTCAAGTAAACATTTGAGTTCTCATCAGATCATCCACCATACAATATTAGTAAAAATTATACTAGATTTTCCTAAATTAAACTATTATTTCAAGTTTATAAATTTTTAAAATATTAAATTTTAAAATTCTTAAATTTTCCCAATCTAGTAATTAAATTACTTTTTCGACCTCCTACCCCACACTTATTTCATACAATGGCCTCATTGTATGCTAAAACTAATTAAGCAAATAAACATAGTAAAAGGGAGAAAATAAACAGACTCTTCTGGGGTAGTTGTGGCGAGATCGAATGGGGCTGCTAAAAGTTGCTCCATAAATTGCTGGAGGACTGGAACCTGAAACTGCTGCTTCTGAATGTGTTGGAAAAATGAAATCAAGAACGCCAACTTCTAAAATGTGGTTCAAAAGATTGCAAATAAATGCAATGTGTAGTAACCATGATGTGGGAAAGTGTCGACCACATCGTGTCGTCGAGTGAGGTGATGTGGTAATTGGTGGCAACATCGTGATATCGAGAATGGCAGCCTCTTCTCGCGATGAAAAACTCCCCATAACATAGGAAAGTGTCAACCATGTTGTGGCAGTCGAGATGATACTTCTACCTCACGTCGAAATAAAACTCTATGGTTTGGGAACATCTCATCCATACCATAGGAATCAATATATGGTAGAAACGTCACTCTTCTAATATACTCTCACAATATCGACTCGCACGCCACAATTATTATAAGTTGTGGGTCTTAACTATAAAATTCAAACTCTCACACGGCTTCCTCTCTTGTAATAAAGCAACAGTCGGACGTAGCTGCTGAACTTATTGCCAACTTTCTAAGGGCAAAATTTTTGCAAAGATCTAAAACAATCAAAGAGCATCAACATGGAAAACAAAATTACATAAACCATAAATAAAACATCCTAATTTAAAATAAAAACATACCAAAATAAAAATAAAAACTAATAAGTCTAACAAAATAAAACAAAATAACATAAAAGGATAATAATGTCACTCATCATCCATGCCATCATGATGTTGCGTCCCAGATGTGCCAGCTCCATCCTGTCGTAAAACTTGATGTGAATATTTAATGCACTGGTTTTTTATTTATAAGTCCTAATTTATTGCATCTAGACGACACCTTATAGGAAGTGAACCCGATCGACTATAGTATAACTTTGATAAGTAAGGGTGTCGAACACAAGGGGAACGGTAGTGAACTAATTTAAAATATTTTATTATAGGTTACAAAACACACGAAAGGAATAAAGAAATGTTTATTAAATCTCAAATGAATAACTAATAGCAATTCTCGATAAACTGACAAGAAAACAATTCTCTTCAGGTACTTTGGTTTAGACAAATTACATATTAAAACATAGACAATTGCATACACATATTCATTTATTCATGTTCACCGATTTCTAAAATGATTAGATTCACATTCGCTATTACTAATCCTTTAGCAAACAAGTTAATTCAAACAGTGATCAATTGGTTAAACTAACATGCTTCCTAGTGCATGTTTAGTTCGTATCAAGCAAGACTTGTAATAATAGTTAATTAAATTACTAATTCAATTAACCTCTTGTTGATGGTTTGTCAAACAAGGCTCACACATTAAGTTACTTATTTCCTAGTTAACCCTAGTTTCACGTTCGCTATTCCTAGACATCTAATCTTGATGGTCATCAAAATCATAATAGACAAGCAATCAAGCAGATGTTCATACAACTCAATATACTTAACAATTAACAGAAAATACTAATCATTAACACAAGGATGTTTTAACAAGCTTGACAAGATAAATTAAACATATATTAAACAACCCAATATAACAACTAATCGACATATCAAGGTTTTATCTAATCATAAACTCAAAGTAAATGGTTTTGACACCAAAATCATAAAGTAAAAACATAGTAGTATCATAGTGGAATGCTAAACATGGTCGCGATAACAATCCACATGATTACCGAAACGAATCCATTCTCTAATCCTTCAGATCTTCGCTTCTATCAGCTTAACGGCCTTCTGGCCGCCTCCTAGACCTCAAAACGGCTTAACAGAAGTTAATTGTCGACTAAGGATCGATGGTAGTCGAATTCCCCTTTCTGGTTGGCTGGTATTCGCTATTTATAACCATTGGAACCGACTTACGTACGTTGGGCGTAAGTCGGTTTACGTTGGGCGTAGTAGGAATCCCATCGCAATAAGGAAGTCCGGATGTAGGCCCAGTACGTTGGGTGTTAGTAAATCTACGATGGGCGTAGTCTTTGTCTCACCAGTACGCTTAGCATACATAACATTACGCTGGGCGTAATTGCATCCTTCAGCATTTTTCTTTCTTTTTGCTTCTAAGCCCGATTTCCGCTCCAATCTTTCTTTTCCGCTCTACTGACAACTAATTGTTCTAAATCATAATTCAAAGCATTATAAGTACCTTTTAGTTCTAAATAAGAATAATAAAGGCTAAAATACTAACATATAATGTATAAAAATTTGTATAAAAATACACATATCATGAATCGTACCCCATATGCTTCAGGTATTGGATCGATTGCAGATACTGTAATATTCTCGTGCTCTAAATTTGAAATTCCTAGGGCATTAAGAGAACTAGAAGGAGATATGACTAAAGTTATTAAACAACCGCCAAGGACGATCTATGGTTCGCTTAAGGATTGATCGCTTGAAATTGGAAATATAGTAATGGATGGATTGTGTTGACATTATTATGAATAGACAGGATTCTATTAATAATGATTTGTCATATAGCAAATATGGAAACATTTCCATAATGGGAGTTAGATATTAAGAATCTATGTGTAGGTTAGGAGCTTTTATGCAAGAAGGATGTTCAAAGGAATGTACTTTGAGTTTGAGACTTCACATCCATGGAATTGTCCTTGTGACAATCTCCAAAGGAATATTTTGTAATATCAATGGCAATGTCTATGTGACTTTGGTACCACGACATTACAAAAGGAATCATTGCATGAGGGTTTAGAATGTAACACTTACGATAAAGATTTGGATTTGTGAAATGAGCATCATTGGAAATGTTTCAATTGATCTATTTCACAAAGTAAGGACCATAGATAAACATAGTATGCATGCTTGGAGCATGGGATAACTATTGTTTTAATTCAAGTATTAATTTGATTAATCGAAATATTATACAATGAATAATGTGTAATCAATATGGTGATTAAATAAAAGGTGTTTTATTTATATTCAACAGTTTTGAGACCATATTCGATTCGATTATTCTTGTGTTTCACTTTGCATGTTTTGACTTCCCGAATAATAAGATTATTCAAAACATCCGCAGTCGATCATACTTTGGAAGTAGGTATTGAGGCAAGACTGTCTGAATCCTTCTGTAGATTGTCTAAGTTTTAGACATAGCACAAGTTTGCTACAATATTCATGAGTACTCCTGTAATAAGATTTGAGTATTGGATTAAACCCATGCTCATCTAAATCACTTCAAATATTTTATCACGAGTGATTAGTGAGACGATAATATCTTATATTCTTGAAACGGAGACATATAGTTTCAGTTTACAAGTCGGTTGCACATTGATGGTATGTAAACGCACCAGTAACTTGGTGTTATAAAACATATTATTATGTGTGATTTGATGAGTAAATAGAGCAAGCATCTGAGTCAAACTCTATCCATTCCTTTTACCCTAAAAGGGATAAAAGCGATATCTGTGGGCTCCTCGATGATACTGATTTGATTTGTTCAATTAGTCCGTCGTCATAAATCGGAAATCAGGAAACAGCATATGGACAGAGAGAATGATTATAATCCATGTATCAGTCCATACGATATCTAGAATGGAGGAATATATGATCCCTTATCTAAAGGACATGTTACTGACAAGATCAGAGTTCAACATCAGCTTTTGAGAGCTACGATTGCTAATCGGATTTTGAGTCCTACTTGCAATAATAGTTATTAGACATATCCAATTGGGAGACTATTAGATTAGGTGTCTAAGCCCATAACCATAATTGGTATGTACTTGACCCGATAGTAGCATGGTCCTTTTGAGTTGCATTCACCAGGGCAATTTGATAGGATGGATATTAGAGAAAGAGGTTATTTGTGATTTATTAATATATTATAATTATAATATATTAATTGAGAAATTATATTATTTAATTGGTATTGATCAAGAATTAATTTGGAATTAAATTATTGATCAAAAGAGACTAATTAAATTAACGGCGACTGATTAAGTAAATCAGTGATACATATATAGTTTGGGCTAATGATCCATATTGATTAGTAATGGACTAAGTGTTGGATTAGGTGTCTAAGTTCATAACTATTTTTGTAATGTACTTGACCCGGTTAGCATGGTGCATTTGGGTTGCATGGCATTGCAACACTTGGATAGACTAAATGAGAGAAAGGACACTTAAGGTTTATTAATATATTATAAGTTCTAATATATTAATAACATTATTTAATTAGTACTTGTCACACCCCAAAACCACGAACGACGGAAACGTTTAGGGGTGGAGGACGTCATGTACAGTATCACAACAGTGTAATATAATAAACAAGCAACAACATCATCCATTGCATTATAAGTAAAGTTTTAATACATGTGTGTTCTTTCATTTGCAGTAAGACACCAAAAATATACAATCAAAATAAAAGACGAGACTTGTCTGCTCCGTCTTCTCAAAACCTGGCCTCCGTACCTGTCTACTGGTGACCTGAGAATACAAGTTATTTTGAAAGCGAGTATCAGCTTAAAAGCTGGTGAATTCATAAGTAAATAAGTGTCATTGCCTTGTTTGTGGAAATCTGTTATGAAGGCCATGTAAATCGTTAAATGAAAGAGTTGAGGTAAGTATGACATCCCTAGAAAAACCCTTATTTTCTATAAGTATGAAATGTAGTCTTCTACCAAGACCCGAATGTTCTGTACGTAAGAGGTGTAGTCTTCTACCAAGACCCGAATTTTTTGTAAGTATGAAGTGTAGTCTTCTACGAAGACCCGAATGTTTTGTAAGTATGAAGTGTAGTCTTCTACCAAGACCCGAATGTTTTGTTTGTAAAATGATAGTTTTTCCTTTATGTTGACTAGTACTGAAAGTACTTAATCTAACTCATCGTTTATGTGAATGTGTCACAAAATAAAGTAAACAGGAAAAATGTAATATTGTAAGTGTTGTCACTGGGTACTAGGACCAACACTACATCGCATAAAGCGAAATGTATAACCTAATGAACATCCGAAGATTGTCCAATTGTCCTCTGTAGCAGCAGCAGGTGGTTGGAAGGGTTAGTCCCAAATCGATTTCCTAATATAAGTGGTAACCGTAGGCATCCGTAGATGTTCATTACTCACTGTTGCTAACAGCTGAGTTCCGGAATGGTTAGTCCTGTACGTATATCCCGAGGTACAGTGGGATAGAGTCCTGTCTAGATATCCCGAGGTACAGTGGGATATGCAGGAAGTGTTACACAGAAGTACTAATAAATCGTACTCATAGTCCTAAGTACAAGCATCCAGGTAAACGAATACAGGATAATGCACCTATGTAAAAGTGTTCTTGTAGGGTATTCATGTATGTGTATCCATGTAACAAGTAAGTATGTGTAAACATATTCATGTATCAGGAAAACATCTGTAAGTACTCATGTATCAGATAAGGTACTAGTATAGACTCATGAATGAACTGACTCTTGTGTGACTCCTTGTAATAGAAGTAATGTTTGATATCTTCACATTATCCCTATGATAATCTACTGTAATATAACTAGTTGCTCATGTAAGTTTACCCACTCTTACTACTCAAGAGTATGGAAAACTAAACGAAAGATGCAAACTATAACATCAATACATATATAAGAATATAAGTGTATATGCATAGTTTAGTTCTAGAATGAAAAATGGTTTTGAAAGACATCTTATGGGTTTTGAACAATAATTAACAATGACTTGATGTCATTTGAATAAACATTTCAAAGATAAAACATTTGGTAACAATGTGCTTTTAAGATGTAAAACCATTTCATGCATCACATTTTGTAGCATGCGAAATCTGTTAACTGACAAACACCGTTATAAAATACATATCAATGATTTAATAACTTGTTTGTTTCTACTTGTATCCCCCCCCCCCCCATTAAAGCATTTAAAATTATTTAAAACATTGATTAGGGGTATGAACTCACCTGTAGTTGGTGATTGGAATGGACTGAACGGTATCGGATTGCTAGGGTCAAGCGAGGACTTGTGCACACACTACGATCCTAATGAACATATAATCACACATATATGCACTCAATTAGACACCAAAGACTAATTGATAATGTTTAAGACATTCTAGACATAGTTAACACTTTATATAAGTGTTTTAAGCCGTAAGGACTTCATCTAAGCTATTATGGGACAAGGTACTTGTGTTTAGGGTTTCCAAAGGACCCTATATGAGAGCTTACTCTCCATAAACCATCACACATGGAGTTTTCGGTTGTAAACTCTTGAGTTTACGGCCGTAAACTCCCAAACATGTGTGTTTGGTGTGTTTTGAAGTCCAAAATGCTTTCTAGAATTATTCTAACCTAGTGGCTATGTTCTTGGAAGGGTTTAAGGCCTAGAAGTACTCCAAATAGGAGTTTACGGCCTCAAGGACATTTCCCTTTGGAGTTTACGGCCGTAAACTCCCTTGGGGTGATTCCTTGGTTGCTTTCAAGCCTCTTGTACTAGTGGGATGTGTTCTAGACTTTTAATCCTAGCATATGAAGGCATTAGCCACCACTTGGTGCCCTTTTTAGGAGTTTACGGCCCAAGAATTATCTCTTGGCCGTAAACTCACTTGTTTAAGTGATTTTGGTGTGGTTGGGTCCGTCCATTTAGTGGGTACATTTTCTTGTAAAGGTCTAGGCCCTTAGGTGTCATGAAAACACCCTTTGTGATCATTTACATGGAGTTTACGGCCTAGGAGAGTTCTGGGCCGTAAACTCACTTTCATTTGTGTCATTTGATGTGTTTAAGACCTTAAGCTACTTGGGGAAATAACCTAGATGCAAGCCTTAAAGTCCTTAAGTCCTCAAATCACCATTTAGGGCTAGGAAATGGAGTTTACGGCCTAAGAGAGTTCTGGGTCGTAAACTCCCAATCTTGGGTGGTTTTGTGTGTGTTTTCTTGTCCCTAACATGCATACATAATGGTCTAAGGCTTTATCATGGCACAAATGTCGGTTTTGGCTTCGTTTCGGGAGTTTACCGCCCAAGAACACCTTGGGGAGTAAACTCCTAGATCTCATAATTTAGCCATCTAAATCATGTTATAAGCATCTAATAAGCATTCTAACACTACTAGAAAGAGTTACTCACAATCTGGGATAAAAACCCGAAGATCCGTCAGAGAGAAAATGGCTTTTCTCTAGTTGGAATTGTGAATAATGAATTAATTTAATTCAGAAAACTATTTATAGTCCTGAAATATTTTGACAGAAAATATTTTTATTCTCGAACTTGGACTGTAACATTATGAAACTTGAAATGTTCAAATTTCACAAACCCAGGCGCATCCACTCTCCTGATATCACATAAAGTGTAAACCCTAATGTACACAAACTTGTTCGGAAAAGTCTGAAAATCACTGAAATTGGTTTGGCTTCTATTGAATAGATATTGTTCGTACAAATGAAAATTGCGGGTTGTCACAGTACTGATCAAAGAATTAATTTGGAATTAATTAAGTGATCAAAAAGTGACTAATTAAATATATGGGGTTGATTGTGTAAATCATCTATTCATGTATAGTGGGCTAAAGATCCATGGTTTGTGTGGATTGGGATAAAACCCATAAGGTGCTCCATTGATATTCCATGGAGGTTACAAACCCATGGATCATTGAATATGGAAAGCCATGACAATTAGGGTTTACATGGTGTAACCCTACTTGTGACACAACTATATAAAGACCCCATGACAAGCAAAATCGGCCACTACAAGCAAGTACAAGAGGGCTAGCCAAATTTTGTGTGCTGGTGAACTTCTCTTAAGGTTATTCCAAGTGTTGTGGTGTTGTGTGAGACATTTCAAGCATGACCCTTGAGGTGCTAGGCTCACAAGGTTCTAAAGGAATCCAAGCAACAAAAAGGTATGTTCTTCCACTAGCATTTATGTTTTAAAGTTCTCCATGCCATGCTAGTTAGGTTAAGAACCTTGGAAAATCAAATTTGCATGTATCATAGTAAAACATAGATCCAAGGTTTCTAGGGTTGCATGTACAACTTAGGAGTGTTAGAATGTTCAAAACCCTTTAGTGGTATCAGTGCCTAGGCTTGTTTTCTTGATACTTGATGCAAATAGTTGAATAAACTCATGTTTTATGCATTTTGCTGAGTGGCCTCGCCGAGTCCATGGGGGGGGGGGGGGGGGGCTCCACGAGTTCATGCCTATCTCCAACCAACTCGGTGAGTCAGTTTATGCACTCGACGAGTTGGCTTGTCAGAGTGAAGTTTTTCGAGTTTTGCTACTGGAAATGAACTAGAAACATTACCCTAAACTGTTTTGGTCTTATAAAACTTGTTTTAGATGGTGTAATGATTATGCTAATCCATTTTCAATGCCTAATATCAAAATTTCAAGTTTTGTATGGTTTATTTATGATTCTTGAAATTGTTGATATGAACATTCATGAACTTATGAGTTTAGAAGATCATAAGAATTATTTGTAACTTGCTTGTTAGTTTAATTCTTGATCTTGATGTGTTTTAATGGAATCCATAATTTGTCCTCAAGTTATATATTACCAAAAGTCACTCTTTTAAAGTCCATTATGAAACACTTTAGTTCCAACCCCTATAATTTTAAAAGTTAAAATTCAACCCTTATACTTTATAATATTATAAGTTAATAATATATATATGTGTAAGAACAAGTCGTGTTACCGTTAGTAGGCCTCATTCACGAAGCCGGTCTATAAGGAGGGTATAGGTTGTTGCCTATAAAATGGCAGCTTAATGGTTGTCCACTCTCACCCACCGCTTCCTTGACTGGTGGAGGGTCGTTAGCCGAACAGGTAGGAAAATGACTTTAAATTCTCAATAAAAGTATGATGAATGTAAAGTAACTAAATGTTTTATAAATTCCCAATCTTATTTACTTTAGGAAAATGTGAATAAGGTGCTAACCCATGAAATTACACTTTGCACTTTGTTTAAGTCGTTAGTGGATCGTACGTGGTTAACCGGCACACTAACATAGACTTAACAAGGTAGGAAAACGGTGGCTTAAGGTTTATTATAGGTCGGTGGAGCGCGTGTGGTTAACTGACACATCGATTAAGTGATAAACATTAAGAGTACCAAGTAATTTTCATGGTTGCTTCACACCTTGTTTTGTGATCCTCGGCATCCCAGTCACAAAACTTGAAGGGTACACCTGAGATTGAAACATGCCATTGAAAAGTTCAATGAATCTCAAAGAATCTAGGAGTTTCAAAACCAATTAAAACCTAATAATTTATTTTGTTTTTCATGGTGGAAATTGGTGAATCGTCATTCACCTACCTTCAAATATTTTATAGCTTGGATTACGGTATCCCTCTTCTAAGTTATAAACTATTGTGTCGGATCCTAGCCTTAATATTACATTTGGGTGTTTTATTAAGGACTATCTTTATATCTAATCTAAACTTGTCTTTCTTCCTTTTCAGATGTCTTCTAACAATGCTGCTTCTGGCTCAAACCCTACCGAATCTTTCTCTCTCATGAACCTTTGTGGGAGAGTCATCTTAGATGGTTCCAACTTTATGGATTGGATCCGGAACATCAGGATGGTCACTCGTTACCAGGACAAGGAATATGTCCTCGACAAGGAGCTGAAGGAACTTGATGAGTCATCTGCTACTCCTGAGGAGATCGCTAAATTTCGAACTCATGAGAGAGATGCCACGAAAGTGGCATGTATCATGTTGGCCACAATGACAACCGATCTCCAAAAGTCCTATGAGGACTATTACCCTTTTGAGATGCACCAGGACTTGGTGGAACGCTACCATCAAAGTGCTCGCCAAGAGAGGTATGACATCATCTGCTCCATGATAATAACCCAGATGAAGGATGGTGAACCCATCATGGGCCACTTACAAAAAATGCAAAGGTATATCGACCGTTTGTTGAAATTGAATGTGAACTTCCCCAAGGAGTTGGGAATTGACATCATTTTGCACTCCTCACCTTCTTGTTTTGATCAATTTTGAATGACATACCACATAAACAAAGAGGAAGTAATACTCAGCAAACTTCAAGGACTCTTGAAGACCGCTGAAAGTGGTCTTAAGGGTAAATCGGTTCTAACCACTCCTACTCCTACCGCGGCCCCTATCTTGGCAATCGAGCAAGGCAAAGGGAAGAAGAGGAAGAGCCCTTCAAAGGGAACCAAGGGAAAGTCCCTTGATGGCTCCTCTTCAAGTTGAACCAAGAAAGGTTCTGTCACTCCTTCTACCAACCCTAAAGAGGCTGAATACTTCTATTGCCATCAAAAGTCGCACTAGAAGCGAAACTGCCCAAAGTACCTGGAAGAGATGAAGGATGGGAAAGTTAAACCCAACCATGCAGGTATTTACACTATATTGTCTAATAACTCACCCCATTCTAATTCTTGGGTCCTTGATACTGGTTGTAGTATTCATATTTGTTCTGATTTGCAGGGACTAAGAAGAAGTGAGGATGTGGAGCATGGGAAGATAAGCTTAATCATGGGGAATAGGAAAGCTTCACCTGTCACTAAGATTGGAGTTTATACTTTGTTGCTAAGTAGTGGGTTAACATTAGATTTGAATAAATGTTGTTACTTGTCTAAAATGGCGAGAAATATTTTTTCCTTTCATGCTTTGTACAAACAAGGGTTTACCTTTTCTTTTGATAATGAAGCTGGTGGTATTAATTCTTTCTTTAATAATGTTCTTTATTTTAAAGCATTACCTTGTGATGGTGTGTATGAAGCTGTGTCGGTTGTAGATAACCTAGGAAATAATGTGTTGTGTATTGATTCTTCTACTAACTTGGATAAAGCATCATTGTGGCATTGTCGTCTTGGACATGTAAGCAAGAAACGCATATGCCAACTCCAAAAGGATGGAGTCTTGGAGTCAGTTGACCTAAAGTCAGATGATAGTTGTGAATCTTGTTTACTTGGAAAAATGACCAAATCACCCTTCACTGGTTCTTGTGCTAGGGGTGACGGTTTGTTGGATCTGGTACACACGGATGTGTGTGGACCCTTCAGAACCGCCACAAGGGATGCTAATCGCATCTATGTGACTTTTACTGATGATTATAGTAGATATAGACATGTCTACTTAACCAAGCATAAATCAGAAACCTTTGAAAAGTTCAAAGAGTTTAAGCAAAAAGTGGAGAATCAATTGGGCAGGAACATTCAGATGCTCTGATCTGATCGAGGTGTTGAGTATCTTAGTACAGAGTTCCTTGACTATCTTAAGGAATGTAGGATTGTCTCACAATTGACACCTCCCAGGACACCACAACTTAATGGTGTGGCTGAGAGGCATAATCAAATCTTGTTGGACATGGTTCGTTCCATAATGAGTTGAGCTTCGCTACCAATCTCATTCTGGGGGTATGCCTTAGAGACTATCGCCCATATCATTAATCTAGTCCCTACCAAAAAGGTTTCCAAAACACCTCATGAGGTGTTGACTGGAAAAGTTCCTAATCTAGATCACATCAAGATTTGGGGTTGCGAGGCTTTCGTGAGGCGTGAGACTCATGATAAGCTCGAACCTCGAAGTGAGAGGTGTATTTTCATCGGCTACCCACTGAAATCCTTTGGTTACCTCTTCTAAAGACCCAGTGATAATGTGGTCTTTATAGCAAGGATAGGAGTCTTTCACGAGAGAGAGTTCATAAGCCAAGGAAACAGCGGAAGGCAAATTGATCTTGAAGAAATTCAAGAGTCAAGTGGTGATCGAACCTCAAACCCTAGAAATCAACTTGAGGAGGAAACTCCTGTTGATCCGAATGACGAGTATGTACCTCAGAGGCATTCCACGAGAGTTACGAATGAACCTGAGCATTACAATGGTTTCCATATTACTGCGGAAGGTGATACACTTATCAGTGATAACATACTGATAGGTCTGGATGAACCTAATAGCTACACAGAAACCATGGCAGGCCCTGAGGCTGCTAAATGGAAAAAGGCTATGGACAGTGACATACAGTCCATGTATAACAATCAAGTTTGGAACTTGGTTGACAATGTACCTGGTCGTAAGACAGTCGGGTGCAAATAGATCTTCAAGAAGAAGACCAACATGGATGGTAATGTACACACTTATAAGGCGCGACTGGTTGCAAAGGGCTTTTCTCAAACTCCAGGAGTTGATTATGATGAGACCTTCTCACCAGTAGCGAAGATTAAGTCTATTAGGGTTATGTTAGCCATTGTTGTATTTCATGATTATGAAATATGGCAAATGGATGTCAAAACCGCTTTCCTTAATGGAAAGTTAGCTGAGGATGTTTACATGAGTCAGTCAGAGGGTTTTATCAGCATAGAGTAGCCTAATAGAGTGTGTAAGCTTGAGAAATCCATTTATGGATTGAAACAAGCACCTCACAGATGGAATCTTTGTTTCGATGAGAAAGTCAAAGAGTTTGGCTTTTCGAGGAGCGAAGATGAATCTTGTGTATATGTCAAGGCTAGTGTGAGTATAGTTAGCTTTTTGGTACTATATGTGGATGATATACTACTCATGGGAAATGACATCCCAACTTTGCAGGAGGTTAAGTCCTGGCTTGGGAAGTGTTTTGCTATGAAGGACCTTGGAGAAGCTGCCTATATCCTAGGGATAAGGATTTTGAGAGACAGGAGTAAAAGACTAATTGGACTTAGTCAGAGTACCTACTTGGATAAGGTGCTGAATAGGTTCAGCATGCAGAATTCCAAGAAAGGAGAGTTACCGATCCAGAGTAACGCCAGATTGAGTAAGACTCAAATCCCGAGTACAGAGGGTGAGATAGCTGAGATGAGTCGAGTATCATATGCTTCCGTTGTAGGCTCGATCATGTATGCTATGACTTGTACTCATCCTGATGTGGCCTTTGCGTTAAGCATGGTCAGCAGATATAAGGGAAACCCTGGCAAGGCTCACTGCATTGTGGTAAAGAACATTCTCAAGTACCTGCGGAGAACTAAGGACTGGGTCCCCAGTCTCGGTGGGAGTGATGACTTGAGAGTAGTAGGGTATAGTGATGCTAGCTTCCAGACTGATAGGGATAACTTCTGCTCTCAGTCAGGCTGGGTCTTTACCTTAAACGGAGGAGCAATACCTTGGAAAAATTCCAAGCAGGAGACAGTGGCTGATTCAACCTACGAATCAGAGTACATAGCGGCAAGCGAGGCAGCAAAGGAGGCTATATGGATAAAGAACTTCATTGGAGACCTTGGAGTTGTACCAGCTATAAATGTGTCTATGGAAATTTTCTGTGATAGTGAAAGTGCTAAGGAACCAAGGGATCATGGGAGATCCAGACACATGGACAGAAAATATCATTTCATCAGACATCGAATAGAAGAAGGACTCCATGTGGCAAAGAGAGTATCATCGGATGAGAACCCAACAGATCCCCTCACGAAGGGACTGGGTAGGGTTAAGCATCCTCAGCATGCAAGGTGCATAGGACTAAAGGATGATATTAGTTTTAGAAGTTAGATAGCTTTTGAAATTTGTAAAGTGTATTTGACATTTGATGATAAATAAAAGTTGTTGTTTATTTATAAGTATAAGTGTTGCTATCCTTTGTGAACACTTTACTATTATTTCATTTTGCATGTTTTGACTTCCGAAATAATTGTGTTATGGTATATCATATTATTCAAATTCTCCACAGTCGGTCATATATTGGAAGTAGATATGAATCAAGATTGTCATGAGTTGGCTTGTAGATGTCTAAGTTGTTGGACATAGCAAGAGTTGCTACAACACTCATGAGTGCTCATAAGTTCTGTGTATTGGATTCAACCCACGCTCACTTGTATCACTTCATGGAATTTATCTCAAGTGATCATGACATGGTAATATCATATAAGTCTTCAAACCTAGAGATATGAGTTGTTGACTATGAGTTGGTTATACATTGATTGTACGAAAATGCATTGGTAACTCGATGGTATAAAACGTGCCTTTGTGTATAATTCAACGAGTAGTAGAACAAGCATATGAGTCGAAGTTTATCTGTTCCTTCTTGGATTAGAAGTGATATATGGGCCCCTCGATGATTGTGTTTTGACCTATGTACCGGGCCCAGTCATAACTAAATTGATGTGTTCGATTAAGTTCTATGTCAAACAAATCCGAAATCGGGAAACAAACTGCTGGACAATAAGTAAGACATTGTTCCATATATTTGTCCGGCTGATATCTAGAACAAAGGATTATATGAACACTTATCTTAAATGGCGTATCATCATCATCTCAGTTCTGTGAGACCTTGAAAGAGCTACGATTGTTGCTCGGTTCCAGAAGTCATTCTTGCAGTTATAGTTATTAGACTTATCCAAGTGGGAGACTGTTGGATTAGGTGTCTAAGTTCATAACTATTCCTGGAATGTAATTGACCCGGTTAGCATGGTCCATTTGGGTTCCATGGCATTACAACACTTGGATAGACTAAATGAGAGAAAGGACACTTAAGGTTTATTAGTATATTATATGTTCTAATATATTAATAATATTATTTAATTAGTATTGATCAAAGAATTAATTTGGAATTAATTAAGTGATCAAAAAGAGACTAATTAAATAGAGGTTGATTGTGTAAATCATCTATTCATGTATAGTGAGCTAAAGATCCATAGTTTGTGTGGGTTGGGCTAAAACCCATATGGTGCTCCATGGATAGTCCACGGAGGTTACAAACCCATGCATCATGGAACATGGAAAGCCATGACAAATAGGGTTTACATGGTGAAACCCTACTTGTCACACAACTATATAAAGACCCCATGAATAGCAAAATCAGCCACTACATGCAACTACAAGAGGGCTAGCCGAAATTTGTGTGTTAGTGAACTTCTCTCAAGGTTATTCCAAGTGTTGTGGTGCTGTGTGAGACATTTGAGGCATCACCCTTGAGGTGCTAGGCTCACAAGGTTCTCAAGGAATCCAAGCAACAAAAAGGTATGTTCTTTTACTAGCATTTATGTTTTAAAGTTCCCCATGCCATGCTAGTTAGGTTAAGAACCTTGGAAAATCAAATTTGTATGTATCTTAGTAAAAAAATAGATCCAAGGTTTCTAGGGTTGCATGTACACCTTAGGAGTGTTAGAATGCTCAAAACCCTTCACTAAGTTCATGTAAGAGTCCATGAAGAGTTAGTCCAAAGGGCTTATCATTTGGTTTATTGGATTAAGGCCCAAGGAAGTTGATTAGGGTTTAAATCTTGGAATTCTACACTATATATGTAACCCACTAAGTCCAAAAATCGTGTGGAAGTATTCTAAAGACGTATAGCCGATTTTGTGCTCCATGACCTCTCTCTCATTATCATCCATTTGTTCATGGTGTCTTGTGGTTCCATTAGAGGCATCCCACTTGAGGTGCTAATCTCTTAAAAGGCCAAATTCTACAGGCTACAATATAGAGGTATTCATCTAACTTGATTTTATGTTGCAAATATCAAATTATATGCTAGTTGTAGGTTTCATGCTTTGGATAATTTTATTGCATGTATAACTAGAGAAAACTTAGATCCAAAGTATTAGGGTTGTATGTACATAATAGGGATTTTAGAGTACATAAAACCCAACAACATGTACGCCCAGCGTACGGAGGGTCCTCAATTGTCAAATTAAATACTTCAAGGACTTAAACGAAATACCTGGATTTTTGGATGTTACAGTCCCTTATAAAAGTCTAGAGTGTATGAAAGGAAGTGCATGAGAAGTTTTATAACAAAGTATATGATGATGAGTGCAATATAAATAATCATGATGAAACAATGGCTCATGACCATGATGAAATAACGATTGATGGTGGATATGGGATAATGAGTGATGGTGGAGATATACCAATTCAATAAGAAAATGTCACACTATTGTATTTGTTCTTCTAATGATGGTTCTTGTTGAATTATATGTTCCAACTCCCCATCTAACGATAATAACAACATACTTTATATTTTTATCAATAAGAGGGTTATAACCACCAACTGCTACTCCACTACCGATTTAACCACCCAACCATTAAACAAATAAACTTACAACCTGTACTGGTTTAAAATGAAAATGGATATACCCTTGTTAGAATTAACCTAGATCAAAAAGAAAATGGGTATACCCATATATAGAACTAACCTAAGTTTGCAAAATCACTTGATTCTTCAACCGCCCATACCTCCTCTATGTTAGAATTAACCAAGAAGACCAGAATAATACCAAAGTGTTATTTTAATATTTTTTTAAATTAAATGAACTTTTTTCTAAAACATTAAAATACTATTTTTATAGAGTTTCTGGACGCGCGCACGCACATACACACACATATGATAATTGAAAAACCCTATATAATTTAGTATATGATAATTAAAATAAAATCTCTTAATTAATGGACATTTCCATAAAAATATCTTTGACCAACTCTTTAACCCTAACCTCCCATTTCATATGTATTCTGCCTCCTCCCATTTTCTTATTGACAAATGGACCTTAACCACCATGTGATCGAAGGAGGACCGGAGCTGCCAACCATCATCGACGATTCAGAGATATAAAAGTTGATGTCAATGATGACCCTTCTCTCATTCTCATTTTTCTTCAGAAAAGTTTAGTGTTGATGTTTCTTTACTGCAATAATTCTTATATCATAGACTTCAAAATTTTCTTCTTTTTTCTTATTTCTATTTGTAATTTAGAGATAGAGAGACAGAGAGGGAGACGGGGAAGAACCTAATAAGGCGAGATCAACAAAAATAGCAGCATGAAATGAGTTATGTATGTAATTTTTTTTTTTCAATTTTAATGATTATTGAACCCTTACTATCGATTGATTTTACCGGGATACAAAAGAAAAAGAAGTCTTCGAAGGTCTTGGCAGAGGCTTCACACATCGACCTAGAATTTTGATTAGTGAGCTTTTCTATACTTAATTTATCTCGTTACTAATATTAAAAGTTAATTTTAGTTCAAAAATTGCAATATGTATTTTTTTTATTTTGCTTTCAACTCTTTTATAATTATTGAATGATAAAAAATTCACTCACCACTTCAATTTTGATCAAGGAGCATTTCCATTGTTTATTTACTTTTCAAGTTTTTAATTAATTTATTTCAATGTTGATGTCGAGCAGTGCATTTCGATCTTTTGAATATTTGACATGTATGATTTGTGACTTAATGTATTTACTATATCAGTAGTATTTTAGAATTGTGTATGTGGTTGTATTCAAAGATTTGTTTATTATTTGTAATAGTATTTTAATTTTGCACACCAAGTGTTTGATGAATTGTCCAACTCAACCAACATTCTTGAGATTTTGCATAATTTTTCTACCCTCTAAATGCTGGATGAAATGTCTATATATAAGACTCCATCTTTTTTTCATTGTAGTTTTAGAATTTCATTCTATTGGAAATAGATTACATTTTTTTAATATCTACTATATTCTGTCAGAATTTACAGTTTTTATTCTCTAATACATTCTGTCAAAGTTTATAGCTTCTATTAGATTCAGTCGGAATTTATTTTTTTATTCTCTTAGAATGCACTAAATTTTTTAATATTTAAAAGTTGATTATGTTTTCTTTGTGAATTTAGGTTTTGAAGAGGCTGTCATTGATGTGGAAAAGAAAAAAAACATGGAGAACGAGAGTGTGTTCTATGAGAATGTAACCTGCTACAATGTATAAAATGTTTCTTAATAATAATATTCATTCAGAATATATTAGTGTTTTTGTTAGATTTTGATGTTTTCTTTTTCTTTATTAACCATTTATTCTTTACGAATAAATGTAATTCTTAAACCATTATTATTCATATATATATATATATATATATATATATATATATATATAGAGAGAGAGAGAGAGAGAGAGAGAGAGAGCTAGGTTCAAAAGTTTCTAGCAACTATTGTGTGCATGAATGCACCAATAGGGATTGAGGAATAATTAAATAATTAAAAAATTGAATAACGGTAATTATGTAACTTTAGAATGATAATTAAAATAAAATCCCTTAATTAATGGGAATTACCAAAAAAATCTCTTTGACCAACTACTTAACCCTAGCCCTAAATCTAACTCATCATCGTTTCTAATCCACGGCTTCTGCTTTTATTTCTACAATCAATCATCAAGATTCAAAACTTATTACCAGGTAATTATCCTTCTCCAATAAATTATTAAGATTTTCTTTCTTTTAATAAACTCATTTTTTTTCTTTAATCGATCAATCATCATCGGTGATGATGGTGGTGGAGGGAACTTGTAGCGACCAAAAATTTCAACAAAATTTAACTTTTCAAAAACAACCCATTTTAATCACGTTATTACAAAAAGGTTTTCAATACATTTATTATCAGAGTATTCCTAGGTCCATATCATAAAACATAAACACGAGGAGCGGTACGATCACGCCTTTGCCTTGCCACGGTCTCCTGACGAACCTGAAAAACATTAAACCACAACTGTAAGCCCGAAAGCTTAGTGAGATACCCCCAAAATACCAACCACATATACCACACACATAACATGTTATATCATATCGAATCACAGAACAACCATTCATATCGGGTCTACTGTGTGACTGGTCCGCCGCACCGGCCAACAGTCCACATGGTCCACCCTCTGCGTCTGGCCATATACATCGAGTCTGCAGGGCGGTTGGTCCACCCGCACCAGGCCTTCAATCCACCTGGTCCACTCTCTGAGTCTACAGTATGACCGGTTCGCCCGCACCGGGCCTTCAGTCGGCCTGGTCCACTCTCCGAGCCTCGGCACGTCTGGTCCGCCCTCGTGGGGCGTACAGCCTATCCGGACCGCTCGCTGGGTCTTCGGAATAACCGGTCCGCCCTGGGTATGCTGGCCTACAGCACAAAACAGGTCCCGCCTCAACCCAACCCCAGTCAAACAACCATGTGCACATAAACATACAATCATATAACAATTCATATTCAATCAAACCGATCTAGCAGATCACGTAACACAACATACTCTAACCAGGATACCGACCTAACCGATCACTAGCATAGCATCATCCTATATACCAGGATACCGACCTTAACCAGGTCTCTAACGAATATCATCCTAACTACCAGGATGCAAACATAGTAAAATAGCAACATAACAACAATACCCAGATTACAATCCGATAAAAGGGCTGGCCTTGGTGCCTTAGACCCTGTTGATATAGTA
Source organism: Lactuca serriola (assembly GCF_051521515.1). Lineage (NCBI taxonomy): Eukaryota > Viridiplantae > Streptophyta > Magnoliopsida > Asterales > Asteraceae > Lactuca > Lactuca serriola. The sequence continues at coordinate 10,774,870 of NC_136409.1, read as the reverse complement.
AGGATAACTCACCTCGCAACTACTGACTGACAAAGATAAACCCAAGCTTCTCCGACCACTGATAAGATCTCTACCACTCGCCAACCACCAAAGCACTGAACTCAAAACAATAACCAACAAATACGAAAATGACCCTGGAGAATAACTGGTCAACCCTTGGACAAAGTCAAAGTCAAAGTCAACCCCTGACTGACTCTACTCGCCGAGTCAACCCAATGACTCGCCGAGTCCACATACACAGATCTTCCCCCATCCGCGACTTAACTCGCCGAGTCACCCTAAGACTCGCCGAGTCCAGCAACTCTGAGTCCTTTCACACTCGACTCACCGAGTCATCCCTTGACTCACCGAGTCACAGCTCAACCAGAAGAACTTGGACCTCACGACCAGACTCGCCAAGTCCAAGAACAGACTCGCCGAGTCTAAGGCTATCTTCAACCTACTCGCCGAGTTGTTCTTCCAACTCGCCGAGTTCCAGTCCATCTTCAAGCAACTCGCCGAGTACACCTTTGTGACTCGCCGAGTGCCTCTAGATCTTAACCCATGCAGAAGCTTTCCAGGCCATGCAATTGATCCAAAACATAGATCTACCCTTCTACAACCCTTCCATCACGTAAAGTGGCAAATTTATGTGAATCCAAAAAGATCTAGGCATTTTACACTCTAGGGCTAGGGTTTGGTACAAGATAGCTTCAGCAAACACTCAAGAACAGGGACTTTGATTCACTTAAGACCTCCTCCACTCCAGATCTGAGGTAGCAACCTCAGATCTACTCTTCAAACTCAAGATACCACAAGCTAAGCCTCCCATAAATTTCAAGAATCATGAATCTTGAAGAATAATAGCCCAGGAATGAGATTATACCTCAAAAGGAAGCCCCAACAGCAATGAAATCCAAATCCAAGCAAAGCCCCTTGCTCCAAGCCTCCTAACTCTCCAAGATCTTCCTCCAAATCTCTTTTCCAAGGTTCAATTGCACTCCAATCCTTCACACTCGCGTTTCTAGGGTTTTCTGGACTTAAGGGAAGGTAAGGAGGCTGGGGAGAGGGCATAATGTCCTTTATATAGGGATCATCCTCCGAAATTAGGGTTTTCTCCACTCAGCACCAACTCGCCGAGTCCAGCCGCCGACTCGCCGAGTTGGCCACTCAACACGCGACCAAAACCGCGACCCTACTCGCCGAGTTGCCCTTTCCTAATTACACTTTTAGCCCTTCAACTTTACTCTTGATATCCCGGGATGTTACAATTCTCCCCCACTTAAATTAGGCTTCGTCCTCGAAGCCTGCAACAACTCAACTCCAGAATTTCTCCCGCAAAATCTGAAACTCAACTTTCCCTTTTCTTGCGGTGTCCTGACCACCGTCATAAGCCGGCCACCGACTTTACCCTTTGATAACCACACCCATCAGGCTCCACACTTAGCAACCGAGTACCACTCCATGGTACTTTTCTCGATCCTGATCACCACAATTACTTGACTCTTACGAGCTAGATATAACCCTGAACCACCGGGTTCCTGACCCGAGTCCAACTTTATCCACACCCTGCTGACAGAATGACACATTCTTCAGCCACAGAGCAACTCCCATGAGTTCTCCTATTGCAATCGCATGCACATGCTGAACTAGCTCTAGCACCCTTGGGTTAGGAAAACCCGCCACACTGACGACACCTCCAAACATCCCCCAGGATGAACAACCACTACATACACTATTCCTTGACCAGAATCAAACTGGGAGTCCAAGACTACATCCCTGCATCCCTTTCGAGCCTCTTGACTTTACACCCTCGGAATTTCCTTCCGACCTCAGCAGACATCCAAGCCGGATGTGATCCCATATCACCGCCGCCCACACTGCGCAATAACCATAATTGTAACACTTCCGTCATAACTTCGCACTACTAATTTCACTTCCGTGACTTACACTCTCTCGCAGAGCTATATTCCTTTCCTTTTTCCTTACCAAGGAAATCCACTCGGCTGCCTTGACACTAACACAAGTGCCACGGTGCTCACCCAACACTACACCATTTCCTTATGGCATAACCGCTATCCCATGCATCATACATACTCTGAATCCATTCACGAAGGCTCTCAAGTCCATACACTACTTCAACTAATCGTGATCAATATCTGGGGCCAGACCTTTTAATGCTAACATATCGCAACATACTCAATCCATTTCCTCGCACCGATCTAACAACACATGCAGAGTCTTCAGCATGACTGGACTGCCTTACCAAGCCTTCAGCCAACTGGACCACTCTCATAACCTTCAGCAGACCTGGACCGCCCTCCAGGGCCTTTAGTCTTGCTGGACCGTTCTCCGAGCCTTCGGCCGGACTGGCACGCCGACCGGCCTTCAGTCTATCCGGACCGCTCAACTAGCACTTCAACATTCCGAGTTATTCCTTCGGGAAAACTCCTCCCCTGAAAACTGTTCTAGCCCTCTAGAGGTTCCGAACTCTACCTCCATCCCATATACTCAGTCCCGGCCCGATCATAGGCCTTCCACAATCAATCGCTCTTGGTCTGCATCCCGCCCCGCACACCTGCCACTTACTCATACCAGCCTACGCCTTTGGCTGGCCGAGACACTACTGAATCCCATGCAGCTAAACGACCTTTCATACTCATCGATTTTTTTTCCGGAGAATTCTCCAATTCTCCCCCACTTAGAGCACTGACTATCAACCACCGGTGCCATTACCAACCTTCCTCAACAAACCTTCCCGACACAAACACTTACACACGAACCGATTCCCACTAACACGAGCAACCTTCACCAATCACACATCAACACTCATCATCCCGGACTTGAAAAAAAAAACTCGATCTTCAGCTAACCACTCCTCAGACTGCAGATGCTACCCGATATCCAGACCAACACCCGATTCCCACGAACAACCCTCATGAATGATAACCAACGAAATTTCTAACACTAAGCCCATAACCATGCCATAACCCTCAAAATCAAAGAATACAATACCGAAAACCATGCAACGAGACTAGCAGATAAACAATACTCCAAAATAATCATAAAATAATAAGACATCAAGAAGAACATACCCACAGCTGCATCCGACACTGCCCTGACCTCCTCCGCTATAAGCTGAAAAGCACGACCCTGAGCCCTTGGGGGCTCTGCTCCACCCTGACCTCCACCAGTGATCCTCAACGTGGCCGGTGCTGGAGCCTGCACCAGTCCTGCAGTAAGTTGTGGACAGTTGACCCTCAAGTGCCCAAGCTGATAACAATGATAACAGATCCTCAAATCCCGACCCGGGACTGCCTGCCGACAATCCCTCGCGTAGTGCCCTTCCTTTCTGCACTTGCGGCATGCACCACCGGATCGACAAACTCCAGTGTGACTCCTCCCACACTTCCCATAAGTGTGGCTGCTCTGATCTCCCAATCTAGAATCAACGGTCTTAGACCGTTTCGGCGCTGGCTGTGACTGCACCGGAGCCTGCCTCTGCTCTCGTAACTGCAACTCAAGCTCCAACACACGCCGCTTGGTGGCCTCCTGCAACTCTAACAAGGTCTCGCACCTCTGCGTAGACACGAACTGTCTGATATCCCTCTTGAGCATACTCAGATACCGGGACATCTGGGCCTGCTCCGAAGCAAACTCGGGGCAAAACATCGCCCTCTCAGTGAACATCCTGGTGATCTCCGTCACCGACTCCGAATCCTGCTTCAGCTCAATGAACTCCTGAACCAATCTCTCCCTCTCAACCCGTAGAACATAACGAGTGCTAAACATCTCTCGGAACTGATCCCATGAAACCGCAGCCCTCTAAACATCCGAATATGACCCTGTGGTCAATCTCCACCAATCCTTCTCCCCAAACCTCAACAGGTTCAGAGCACACCTCACCCTCTGATCAGCAGGGCATGAACACGTGAAGAAACACCCTTCCATGTCTGACAACCATCTCATAGCAACAATCGGGTCCTGAACTCCATCAAAGGTAGGGGGCTTTGTATTATCGAAGTCCCGATACTGGAAACCTGTACCAGCTCCTCCCCCTGCCGCTGCTACAGCCGATGTAGCCGCCGCGGCAGCCATCTCTGCGAGAGCCGCATAACGCTCATCAAAATACTCAACCATGGCGGTCTTGATCGACCCAAACAGTTCTGGCAGCTCGGCCCGGAACAACGTACCAACCTCATCGTGCAGGATCTCACGAATCCTGGCATCCAACTCGCCTGTGCTCATCTGACCAATAACCTCGGGCGGTACTGACCCGCCCTGACCTCCCTCTCTCGCTCCCGATCCCGACCCGGATCCGCTCCTAGCATGCCTCGTGACCACCATACTGAAAAACATCACAAAATCTCAGATACTTCCCGCTAACCCGAGAACCAACTCCCAACCCAACCCTAGAGGTCATGGTTTCTCTGATACGCGTATGGGTCCTGTGCTTTCAGTAGTACGGGCCCATACTACCTTCCACACCTACCCATATTTGTATGAAGTTGTAACATACACGTTTTGAAATCGTGTTTTAAGTAAATAATATTATGAAATATTATGTGAATTTGAATGTTGCGTTCTAACAGATAGTTTTTACTAGAATTGAAGTAAAACTATGCTTAGAATCATTCAGAAAGTATTGGAAGTCTTATGAGATTCCAATTAAAAGCCAAATAGTGAAATCTAGCGAAAATATAAAATTTGGAATAAGTAAAATTTTATTATTGGAAGTTGTAGATAATCTCGTTAGAAACATTTAGCCGAAAACCTCATCGAAATCCGAGTTATAACGAAGAAGTTATGACCAAACGAAGATCCGTGATAAATCCGGAAAATACTTTGTCGCGTAAAAATTTAGTTTTCGATAAACTAATTTTTATCCTTAGTGATGTAAATGGAAGTTGTAGAACTCGTGAAAATAATCAACTTTCATATAAAGACCGTTTGAATCTGACTTCGTATGAGGAAGTTATGATTTTTCGAAGTTTCAGCTTAGCAGTAGACAGCTAAAAACTCGAATTTTAGATCGAGTGATTTTTAGCCGACACAACCTAAACGAGAATTGAAGGTCTCGTCATTAGTAGTGCAACGGTAAAAAGTCTGACGAAAACGGACGTCGGATGAAGAAGTTATGAATTTTTAACGGATTTTCCTGTCCCGGTCTGTTAAAAATAATAATATTAAAATTAAACTCAAAATTAGCTGACGAAGTCTAAACGAAAGTTGTAGAGCATAATTTTAGCTTCGTGTGCATATAAAGAACGTCAAAAACGGAGCTTGTATGCGAAAGTTATGGATTTTACAAGATTTGGCACATTTTTCGAGAAAATTCACATGAATAGTACTGCCACGTCACCCTCGTATGCGAGGCTTCCACGTGTCGGACAGGTGTTCGCTGCTGATTGGACCGCAGCCTTGCGTGTTGCCTTCTGATTGGACTAGGTCCGAAGTCCACTAAGCGAGGGACACCTTCGCAGGAGACACCCCCGGATCACCCTCGCACCCTCGTGCCCTCCTCCCATTGGACCGAGGTTAGGTCCAATCGAGGCTGCCGTCAGCGAGCCTGCTGTTCCGAGCCGAAGACCGAGCCGATGACGTGCCTGAAGCTGATGACTCCTCGCATCCGAGCCTCGCCGAAGCTGCCACCTGGTCCGAGCCTCGCAGACGCGTGCCTCCTTCCCTTCGCTTCGGATCCGAAGCTCGGCCCTATATAAGGGGTGCGAGCCCTCTCAGCTAATTTTAGAAAATTTCCACTTTCAACCCCTTTTTCAATATTGTTACTATCCCGACATTCCCCGAAGCCCCGGTACTGATTCCAAAGCACGAAACACGCCCCGAGACTCCCGAGAAGCCCGAAAAATTTATCTTTTCGGTTTCGAAGCTCTACCTTCGCAGAGCCTGGTTTTCAAGAAAACTCCCGGTTTTCAACGACGGAAGTCATATTTAGAGCCGAAGTACTGCCCAAATTAATATTTTAGCCCCCGGTTATTTCACGGTGAGTTTAATATATATAAATAATTGTATGTTATGTGTTATATGTGCTACGTGCTTTTCAGTGTTATTATTCCGGGTTATTTTCCCGGGTTATTTTTATTTGCTATTTTTAATAGCAAAGAAATACCTTTGACCATGTGATTAGTGAAAGGACTTAGATTCACGTTGGTACTGGTATGTAGCCTCTGGCCATGTGGAACATGTCTCCGTAAGAGAATGAATTCTATTCTATGGTAGTGGCAGAAGGTTAGACAGGGCTATAAGCCTGAAATCTACCGAAATGTTAATCCGAAGTTGTATATCTTCTGTGCCGTTTGGGCCAAAGCTTTATTGATGTATATCAATCATGGAAATTGTTATGTCTCATTGATTGTATATCTTTAAATCAAATCAATGATTGATATGGAATGTTTGTCACATGATTCACATATGCCCTTGTTGTTCCTTGTTCCTCTTTGCTTCTGCCCTGTTAAAGTATATATATGTCATAACGTTATATTGTATCTATTATTGAACTCACTAAGCGTCACCGCTTACCCTCTCGATGTTTAACAAAATGCAGGAGATAAACATCCAGTATAGTTATATAGTGGTAGAAGATTTTTGAATAGTTTGAAACTATTGTATCGATGGAAGCTTATGAATAGTTTGAAACTATTGTATTTTGCACTCCCATATGTATAAAACTATAGAATCCTGGGAAGTTATGTAATATATAACACTTTAAAATAGTCGGTTTGTATCCAGTAGTTTGTAATCTCTTTATCAATGTAAAATATTGTTTTTATGAATATGCAAGTAGCATGTTTTGGAGTAACTATATTGTCGAGTATGAAAGTTTGGGTCTTTTATAAATACGAAAGTTAGGGTGTTTCAGAAGTACTACCATAACACCCTAGTGAAAGATATTAAAAAACAAGCGCTCAACCCTCACTACTAGAGGAACACTGGAAATCTCCCACAAGGAAACCCTAGGCTAACAGGCATCATAAATCAGGCAACATTATCATGAAATCCTGAAGGTCCCTAGCCTAACACTAGCATGATGTTCTATCAAAGCTCAAAACAAATATCATGTATGGTATTTTGGGGTTACTTACTGGCTCCGGCTGATCGTACCTCCGTGTCCTCCTATACTCATTTTGAAAACCATTTTAAATTCTCTTTTGAAAACCCTCCTCGATTTGAGACTGGAGTCACACGAGTGTTCCTCCAATTCACTCAAACCAAGGCTCTGATACCAACTTGTAACGACCAAAAATTTCAACAAAATTTAACTTTTCAAAAACAACCCATTTTAATCACGTTATTACAAAAAGGTTTTCAATACATTTATTATCAGAGTATTCCCAGGTCCATATCATAAAACATAAACACGAGGAGCGGTACGATCACGCCTTTGCCTTGCCACGGTCTCCTGACGAACCTGAAAAACATTAAACCACAACTGTAAGCCCGAAAGCTTAGTAAGATACCCCCAAAATACCAACCACATATACCACACACATAACATGCTATATCATATCGAATCACAGAACAGCCATGCATATCGGGTCTACTATGTGACTGGTCCGCCGCACCGACAAACAGTCCACCTGGTCCACCCTCCGCGTCTAGCCATATACATCGAGTCTGCAGGGCGGTTGGTCCGCCCGCACCGGGCCTTCAATCCACCTGGTCCACTCTCTGAGTCTACAGTATGACCGGTCCGCCCGCACCGGGCCTTCAGTCGGCCTGGTCAACTCTCTGAGCCTCGGCTGTAACACCCCGTTCTTTAAGTGTTCAATTATAGTCCCTAAGATTTAAGAGGAAGGGTAATCCTGGTCCTTTTTCGAGAAATGAGCTTCATCCGAGAGGGTTTCGGACGGGTGTATATGTTAGAAGTATTGGGCTTCTTGTCACCTCGTATGAATGTAAAGTTATTTGGGAGCGGGTTTAGATTAGAGGAGTTGCATGTGTTTTGGAGTTTGGTTGGGTACGCCCAGCGTAAAGGAAGAGAAGTGTGCGGGTGGCCGGGTGAGTACGCCCAGCGTACCAGGGAGGTACGCCCAGCGTACTCTCAGAAACCCCAAACCCTAATTTAGGGTCAGCCACTAGATAAGGAACATGATTGTTCACCCCTTAGCCTCCTTATGCTCATCCCTAACCTTAGAAAACCCTAGATCTCGTGTTCTCTCCATTGTTGGGTGTGTTTGACCTTGGAAAGCTCATTTTGGCAAAAGAAAGGTTTGAAGGAGAAAAGAGAAGTGGTCAAAGAAGAAGAGGATCATTTGGAGCTTGTAGATCTGAAGAGATACCATCCTTTGGAGCTTGTTTGAGGTATAAAGCTTCTTGCTTGACATTCATATTGTGTAGATCTATGTATTGTGAAGCTTTGACACCATTCTTGTCCCAAAACTCCTCATCTTGTTGCATAGTTTGATTTGGTCAAGAGTATCTGTCCTTTCAGACCTTTGGAGAGGTCTTGAGTGATAAAAATGAGGTCCCAAGGGCTGTAGTTGTTCCATGTATGAGTTATATAGGTCTTAATGGATTAAGACCTTGGATTAAGAGCTTAAGGACGTCCCAAGTGATAAAGTCTGAGACTTTATGATTTCTAATCATATTTGTCCTATGGATCTGAAGTTTGGGCTTAAGAGCTTAAGCCATTAAGATGTTAAAAGGACTTAATGGATCTCGTAGTTACGCCCCGCGTAACCCTTGATTACGCCCCGCGTAGTGGGCCAATGTCCCGTTTTCTTTTGGCGATCATTGCAGTACACCCAGCGTACCAAGGAGAGTACGCCCAGCGTACTCCTCCTGTGGACATTCTTTTGGGCTTTTGTGTTGGGCCATTTGTGGTTGTTGGTGTTTGGGCCAAGTCTGGAAATTATGAATAGAGTATTTTGGGCCTAATTAATATTAGGGATATTGGATCTAGGCCCATTTAGTGAGGTTGGCCCAATTTGGTAAATTGGGCCAATGTTGGACCTTGTATGAGATTCGGACTTTGGTCTTGGCCCGATAAGTGGAAGTATGTTTGACCTAATGATTAGGCTTGTTATGCTGGTTAGTTCGGGATTGCGGTGAGTTAGTCATTCGAGAGTCTGCTTCTTCAGTTCAGAGTATCGGTAATCGCGAGGTGAGTTATCCTCACTATATCAACGGGGTCTAAGGCACCAAGGCCGGCCCTTTATCGGTTTGAGATCCGGGTATTTGTTGTTAGGTTATTACTTTGATATGTTTGCATCCTGGTAGTTAGGATGGTACGTGTTAGAGACTTGGTTGAGATCGGTATCCAGAGATGTAGGGTGATGCTATGCTAGTGACCGGTTAGGTCGGTATCCTGGTTAGGATGATGATATGTTATGTGATCTGTTTGATCGGCTTGATGACTGTGAATTGTTATATGTTGTATGTTTATTTGCACATGGTTGTTTGTACTGGAGTTGGGTTGAGGCGGGTCCTGCTTCATGCTGTAGGCCAAGATACCCAGGGCAGACCGGTTGTCCCGAAGGCCTAGCGAGCGGTCCGGATAGGCTGTAGGCCCCAAGATGGCGGACCAGATGTGCCGAGGCTCGGAGAGTGGACCAGGCCGACTGAAGGCCCGGTGTGGGCGGACCAGTCATACTGTAGACTTAGAGAGTGGACCAGGTGGATTGAAGGCCCGGTGTGGGTGGACCAATCACACTGTAGACTCGATGTATATGTATAGACTCGGACGGTGGACCAGGTGGACTGTTGGCCGGTGCGGCGGACCAGTCACACAGTAGACCCGAAGTGCATGGCTGTTCTGTGATCGGATATGATATGGCATGTTATGCGTGTATGGTATATGTGGTTGGTATTTTGAGGATATCTCACTAAGCTTTCGGGCTTACAGTTGTGGTTTTATGTTTTTCAGGTTCTTCAGGAGACCGTGGCAAGGCGAAGGCGTGATCGTACTGCTCCTCATGTTTTGTCGAGATGTGATTCTGGGAATACTTTAAATAAATTGTATTGAAAACCTTTTTGTAATAATTTAATGATATCGGGTTGTTTTTGAAAAGTTTAAATTGGATGAAATTTTTCGGTCGTTACAAGTTGGTATCAGAGCCTTGGTTTGAGTGAATTGGAGGAACACTCGTGCGACTCCAGTCTCTAATCGAGGAGAGTTTTCAAAAGAGAATTTAAAATGGTTTTCAAAATGAGTAAAGGAGGACGCGGAGGTACGATCAGCCGGAGCCAGTAAGTAACCCCAAAATACCATACATGATATTTGTTTTTCTGAAGCTTTGTTAGAACAACATGCTAGTGCTAGGCTAGGGATCTTTAGGATTTCATGATAATGTTGCCTGATCTGTGATGCCTGTAGCCTAGGGTTTCCTTGTGGGAGATTTCCAGTATTCCTCTAGTAGTGAGGGTTGAGCGCTTGTTTGTATGTTTTCTCTAGGGCGTTGTGATAGTACTTCATACAAATATGGGTAGGTGTGGAAGGTAGTATGTGTTGGGTTTTGAGCATTCTAACACTCCTAAGTGTACATGCAACCCTAAATACCTTGGATCTATGTTTTCTCTATTATACATACAAAAAGAACATCCAAGGTATTATCCTAATCTAGCATACAAAACAATGACTATAGCAAGATAGAATACATACCTCTTGATGTAGCTTGATGTCTTCAAGCTTTAAGAGCTTAGCCCCAATAGTGTGGAAGCCTCAAATGGAATCACAAATCACCAAAACACCTTGGAAGACTTTAGAGAATATGGATACTTGGTTCTCTCTAGTGAAATCGGCTAGCCCTTCCTAGTGTACCCACACTAGTGCCAATTTCACCAACCAAGGACATCTTTAGATAGTATGGAGACTAGGGTTAAACCCATGACCTTTCATTTCATATGATCCATGGGTTAAACACTCCATGGACTATCCATGAAAGCTTAACCCAACCTAAATGAACTTGGCCCATTCCATATATATATAAGAGTCCATATTTAATTAGTTCATTTTGATCACTTAATTAATTCTAAATTAATTCTTGATCAAAACTAATTAAATAATATGATTCCATATTAATATATTAGTACTTATAATATATTAATATTAATCATAAACATACTGTTCTCAAAAGATTATCCATATAAATTGTGTCGGTGAAGTGCAACCCAAATGGACCATGCCGGGTCGGGTCAAGTACATACCAAATATAGTTATGGACTTAGACATTAATCCAACAGTCTCCCACTTGGATAAGTCTAAAACTATTATTGCGTATGACTTCAAACCTAACTGGCAATTGTAGCTCTTAAAGCCGCTGTCGAACTCTGATCTTGTCAACGAATTTGTCCATTAGATAAGGGATCATATATTCCTCCATTCTAGATATCATATGGACTGAGACATGGATTATAATCATTCTCTCTGTCCATTTGTTGTTTCCCGATTTCCAATTTATGACGACTGACTAATTGAACAAATCAAATCAGTCCTGGCCCGACCGAGCACTTCTATTTGTCATCATCAAATCATCGAGGGGCCCACAGATATCGCTTTTATCCCGAAGGTAAAAGGAATGGATAAACTTCGACTCATATGGCTTGTTCTACTACTTGTTGAATCATACACAAAGGCACGTTTTATAGTACCGAGTTACCAAATGCGTTTTCGTGCAATCAATGTACAATCAAATCATAGTAACAACTCATATCTCTAGGTTTGAAGAATATAAGATATTATCGTCTCATGATCACTCATGATAAAATCCATGAAGTGATTCCAATGAGCGCGGGTTGAATCCAATACTCAGAACTTATGAGCACTCATGAGTGTTGTAGCCCTTTGTCCAACACCTTAGACCTCTACAAGCCAACCCATGACAATCTTAATTCATATCTACTTCCAACATATGACCGACTGTGGATGGTTTGAATAACTTAGTCATTCCGGAAGAATAACCAAGTTTATTCGGGAAGTCAAAACATGCAAAGTGAAACACAATAATAATTGAATCCAATATGGTCTCAGAACTTATGAATATAAATAAAACACCTTTTATTTATCACCATATGATTACACATTATTCATTGTATACTGTTTCAGCTATCAACTTTATTCTTGAATTTAAAATAATAGTTGTCCCATGCTCCAAGCATGTACACTATGTTTTCTAAACATTAGTCATGCCATACACCAAGTATGCATCCTATGTTTGTCTATGATCTTTACTTTGTGAACTAAATCAATTGAACATAACTTCAATGATTCTCTTTTCACACTCCCAAATCCTTACTACAAATGCAAGAATTCCAAATTCATGCCATTTACTGAAATCTGTTAGATTCTAAACTTATATGCATTGATCCTCTTGTAATGATTATGCACAAAGTCAGAAAGACTTGACAACAACCATTACAGAGCATTCCAAAGGAGATCAACTCCTTGGAAACATCCTTCTGGCATTAAGTTTCCTTAATCTTACACAGATTGAAATTTCTAACTTTGAAACATTTCCAGATTCCATTTTGACTTATCACTTCTGAACAAGAGTTGCCGCCTTACAGACTATGTCAATATGGTCCTTCCAGAATTATCACTATACTTCCAACTATCCTTGAGCAACCAATCTGTGGTAAACCTTAGATTGTCCTCGACAATTGTTTAATCCTTTTAGTCATATCCAGTTCTAAACCTTTTCCCTTCTTAATGCCCCACGCATTTGGAAAATTTTAGAAAGGATGAATATAGCACATGTAATCGATCCTATATCCGAAGCATATGGGACACGATTCATGATGTCTCACATAAAGACTAAACCAGTCTTTTGCTATAACATTTCCATTTCAATTTGCCAAGTTCTCATAATTCAGATTATGAAAAGGGATGCCGTAATCATAATCGAATTTTAGAACGCAATAATGGACCCATATATAGAATTTCCTTATGTTGAGCCATTCCACCATGAAATTCATATATATCCTTGACTAAATGATTAAAATCTCACGATCTAAGCTTATAGATTTGAGATGAAGTATAATTTCCTCTCCCTTAATTATAGCAAAACAACTTTTTCAACCCTGCAACCTCACGAATTGAAACTTTTGTTTTCTATAATTAACATTGCTAACTTGCAATACTTATCATAATTATCATGCTCCCACTAACATGATGATTATTAGCATAACACTTATGCTCCCACTAGCTTTGACATGTACTCAGAAAGCTCGACTTCTAGAAATCAGTACTTTATTGACTTTCATACCAAAGTTCAGATTACTGATACTAGATTGTTTTGATAAGACTTTATCAAAAACATACACCTTCCCTTAGATAGCACACTTGTGTGTTTAAACAATAATGAAGAGGGATGCGGTAATCATAATGGTTAGACCTTTTTGCCACTTCTCACAAGTCTAGGTTAGTGTGCCGGTAAACCACACACGCTCCACTAACGACTTTGAGAGTGCAAATATCACAATTGCTATCTAGATAAAATCTACTTAGTGAAAGTGTTTCCTCACCATCATTTTCATGAATCGGAGAGAAACCTTATGACACTTAGATTTATATGGTGTATGAGTTCCTACCCTTATGAATTTGTCAAAACCATAGTCACAAGACAAAGATAATGACAAATCCAAAACCATATGGATTGAACTCAATCTTAATTTCTTGCCACCTGGCAGCTCAAGGGCCTGCCATTGCTTCCAAGTTGTTATGCAACCAACTTAGAACTCTAAGAACTCATATGCAAAGCCAACTTTAACTGGAATGGGCATAGAAAATGTCAACACGATAGGTTATAAACCTCAAGTCGTGTGCTAGTGAAGAACTTCAGGTTCTATTCTTGATTAGTTCTTGAGACTTTCAAGACCTTTAAGACTCCCACTGTCCTCTTGACCTATAAGACTCCCTTGTCAAATATCCAAGAGATAGTGTGGATTCTAATCAAGACAAACACTTCACACAATTGGCCTAAGTTGGTCTTTGTTTTATCCAAAACATCACAACTTACCAATTTCAAATGTACTAGAGTAGAAAACTTTTACTCTTACATTTGACAAGTGTTTTAAACCTTCTTTAAGACATGTCACTCAAGTTACAATCTTGGAGTATGACTCTAAAAATTGTTTTGGAACGAAGTATGACTCATCTTCTTGATTTAACCATTTCAACAATTCAAGTTCCTCTTCTTAGTCATAAGAATGCACTAAGATTTCCTTAGAGAACTAATTGTGCTATGGTTTCTTAATCATTAAGATGATCACAAAAACTGATACTAAAGTACTCTCCCATCTTTTCAGATTTGAGAAACTTTTATCCTTCTGCCTAATTTGATTCTTCTTATTCACTCTGCCTTACATTGGAACCATTTTCCAATGTCTCAGAGTTACACTTAAGCTTGTAAGAATAATCATATTTACTGAGCTTTAGTAAACTATGACGAATACTCTTATCGATCTTATGTGGTGGACTTAATCAGTGCACAAGAATGTGTACTCGATCCCTTAGTCCTTCACTTAACTCACACATCCATGTGAACAAGTAATTAGTCTTAATTTTCCAATACTTGAAAATTTCTCATTCATCATGCTATACAACTTTCATGATTCCAAGTCCCATCCAAATGAAACTTGGGTGATGAGAATCTTTCCTTATTTGGTAAATTTTGACATTACCACAAATGAGAGAATCAATTTCATATTTCCACTCTTGCTATTAATGGAATCATATAAGCAACAATTTTTCCCTTAAATGCCATTGTAAGGATATTTTAAAATAAATAAAATCAAAATTTTCTTTTATTTTAAAACTTTGCGGAAAAACTTATCCTTACAATCCATATGAAAACTTGTTGTTATCTATTCCTAAGCAATAACTCATAACTCCTGAGAAGTAGCTCAAGAATCCGATCTTCAAACTATGCGATAGAAATCCATCTATGTGATCAGATTCAACATATTTTTTCATTAAGTTTCTTCACTTTTCTTTGATTCTTAAAACCATCACCATGTGACCCAGTCACATCATGTATCAAGAATCTCAGAATAGAAACTTAATAGAGTTAGATAGTGGATTTTACCTGAAGTAGAGTCAAACTTATTGACTTTAACATCCTTAGGTAAATTTGGCAGCTTCGCAACCAATGCCCCTTCCTTTGGCAATATAAACATATGGACCCTTTGATAATGGTACACGAGACTATCCAGACTTAGCTTTTCTCTTTACCATTTGGTCAACCGAGTTGACTATGGCCGATCCCTTTCCATTGGGAAGAGAATGCTTTACTAGATATCCAATGTCATCATTGTCAATGTCCATAAAGTTTTAGGAAGTTGATCTTAGCAAATAGATAAGATCATTAAGGGTCTTGTCATAGTCTGTTTCATAGGTGTTCCAAAGGAACTCACTATGTGACTTAGAAAGTAGTTGAACCACCTACTTTCTCAAGACTTTGACACCCAACTCTCCTGGCTTGTCAATATGTGACTACATCTCCAAGATGTGACCACACCTAGACCTTGCCTTGCCAATAGGGCTTGAGTGACCTTAACCTTTTCAAGAACTTGTGGGTTAGGGAGAATAATTGGAGGAGGTGAAAGAAGTATGATTTCCAAGGGACATCATCTTCATTTAGGAAACCTTGTTTCAAGAGATTTGGGAAGATCATAAACGTCTAAACCAGACATCTTTTGGGAGATATTCAAGATAGTTGATTTTAAAGTCCTTAATATGACACCCAATATGAAATATTAAGGCTAGGACCCAACAAACTATTTTATAACTTAAAAGAGGGATGCCGTAATCCAAGCTATAAAATATTTGAAGGTAGGTGAATGACGATTCACCAATTTCCACCAAGATAAACGAAATGTATTATTAGGTTTTAATTGGTTTTGAAACTCCTAGATCTTTGAGATTCATGGAACTGTTCAAAGGCATGTTTTAATCTCGAGTGTGCCCTTTAGGTTTTGTGACTGGGATGTCGAGGATCACAAAACAAGGTGTGAAGTAACCATGCAAATTACTTGGTACCTTAAGTGTTTACCCCTTAATCGATCTGCCGGTTAACCACACACGCTCCACCGATACTATGATAAACATTAAGTTACCTTTTGCCTACCTTGTTAAGTCCAAGTTAGTGGGCCGGTTAACCACACACGCTCCACTAACGACTTAGACAAAGTGTAAAGTGTAATTTCATGGATTAGCACCTTATTCACATTTTCCTAAGTAACTAAGATTGGGAATTATTAAGAGTTTAGTTACTTAGTATTTATCATTAATACTTTTAATGAAGGGAGAATTATAGTCCTATCAAACCCGTTCGGCTAACGACCCTCCACCATTCAAGCAAGCGGTGGGTGAGAGTGGACACCCATTAAGTTGCCATTTTATAGGTAACAACCTTATACCCACTTTATAGACTGGCTTCGTGAATGAGGCATACTAGCGGTAAGACTGACTTTACTCTTATACACATATATATATATATATATATATATATATATATATATATATATATTATTAACTTATAATATTATAAAGTATAAGGGTTGAATTTTAACTTTTAAAATTCTAAGGGCTAACTTGGAATTAAAGTATTCATAAGTGAAAACTTTTCAAATTCCAAAACTTGAGGGCAAGTTTTGAAACTATTCAAAACTAATTAATTCCATAACTTATGTGTTTAAAGTAGTTTTAATCCAAAAACTTTTCAAGTTCCATAACTTGAGGACAAGTTATGGAAGACTTTCAACTAATAAAAGAATTAACTTTTCTTTATTTTATAACTTATGGATTTAATTATGGTTACACTTTATTTATTTATTTATTTATTAATGAAGTGACTCTTGAACCTCCATAACTTAAGGACAAGACTCTTCATCTTTTGTAACCATTGCCAACTTTTATGAGTTTTATGAAACTTAAATGTGACTTTTCATATAACTTGAGGACAAGTTACAAAAACACATTTTAGAATCAACTCTTAGATTAATTTGGATTGAAAACACATAATCAATTATCTTTTCTATTAATCTAAGCAACTCATAAGAACAAGATAATTCAAATCAAACTTTTTCATGTAATTAGCCTAATCACTAAACTAATTCAAAAACATGAATCTATTGACAATTATCTTTGAAATTGGATTAGCATGAACATTACCACATCAAAAACAAGTTTATAAGTTCAAAAACAACTTAGGGTAATGTTCCTAGTCCATTTCTAGCCAAAAACCTCGAAAATATGCTGTCTGGGGCTCCTACTCGGCGAGTGCATGAACCTACTCAGCGAGTAGGATGATTTTACTCATGGACTCGGCGAGTTCATCAGTGGACTTGGCGAGTTCATTAGTGGACTCGGCGAGTCCAGTGCCCAGAAAGCCAGAAAATCGAGTTTTTCAGCAATTTGCATCAAGTATAATAGAAAACAAGCCTAGGCTCTGATACCACTGTTGGGTTTTGAGCATTCTAACACTCCTAAGTGTACATGCAACCCTAAATACCTTGGATCTATGTTTTCTCTATTATACATACGAAAGAACATCCAAGGTATTATCCTAATCTAGCATACAAAACAATGACTATAGCAAGATAGAATACATACCTCTTGATGTAGCTTGATGTCTTCAAGCTTTAAGAGCTTAGCCCCAATAGTGTGGAAGCCTCAAATGGAATCACAAATCACCAAAACACCTTGGAAGACTTTAGAGAATATGGATACTTGGTTCTCTCTAGTGAAATCGGCTAGCCCTTCCTAGTGTACCCACACTAGTGCCAATTTCACCAACCAATGACATCTTTATATAATATGGAGACTAGGGTTAAACCCATGACTATCCATGAAAGCTTAACCCAACCTAAATGAACTTGGCCCATTCCATATATATAAGAGTCCATATTTAATTAGTTCATTTTGATCACTCAATTAATTCTAAATTAATTCTTGATCAAAAATAATTAAATAATATGATTCCATATTAATATATTAGTACTTATAATATATTAATATTAATCATAAACATACTGTTCTCAAAAGATTATCCATATAAATTGTGTCGGTGAAGTGCAACCCAAATGGACCACATCGGGTCGGGTCAAGTACATACCATATATAGTTATGGACTTAGACATTAATCCAACAGTATGGGCCCGTACTACTGAAAGCACAGGACCCATACGCGTATCAGGGAAACCATGACCTTTAGGGTTGGGTTGAGAGTTGGTTCCTGGTTGTGGGGGGTGTCTGAGATTTTGTGGTGTTTTTCAGTATGGAGATTCCGAGGCATGCTGGGAGTGGATCCGGGTCAGGTTCGGGAGCAGGAGAGGGAGTTCAGGGCGGGTCTGTGCCGCCCGAGGTTATTGGTCAGATGAGCTCGTGCGAGTTGGATGCGAGGATTCGTGAGATCCTGCATGATGAGGTTGTTGCATTGTTCCGGGCTGAGTTGCTGGAACTGTTTGGGTCGATCAAGACCGCCATGGTCGAGTATTTTGATGAGCGTTATGCGGCTCTCACATAGATGGCTGCCGTGGCGGCTACAGCGGTTGTAGCAGCAGCAGGGGGAGGAGCTGGTCGAGGTTTTCAGTATCGGGACTTCGATAATACAAAGCCTCCCACCTTTGATGGATTTCAGGACCCGATTGTTACTATGAGGTGGTTATCGGATGTGGAGGGGTGTTTCTTCACGTGTTCATGCCCTGCTGATCAGAGAGTGAGGTGTGCTCTGAACCTGTTGAGGCTCGGGGCGAAGGATTGGTGGAGATTGACCACGGGGTCATATTTGGATGCGCAGAGGGCTGCAGTTTCATGGGATCAGTTCAGAGAGATCTTCAGCACTCGCTATGTTCCGCAAGTGGAGAGGGAGAGATTGGCTCAGGAGTTCCTGGAGCTGAAGCAAGATTCGGAGTCGGTGACTGAGATCACCAGGATGTTCACTGAGAGGGCGATGTTTTGCCCTGAGTTCGCTTCGGAGCAGCCTCAGATGTCCCGATATCTGACTATGCTCAAAAGGGATACCAGACAGTTTGTGTCTACACATAGGTGAGAGACCTTGTTGGAATTGCAGGAGGCCGCCAGGCGACGTGAGTTAGAGATTGAGTTGCAGTTGCGTGAGCTGAGGCAGGCTCCGGTGCAGTCGCAGTCGGCGCCAAAACGGTCCAAGACCGTTGATTCTAGAGTGGGGGATCTGAGCAGCCACACTTGTGGGAAGTGTGGGAGGAGTCACACCGGAGTTTGTAGGTCCGTTGGTGCATGCCGCAAGTGCGGAAAGGAGGGGCACTATGCGAGGGATTGTAGGCAGTCAGCGCCGGTTCGGGATTTGAGGATTTGTTATCATTGTCATCAGGTTGGACATTTGAGGGTCAACTCTCCACAGCTTGCCGCAGGACCGGTGCAGGCTCCAGCACCGGCCACTTTGAGGATTACAGGCGGAGGTCAGGGTGGAGTGGAGCCCCCAAGGGCTCAGGGTCGTGCTTTTCAGCTTGTAGCAGAGGAGGTCAGGGCAGTGTCAGATGCAGCTGCGGGTATGTTTCTTTCTTGATGTCTTGTTATCTTGTGTTTATTGTGGAGTATTGTTTATGTGCTGGTATCTTTGTGTGGTTTTCGATGCGGTATTCATAGTTTTAAGGGATTATGGTTTAGTTATGGGTTATTGTATTGGTAATTTCGTTGGTTATCATTCATGAGGGTTATTAGTGGAAACCTGTCATAGGTTTGAAGGCCGAGTAGCATCAGCTTTTGAGGAGTGGCTAGCTGTAGATTGAGTTTCTTTCGAGCGGGATGATCAGTGTGGAAATGTGTTTTGTTAAGGGTTGTTTATGCTTGTGGGAAGCAGTCTGCGTGTAAGTGTTGGTTTTGTGCAGAGTTGTTCTGGAAGGTTGGTGATGGCGACCGGTGGTTGATAGTTAATGCTCTAAGTGGGGGAGAATTGGAAAATTCTCCGGAGGATCGTTGAGTATGAGAGATTGTTGAGCTGTCTGGAATTCAGCAGTGATCTGTCAGCCCAGAGTGTAGGCTGGTATGAGTAAGTGTCGGGCATGCGGGGCGGGATACAGACCTAGGACATTTGATTGTGGAGGGCCTGGGATCAGGCCGGGATCGATTGTGTGTGATGGAGATAGAGTTCGGAACCCCTAGGGGGCTAGAACGGTATGCATGCGAGGATTTCCCGGAGAGATAGCTCGGAATGATGAATGCTCGTTGAGCGGGCGTACCAGTCAGGCCGAAGGCTCGGAGGACGGTCCAGCCAGACTGAAGGCACTGAGAGCGGTCCAGATTGGCTGAAGGTTCTGAGAGTGGTCTAGATTGGCTGAAGGCCTGGTGAGGCGGTCAAGTCATGCTGAAGACTCTGCAGGTATTGTTGGATCGGTTCGAGGATATGGATTGTGTATGGTGCAGTGTGATAGCCTTAGAAGGTCTGGCCCCGGGTAGTGATCTTGATTAGTGGAGTTTGTGCATGGGCTTGAGAGTCCCTGCGATCAGAGTCAGAGCATGCGTAATGGATGGTTAGCGGTTACGCTATGAAGGAGTGGTGTAGCGTTGGACGAGCACCGTGGCACTTGTCGGAGTGACAAGGCGACCAAGTGAATTTCCTTGGTAAAGGAAAGAGAGAGGAGTGTAACTCCGAGAGGGAGTGCAAGTTCACGGAAGTGAACACGGCAGAGTAGAGTTATGATTAGAGTGATCTGAGTATGGTTATTGAGCAGCATGTTTGTGGCAGTGGAACGGAAGCACATCCGGTTTGGGATGTCTGTTGAGGTCGCGGAAGGAATTCCGCGGGTGTAGCGCCAAGAGATTCGGAAGGGATGCAGGGAGGGAGTCTTGGGCTCTCAGTGTGATTTTGATCAGGGAATTATGTATGTAGTAGTGGTTCATCCTGGGGGATGTTGGAGATGTCGTCAGTGTGACGGGTTTTCCTAACCCGAAGACACTAGAGCCAATTTGGTGCGGTTATGAGATTGCGGTGGAGAACTCATGGGAGTTGCTCTAGGGCTGAAGCTTGTTTCAATCTGTCAGCAAGAAAGGTAAGGTTGGGTTTGGATCTTGATGGTCGAGTCTTGGGAAGCCTGGTCCGGTGAGTTCCAGGCGGAGCATTGCAGGGTTAGTTGTGGAGTGGAGTTGTCGCAGGCTTCGAGGACGAAGCCTAATTTAAGTGGGGGCCGGAGAGTTGTAACACCCCGTTCTTTAAGTGTTTAATTATATTCCTTGAGATTTAAGAGGAAGGGTAATCCTGGTCCTTTTTCGATAAATGAGCTTCATCCGAGAGGGTTTCGGACGGGTGTATATGTTAGAAGTATTGGGCTTCTTGTCACCTCGTATGAATGTAAAGTTATTTGGGAGCGGGTTTAGATTAGAGGAGTTGCATGTGTTTTGGAGTTTGGCTGGGTACGCCCAGCGTAAGTTGGACGTATGCCCAGCGTACCAAGGAGGTACGCCCAACGTACTCTCAGAAACCCCAAACCCTAATTTAGGGCCAGCCACTATATAAGGAACATGATTGTTCACCCCTTAGCCTCCTTATGCTCATCCCTAACCTCAGAAAACCCTAGATCTCGTGTTCTCTCCATTGTTGGGTGTGTTTGACCTTGGAAAGGTCATTTTGGAAAAAGAAAGGCTTGAAGGAGAAAAGAGAAGTGGTTAAAGAAGAAAAGGATCGTTTGGAGCTTGTAGATCTGAAGAGATACCATCCTTTGGAGCTTGTTTGAGGTATAAAGCTTCTTGCTTGACATTCATATTGTGTAGATTTATGTATTGTGAAGCTTTGACACCATTCTTGTCCCAAAAGTCCTCATCTTGTTGCATAGTTTGATTTGGTCAAGAGTATCTGTCCTTTCAGACCTTTGGAGAGGTCTTGAGTGATAAAAATGAGGTCCCAAGGGCTGTAGTTGTTCCACGTATGAGTTATATAGGTCTTAATGGATTAAGACCTTGGATTAAGAGCTTAAGGATGTCCCAAGTGATAAAGTCTG
The DNA here is from genome assembly GCF_051521515.1 of Lactuca serriola. Taxonomy (NCBI): domain Eukaryota; kingdom Viridiplantae; phylum Streptophyta; class Magnoliopsida; order Asterales; family Asteraceae; genus Lactuca; species Lactuca serriola. Next base: position 10,752,961 of record NC_136409.1, on the reverse strand, counting down.
AGACTTTATGATTTCTAATCATATTTGGCCTATGGATCTGAAGTTTGGGCTTAAGAGCTTAAGCCATTAAGATGTTAAAAGGACTTAATGGATCTCGTAGTTACGCCCCGCGTAACCGTTGATTACGCCCCGCGTAGTGGGCCAATGTCCCGTTTTCTTTTGGCGATCATTGCAGTACACCCAGCGTACCAAGGAGAGTACGCCCAGCGTACTCCTCCTGTGGACTTTCTTTTGGGCTTTTGTGTTGGGCCATTTGTGGGTTGTTGGTGTTTGGGCCAAGTCTGGAAATTATGAATAGAGTATTTTGGGCCTAATTAATATTAGGGATATTGGATCTAGGCCCATTTGGTGAGGTGGGCCCAATTTGGTAAATTGGGCCAATGTTGGACCTTGTATGAGATTTGGACTTTGGTCTTGGCCCGATAAGTGGAAGTATGTTTGACCTAATGATTAGGCTTGTTATGTTGGTTAGTTCGGGATTGCGGTGAGTTGGTGATTCGAGAGTCTGCTTCTTCAGTTCAGAGTATCGGCAATCGCGAGGTGAGTTATCCTCACTATATCAACGGGGTCTAAGGCACCAAGGCTGGCCCTTTATTGGATTGAGATTCGGGTATTTGTTGTTATGTTATTGCTTTGATATGTTTGCATCCTGGTAGTTAGGATGGTACGTGTTAGAGACTTGGTTGAGATCGGTATCCTGAGATGTATGGTGATGCTATGCTAGTGATCGGTTAGGTCGGTATCCTGGTTAGGATGATGATATGTTATGTGATCTGTTTGATCGGCTTGTTGACTGTGAATTGCTATATGTTGTATGTTTATGTGCACATGGTTGTTTGTACTAGAGTTGGGTTGAGGCGGGTCCTGCTTCGTACTGTAGGCCAAAATACCCAGGGCGGACCGGTTGTCCCGAAGGCCCAGCGAGCGGTCCGGATAGGCTGTAGGCCCCAAGAGGGCGGACCAGACGTGCCGAGGCTCGGAGAGTGGACCAGGCCGGTTGAAGGCCCGGTGTGGGCAGACCAGTCATACTGTAGACTCAGAGAGTGGACCAGGTGGATTGAAGGCCCGGTGCGGGCGGACCAATCACACTGTAGACTCGATGTATATGTATAGACTCGGAGGGTGGACCAGGTGGACTGTTGGCCGGTGCAGCGGACCAGTCACACAGTAGACCTGAAGTGCATGGCTGTTCTGTGATCGGATATGATATGGCATGTTATGCGTGTATGGTATATGTGGTTGGTATTTTGGGGATATCTCACTAAGCTTCCGGTCTTACAGTTGTGGTTTTATGTTTTTCAGGTTCTTCAGGAGACCGTGGCAAGGCGAAGGCGTGATCGTACCGGTCCTCATGTTTTGTCGAGATGTGATTCTGGGAATATTTTAAATAAATTGTATTGAAAACCTTTTTGTAATAATTTAATGATATCGGGTTGTTTTTGAAAAGTTTAAATTGGATGAAATTTTTCGGTCGTTACACGGCACGTCTGGTCCGCCCTCGTGGGGCCTACAGCCTATCCGGAACACTCGCTGGGCCTTCGGAATAACCGGTCGGCCCTGCGTATGTTGGCCTATAGCACAAAGCAGGTGCCGCCTCAACCCAACCCCAGTCAAACAACCATGTGCACATAAACATACAATCATATAACAATTCATATTCAATCAAACCGATTTAGCAGATAACGTAACACAACATACTCTAACCAGGATACCGACCTAACTGGTCACTAGCATAGCATCATCCTATATACCAGGATACAGACCTTAACCAGGTCTCTAACGAATACCATCCTAACTACCAGGATGCAAACATAGTAAAACAGCAACATAACAACAATACCCGGATTACAATCCGATAAAAGGGTCGGCCTTGGTGCCTTAGACCCTGTTGATATAGTGATGATAACTCACCTCGCAACTGCTGACTGAAAAGATAAACCCAAGCTGCTCCGACCACTGATAAGATCTTTACCACTCGTCAACCACCAAAGCACTAAACTCAAAACAATAACCAACAATTACCAAAATGCCCCTGGAGAATAACTGGTCAACCCTTGGACAAAGTAAAAGTCAAAGTCAACCCCTGACTAACTCTACTCGCCGAGTCAACCCAATGACTCGCCGAGTCCACATACACAGATCTTCCTCCATCCGCGACTTAACTCGCCGAGTCACCCTAAGACTCGCCGAGTCCAGCAACTCTGAGTCCTTTCACACTCGACTCACCGAGTCACAGCTCAACCAAAAGAAACTTGGACCTCACGACCAGACTCGCCAAGTCCAAGAACAGACTCGCTGAGTCTAAGGCTATCTTCAACCTACTCGCCGAGTTGTTCTTCCAACTCGCCGAGTTCCAGCCCATCTTCAAGCAACTCGCCGAGTACACCTTTGTGACTCACCGAGTGCCTCTAGATCTTAACCCATGCAGAAGCTTTCCTGGCCATGCAATTGATCTGAAACATGGATCTACCCTTCTACAGCCCTTCCATCACGTAAAGTGGCAAACTTTACGTGAATCCAAAGAGATCTAGGCATTTTACACTCTAGGGCTAGGGTTTGGGACAAGATAGCTTCACCAAACACTCAAGAATAGGGACTTTAATGACTTAAGACCTCCTCCACTCCAAATCTGAGGTAGCAACCTCAGATCTACTTTTCAAACTCAAGATACCACAAGCTAAGCCTCCCATACATTCCAAGAATCATGAATCTAGAAGAATAACAGCCCAAGAACGAGATTATACCTCAAAAGGAAGCCCCAACAGCAGTGAAATCCGAATCCAAGCAAAGCCCCTTGCTCCAAGCCTCCTAACTCTCCAAGATCTTCCTCCAAATCTCTTTTCCAAGGTTCAATTGCACTCCAATCCTTCACACTCGCGTTTCTAGGGTTTTCTAGACTTAAGGGAAGGTAAGGAGGCTGGGGAGAGGGCATAATGTCCTTTATATAGGGCTCATCCTCCGAAATTAGGGTTTTCTCCACTCAGCACCAACTCACCGAGTCTAGCCGCCGACTCGCCGAGTTGGCCACTTAACACGCGACCAAAATCGCGACCCTACTCGCCGATTCCACTCGTGGACTCGCCGAGTTTCCCTTTCCTAATTACACTTTTAGCCCTTCAACTTTACTCTTGATATCCCAGGATGTTACAGAACTTGTCACAAGAATTGATGGAAAACACGTGTAGCCTCTTCCTCGTCTCCTCCACTACTTATAAAATTGTTCGATTATGTTTCAGGCAGTCATGGCCAACACAACTTCCCCTTATGTCCTCCAACTCCTCAATCTCTCCCTCTTATAAGTTATCTCGTCTCACGGTTGGCTTCTTCTACTGCTCCGCTTCTTCACACAACTAAACCCTTGTAATTGAAGATGAAAAGGGCGTCGCCACCAAATAATTTCAATCCCAGGTACTTTTAATTTTTTTAGGCTAGTAATTCAAATTGACATCTAATACTGGTGCACATAATCTCAAAAGTACTTAACTTTTGATTGTGAATTATGTTTTCCAGATTTCAAAACCCAATTTTGATTGCCAAAACTTAACCTAGTATATATGGAAGAAACTAAGTCACTTACGGTTTTGGAATTTCTCAGATTCAATATTTGCACAAACAGTGTAATGCTACTATTATGTTTTAATCAATCATTTGTAATTTCCTTTATCAAGTTTAGGTTTTCCCAGAGTTTGGCTACAAATTCAGTCGAGTACTTGATCTTTTTTAAAGGATGGAAAAATTTATTAAGGTTTTATCAAGACCTAAAAATACATGTTTTTATCTAAAACCAAGTCTTGATTGATTCGATCTACCTCACTCAAAACTCAAAAGTGGGCTCTTGTGTGGTTGGTGTGCCACTTCAAGTCTGTTGTTGATATGATAATGAAGGCTTTAGTTTGAGGAAGGCTACAAATTCTTTAAGAATATTTAAAACCATTCTGCAAGAATAGTTTATTCTGTAAGAATATTTTTGTTTGTATTCTGAAAGAATTGCAATTAATTATTTGTATGCTTAAGGTGCAGTTGTTAGGATGATGCAGGAATGATGAGGAAACTTATGAAAAAAAGATATATGATACTTCATTCTCAAAGAATGAAGAAAAACAACAATATTCTTTCAGAATTTCAAGATTCAACATTCAAAAACAGCAATATTCTTTCAGAATTCAAGAAGAAAACATGGCACACGATAGTATTCTAGCGGAATGTTGTTATTTTTTTTAAGAATGTTATTCATTTTTGTTTATATTCTTTTAAAATTTTTATAACTATATTAAAATGTATAAGACTTTTAGTCTGTAAGAATATGTATGAATTTGTATTTAAGTTCGGATGTATAAGAATATATTAGAATGTTTGTTATTGGAACATCTTATTCATGAATTTTGTTTTTCTTCAGTAATATTCTATTAGAATAAAATTCTGAAAGAGTATCATTCTAACAAAAAAATATTCTGATAGAATAAAATCGGTAAAAATTGAAATTGAATTAATTAAAAAATTCAGATTTTTTTAAATTAGGAGAATTAATCATCCCTAAAAATCCGAAAATTTCCTTTTATAAATGTAGTTAATTGTCCAAAATACCCTTTTGATAAAAATTATGTGATTATATGATACATGCTACCCTATTGTAATATCATAGACCCTCAGATCATGATTGTTGATTCTATTCATCCGATGGTCCAGATCTGTGCATTCTGGCACACAATAGTTACTGGAAACAATATAACCTAACCCTATATATATATATATATATATATATATATATATATATATATATATATATATATATATATATATATATTTCAGAATGAATGTAATAACTATTTATAGTCTTATTCTTTAAGAATTAATATAATTAGTAATTCTTAAAGAATAAAATTGTATTCTTTAGAAAATGTTATTTTTTATAATATGTTGTATAATTTTTTAAACATGTTAATTTAATATATATATATATATATATATATATATATATATATATATATATATATATATATATACTTGTTTATAGTAGACTTTTTGTCATTTTGACAAAATTAAATCGGTTATTATTAAAAATTATATTTAAAATAATTTAAAAAATTCAAAATTTTAAAAATAAGGGAATTAATTATCCCTTAAAATCCAAAAATTTCCTTTTTTAATATAGGTTAACTAACCAAAATATGTAGGACTGGCACCAACAGTTCATTACGGAAGAAATGACTCACTAAGTCGGGATCGCTAACTAAGACTAATCTAATATGAATTAAATAGAAAAGACTAATATAATATATAATTGAAAAGAACTGTATTTTCTGTACACTTTCCCCCATTCAACTACTACCGTGGGCTTTACACAATCAATCTTATTATATAGATATCCCTTCAACACAACATAGGTCATCGAAAGGATCTCGGAGACCCACCAAAGCACGAAAGCCTAGATCTTTCAGAAAATAGATTCCTATTCTAAGAGTGCATAACCACATGGATAAGCTCACACTAACCCGTCAATTTAGGATGCAATTCTAAAATTTGTATGATCATATAGTACATATTAGCTTATTGTAATAACATATACACTCAGATCATGACCATTGAGTCTATTCCATCCGTTGGTCCAGATTTGTGCTTACAAGTACATAATAGATGTTAGGAACACATGAACCTAGCCCTATATATATATATATATATATATATATATATATATATATATATATATATATATATATATATATAACACTGGACCAAGGGAATTAAATGTTCTAAAACCCTAAAAATCTTGTCTCATCCTCATTTCCTCTCCATGTGTGTGACTACGGTGATAATAAAAGCAACCGACAAGTTTCTTTTGGTTGAAATTTTCAAGACCTACAACTAGAGTTCCTTGTTTGCTAGCTCGCCAAGGGGTGCAGTATTGGCAGAGGGATTCCGATTTGGAACTTAAAAGCTTTTTGACAACAAAAAAGGTATTTATGTTGAACCTTCTTTTATGTTAGTGATTGCGTTTAATTGATTGAGTCAAGATCATTGGTTTAAACATAATGTTCTTTTAATTGCTTCCATTTTTTATTTGATCTAATGAAAATTGAAAAGCACTTTGATCCAACGATATTACCACCAATCATATTCTTCACATATCGTCCTTTCTTCCATCTGGTTCGTTTCTGATTTCTCTTGCAAAACAAGACATCGACTCTCTAGGTTGCCTCCTCGTCAAATGTCGACATTGAACTTCGACTTTCTCAAAGTTAATATGCTCCAGGTTGCTTAAAAAAGAAGAGGCACTGTGTAGTCAACTTCACAGAACTACATGATGAACTTCGACAGATCTCTGACTAATCCACTATAGCAAACCTCAAAACGAGTATAGCTGACTTCATAGAACTACATGAGGAACTTCGACAGACCTCCAACTAATCAACTATAGCAAACCTCAAAACGAGGAAAGATACCTACGAAGTGGCATGTGATACTTGTTGGGTAGTTTAGTTAGTAGCCCTTACGTTTTCCTTATCATTTTTTATTGTTGTTGTGCAGTCAACACCGATGAGATCTCAAATATTTGACCTAGACATAATATCGGTTTAGGAATCTCGGTCCCACATAGTGGTCCAAAGAATTGCACCGATATAGACCGAGATATCATGATATTCAATATCGGTTATTGGTGCCATATTTTTGGTTATAGCTTTTGGGTCAACTTCTAAGCATAATGTATAACTGGGCCTACCCATTGGCTATTTTAGCCCAAAAACATGAAACGGACTCCGCATCACTCCATAGTCTCCATTAGGAAGACCTAATTAATTACATTCCCGTTAGTCGTTCCTTCCAAGTTCCAACTTCCAACGTCTATTTTCTCTTTCCTAGATTCAGATTCGATTCCCAGTTCTACGAGAAAGGATAGCTTAGCGAGGGCGCTGTGGTTCTTGACTTTTGACCTTAATCTACCTGGTTTGTTTTCACGATTCTGATTCTTGTCTTCTTGAGTCTTAAGTCTCAACACCATAATACGATTCTGACTTGTGGACTCTGGTTGTTTACTTGATTGCTACAAGCCTACAATGCTACTGATTACTTAGATTAGCTTACTATCTTTGTTGATTTTTGCAATTATTCTTGATTTTGACTTCGATGATTAACTTTAAGTTTGACTTTCACACTTGTACTGCTACTCCGCGATTACCGATATTTCAAATCTCAGCCCTTAATCGATATTTTATTTTTGTCCGTGATAACTGCCTAGTTTTATTGACATACCAGACACGTATAAGATTGCTCATCCCCAAATGCTGCTTTGCAAACTGTTGTATTATTGCCTAGGAAATTAAGTTCCTTTCATGGCTCTGTTACTGAATCAGTAGCTTTGCAACTTGCCCTTTAAAAGCTGATTCATATTTTTACATATCTTTTGAAGAATAATGGGTTCTGATTGTACCTTTCTGATCAGATTGATTTAAGAGGTGTCTCCATAAAATCCATTTTTGTGAAGGGATCTGGGTTACTTTTTAAGGGATTTGCTACCACAGTATCCCACAAAAGCTCTTTTTCCCATTTCCCTCATCTGTTGATCTATCAAGCTTTATATATGTTCAAAAATGAAGACATCACGTATCTAACACATGTAATTACTATCATCTTCTTTAAAATAATCATATTTTCGTATTTTTTTTATAATTAATCAATGATAAACCATTTTATTGATTCCTATTACTACCATCATCTAGACTAATTTCTTTTTAACTTTATCTTTAACTTCATTTTAGATTATGAGATGATCTATATTACCATTACATCATCGTTCGACAGGCCAAAGCTAATCAAACCTTACTCAATGCAATGAATCTAGGATGCATTTAAATGCCCAATTCATTATAAATTTTCATCCAATTTTGTCTGACAAGTTGTTGGTTACTATGTAGGTACTTTCACAATTACGAATTTCCAGCAATGGATGTTGTTAATGCCATTCTTAAACCAGTTGCAGACATACTTATGGAGCCTGTTAAGAAGCATCTAGGCTACCTCATTTCTAGCGCACAACATGTGAGGGATATGAGAAGAAAAATGGGGGAGTTGGATTCTCTAAGACACGCCGAAGAAGACCACTTGGACAGGAACATAAGAACTCGTCTTGAGGTTTCATCTCAGGTTAGGAGTTGGTTGGAAGAAATAGAAAAGATCGATGAAAAAGTAAAAACCGTTCCTAGTGATGTCGGTGCTTGTTGCAGTCTCAAGACTAGACATACAGTCGGAAGGGAAACCTTTAAACTAATTGTGGAGATTGAAAGTGCCACAAGAAAACACTCTTTTATCACCTGGACTGATCAGCCCATTCCTTTGGGAAAAGTTGATACCATGAAGGCAACCACCTCCACACCATCAAGCGATCACGATGACTTTGAGTCAAGAGAAAAAACTTTTAATCAAGCACGGAAAGCACTTGAACCAAACAACACATCCCACATGATAGCATTATGTGGGATGGGCGGAGTGGGGAAGACCACAATGATGCAAAGGCTGAAGAAGGTTGCCAAAGAAAAGAGAATGTTCAATTATATAGTTGAGGCAGTTATAGGGGAAAAGACGGACCCAATTGCTATTCAACAAGCTGTAGCAGATTACCTTGGTATAGAGTTAAAAGAAAGCACTAAACCGGCAAGAGCTGATAAGCTTCGTGAATGGTTCAAGGCCAACTCTGGAGAAGGTAAGAATAAGTTCCTTGTCATTCTTGATGATGTCTGGCAGTCCGTTGATCTGGAAGATGTTGGTTTAAGCCCTTTTCCAAATCAAGGTGTCGACTTCAAGGTCTTGTTGACTTCAAGAGACGAACATGTTTGCACAGTGATGGGGGTTGAAGTTAATTCAATTCTTAATGTGGGACTTCTAATAGAAGCAGAAGCACAAAGTTTGTTCCAGCAATTTGTAGAAACTTCTGATCCCGAGCTCCAGAAAATAGGAGACGATATTGTAACGAAGTGTTGCGGTCTACCTATTGCCATCAAAACCATGGCATGTACTCTTAGAAATAAAAGAAAGGATGCTTGGAAGGATGCACTTTCGCGTGTTGAGCACTATGACATTCGCAGTATTGCCCCTAAAGTCTTTGAAACGAGCTACCATAATCTCCAAGACGAGGAGACTAAATCTGTGTTTTTGATGTGTGGTTTGTTTCCTGAAGACTTCGATATTCCTACCGAGGAGTTGATGAGGTATGGATGGGGCTTAAAGATATTTGATAGAGTTTATACAATTAGAAAAGCAAGAAATAGGCTCAACACCTGCATTGAGCGACTGGTGCAGACAAATTTGTTGCTTGAAAGTGATGATGTTGGGTGTGTCAAGATGCACGATTTGGTCCGTGCTTTTGTTTTAGGTATGTTTTCTGAAGTCGAGCATGCTTCAATTGTCAACCATGGTAATAGTAATATGCATGGGTGGACTGAAAATCATATGACCGACTCTTACAAAACAATCTCATTAACATGCGAGAGTATGTCTGAACTTCCAAGAGACCTCAAGTTTCCAAACCTAACGATATTGAAACTTATGCATGGAGATAAGTCGCTAAGGTTTCCTCAAGACTTTTATGAAGGAATGGAAAAGCTCCAGGTTATATCATACCATAAAATGAGGTATCCATTGCTTCCCTCGTCACCTCAATGCTCCACCAACCTTCGAGTGCTTCATCTTCATGAGTGTTCATTATGGATGTTTGATTGCTCTTGTATTGGAAATTTGACGAATCTGGAAGTGCTGAGCTTTGCTAATTCTGGCATTGAACGGATACCTTCAGCAATCGGAAATTTGAAGAAGCTTAGGCAACTTGACCTGAGAGATTGTGGTGGTCTTTGTATAGAACAGTATTGGAAATGCATCTGCATTTAGAGATTATAACTGCAATGAGATGGCAGAGCGATCAAACAGGCTTTCTGCATTAGAATTTGAGTTCTTTAATAACAAGGCCGAAGTGAAGAATATGTTATTTGAGAATCTTGAACGATTCAAGATCTCAGTAGGACGCTCTTTAGATGGAAATATCAGTGAGAGTACTCACTCATATGAAAACACATTGCAGTTGGTGACCAATAAACGTGAAATATCAGACTGTAAACTTAATGAGTTGTTTGTGAAAACAGAGGTGCTTTGTTTAAGCATAGATGGTATGAATGATCTTGAAGATGTTGAGGTGAAGTTGACGCATCCTCAATCCTCTTCATTCTGCAATTTAAGAGTCCTTGTCATTTCTCGTTGTGCAGTGTTGACATACCTATTCAAACTCCGTGTTGCAAACACTTTGTCAAAGCTTGAGCATCTCGAAGTTTTCAAATGTGATAATATGGAAGAACTCGTACATAATGGGACTAGGGGTATTGGAAAAGAGACAATTGTGTTCCCCAAGCTGAAATTTTTATCTTTGCATAAACTACCGAAGCTAGTAGGTTTGTGTAATAATGTCAACATAATTAAGCTACCAGAACTCAAAGAGTTAAAACTTAAGGGCATTCCAGGTTTCACAAGCATTTATCCGCAAAACAAGTCGGAAACATCTAGTTTGTTGAAGGAAGAGGTAGATATATATGTTTTATGTTTATACTATTAGACAATCTTTTCAACTAAAAGTTATAGAATATATAATTTGATTGTGTGATGTGTCATTGTTTGGATGTGGCTATTAATGGATTTTGCATGAATATTTTGCAGGTTGTGGTTCCTAAGTTGGAGAAACTTCGAATTGATGACATGGAGAATTTAAAGGAAATATGGCCTTGTGAACTTAGTAGAGGCGAGATAGTTAAGCTGAGAGTGATTAAAGTGAGAAATTGTGATGAGCTTAGGAATCTATTTCCGCACAATTCCGTGTTTCTGTTGCGTCATCTTGAAGAGCTTGAAGTCAAAAATTGTGGTTCTATTGAACATGTATTCAACATCAACTTGGATTGTGCCGGTGCAATTGGAGAAGAAGACAACATCAGCAGCTTAAGAAGCATCAGAGTGGAGAATTTAGGGAAGCTAAGAGAGGTGTGGAGGATAAAAGGTGGAGATAACTCTCATCCCCTCGTTCGTGGCTTTCAAAATGTTGAAAGAATAAGCATTTGGAGATGTGAGAGGTTTAGAAATGTATTCACACCTATCACCACCAATTTTGATATGGGGGCACTTGTGGAGATGGATATAAGAAATTGCGGAGAAAACACGGGAAATGATGAATCGAAAGAGAGTAGACAAGAGCAAAAGGTATGGATTTCAATTGCACTTTCTTAATTAATTAAGGATTAAGCTCCTGCCTTTCGAATATCACCAACAACTTTTAAGTTTTGGAGTCGATTCAGCTTAAAACTCGACCAACATAATGCAGATAGATGAGAGCTGAAGCTAAATGCCTTTATAAAATCCTTTGATCATTTTTCTTGATCTTGATAGCAAGTGGAATGATTTCAACTTCAAAATGATGAAAAGCATAGGGACATAGGTTGTATGGAAACAATTCGGTGACTTGGATGGGCAGATAAATTTAGTAAACTTAACCCTTTAATTGACTACGGTTGCTTATTAACTCAATTTCAATCCAACTCTGTCCGTCTCTTGTTTGAAAATAGTTCACATCTCAATTTCAATCCAACATCTTTTAATTATTTATCTGTAGGTGAAAGATCCAACTATTTTCAATTTGTTGAGAATTTTCATCATTTGCAATTGTTCCTTGAAAAATTGCCTAAAATCAAAGAAATCTTTTTCAAATCCAAAATTATAAGAGAGATTTGTGAATGGGCATGAAGTTATAAATCATTTACACAATTTCTAACATTGGGATATATATGCGCAGACTGATATTCTATCAGACGAAGAGACAATACAAGAAGTCACTGGCAATATTTCTAATGTTGGATTCCCATCTTGTCTCATACACTCTTTTTATAACATCCATAAACTCAAATTGGATAAGTATGAAGGAGTGGAGGTGGTGTTTGAGATAGAGAGTCCAACAGGTAGAGAACTGGTAACAACTCACCATAACCAACAACATCCTATTATACTTCCCTACCTCCAGGAATTGGATCTACGTTTTATGGGCAACATGAGTCATGTGTGGAAGTGCAGCAACTGGAATAAATTCTTCACTCTTCAAAAACAACAATCAGAATCCCCATTCCACAGCCTCACAACCATAAATATTGAAAAATGCAAAAGCATTAAGTACTTGTTTTCACCTCTCATGGCAGAACTTTTTTCAAACCTAAAGAAAGTCGGTATAAATAATTGTGATGTTATTGAAGAAGTTGTTTCAAACAGAGATGAAGATGATAAAGAAATTACTACATTTACATCTACCCACCCGACCACCATCTTGTTCCCTCGTCTTGATTCTCTCACTCTATATGGCCTGAAGAATCTGAAGTGTATTGGTGGAGGTGGTGCAAAGGATGGGAGCAATGAAATATCTTTCAACAATACCACTGCAACTACCACTTTTCTTCATCAATTTGAGGTATGCTTTGTACATATTCAAAATTTTATTTAATTTTTTTGTTAGTATCATTTTTTCTTTGCAATATTCTATGAACAAATCACCAAATCACATATAAGAGGCTTAAACATTTATTGCACACCCATTACCTAGCATGCAAACTCAAGAATGGGATTCATGTCATTTATTGATCAGATTTCTTTTTTAATTTTTCTAATTAGAAAATGTCCATATGTCTAGTTAGGTTTGCCATTCTCTGTGAATCCTTTATTGTGTCTGTAATCAAGCATCTTAGATTATTTTCCCATTTTCATAATTGTGCTTATTTTTGACAGTTTTTTTTTTCCTTTTATAGCTGTAATTGCAACCTGTTATATATTCAAGTCTTAATGTACATAATAATGCATTTTATACCCACTATACTAAGATAATAGATACCATGACCATGCTACACTTCACATATTCTAGTAAAGGCAGTTATGGAAGTTCAATAAAATGATAATAGCATCTTTGATAGTTGAAGGGTAATACATGCAATTTAGTTTTTATTTCTGTTAGAGCAGTATTTAGCTAGTAGTGGCCAGTGGGAGAGGAGAATATAATCTTTTATGAAAATCTGGTCATTGTACCCAAAATTTAGTTAAATGCAACTTATTTTAGATATTAGGGGTCATCAGGTGACTGGTATTGTTGGATAGAATTCAACAATTTATAATATTACCAAAAACTAATTTTTCTAAGCATATTGTGTTAAACATTTGCTTTTTTGATTTCATTGAATTTGCATTCCTATATTTTAGGTTGTAAAGTGATTGCCTATTTGAAAAATCCTGACATTAATTAAAAAAATACATGCTTGATGTGGAGAGCATTCCTATCATTTAGTATAATAAAAAAAAAATTAGATTTTGAATTAAATTTCTTATACAAAAGCTGTGTCTATGGTTTAATTTTACATTAACTTTTCATGTGTTGCAGTTGTCTGAAGCAGGTGGTGTTTCTTGTATCTCATTCCTCATGCATTGAGGAGGATCAATAAATTCATAGGTTTGGCTTTACTACTCTTCACCAAACTTTTTATATATCAAGTGCAATTGGTTGAATCTGACATTTGTTGTATAAAAAGAGGGAGGGTTTATTGTGTGTTTGGTGGTGCGCTTGTTTTCAAGTCTTTATGTATGCATTTATGGTGGTTATTGGATTTTCAGTTATTTGGAACTCAAGAACACTAAGGGCCTGTTTGATAAGCCTTCTAATTGGGTCCAAAGTTAGGACCCGGTCCTTAATCCCCAATTAGCTTGTTTGTTTTGACTTTAGCATCTTTGGACTCGGTCCAAATCAGGGACTCAGTAATTTTAAACTGATTCGGTCCTCCAACAAAAAGAAGCCGACTCGATCCTTTTTTTCCTTTCATGTATTTGCCCTTCACTTTTGTTCCTCCTGTACGCCTTCGCTTCTTCCTCCTATCTGAAACAACAGGAACGATATTCACCATCGCTCCTTCCCTCACTCGTGCATTCTCTCTTCGTCTCCGCTTCACTAGTAGACAACAACCACAGGAACGGATCTTGACTTCGCAAGATGACATCGATTGGGTGAAGACCCAGATCGAAGTGAATGGACTGCATATGCAGGATAATGTGCTCCGCAAGGGTATCAATCCTCGTACTCGCGCCCAACAGCTTCAGGATTTGATCCAGTAAATTACTCAACTATTTGTCTTGTTTTTCATCTTGCTTAGCAATTGCTGCAATTTTAAAACCGAATTGAACAATTGTATACTATAACAAATTGAAATTAGTGGTGCTTAATCTTATGGTACGATGATATGAATTAATAGATCTATCCTTGACTTGTTTCATCACAATTACATGTACAAAGGGATATCACATTATGAACAAAAGGAAGAAGCAAAGAACTATGCAGCCTTTCCAGTCCAGGTGAACTCCTAGTAGAACAACACCAGAGTAACTATGGAGAACCCTAGGCTGGTGGGAAAGATGTATTCGAATTCCTTGCAGAATCCTCTCACTTAATTCCAGAATCACGTGCTCTTGAAATCGGATGTGGTACACTTCGAGTACATGGGAAAACATACACATGATAGTTTATTGTTCAATCATTATGAGGTATGGTTTGAGTTTAGAAGATTTAGAGTGTAAATATTTTGTAACTGGTTTCTTTTGTTTGTGGAAACCATGTAAACTTTTAAGTTTTAACCTCCTTAGGCTTCTCATATAGATTTTGATGTCATTTTAAATTCTTTGAAGGAGGAAAACAAAGGTGTAGGTATATAATGTAACGCACATCGGTGAAATGAACAATCCATTTGTTTGTATTTGTTATTATTTAACAATTTAACATGCATCCATTAAAAAAAAAACTCAATCATATGTGGTCATAAGGGTAATATAGTTATTTTTTCATCATTCACCATACTGGTCAGAAAAATAATCAAACAGCATAAACTCAGTCAGATGTGGACTCAGTTTGAACTTCTAACTCAGTCTGCTTCTAACTCAGTCAGCTCTAATTCAGTTAGCAACTATCAAACGACCCCTAAGATGGAAGATGAATCTCATGGATAATGTTATTGAAAGAGGCTGCAAATGATGTTTTTGTAACCACGATGCGTAGGGTCTATTTGGTGCCTATGGGATGCAAGTAATAGGCATTTGGTTGGTTGACGTGAAAAGAGAAGTAATAGGCATTTGGTTGAGGTGAAAAGGGATGCAAATAGTGTTAGTAATTATTAAACAATATAAAAAAAGTTGATTCTCATTTGTCACGCTAATTTAAATGCAAAAAAAGGTCGTATAATAAGATTGAAGCCCTCTGTTTCACAAAAATCATCAATAAGATATGCAAAAACAAACCAACATAAACAAAACCCCTTCATGAACACGAAGCAAATATGCAGCAAGAAATTGATATTAACAGAAACCATCAATTAGATAGCAATGATTAAGAATCATGTGAAATTAGAATGTAAGGAATTTCTAACCTTGCAAAGTTGCGATGTCGATTCCAACTCTTTACTTTAGGAAATCCTCGATGAAAGATGAACTTTTGTTGCATCATTAGAAAACGATTCCAACTCTCTACTTAATATAAATCGAATATGCTATGATTGGGCACTTGGCAATTTCTTGCGATTGGCTATACTCACTTTGGAATCGAAGATTATTTTGAGCGATTATGCTGTTGATGTGGTCAAGATTGGGATTGAATGATTATTTACATGCGATTTTATGGGTTCATAATCTATCAATTGAGCGCAAAGTCGGTATTTTTCAATCAAGGAAGGAAATGAATGAAAAAAACAAGGTTTTCCTTTCTTTTCGTGTTTGCGTGTTCGAAGGAAAGGAAAGAAGGTTTTTTTTTTTTTTTTTTTTTTTTTTTTTTTTTTTTTTTTAATGTGTCCCAAAGATGGAAGGAAAATAAAAATAAAGGAAAGTTAATTAAGAATATTACAATTTTACCCCAGCAATCATATTACATATATAGTTCAAATTGGAAAAAAATGTTGATCTGCATATCATCTTTATATTTTACTAGGTGTGAGACCCATGTATTACATGGGTTTATTTAAAAAAAAAATAAATATAAAATTTTAACAATTTGAAAATTTTGAATTTATAAAAAAAATGAGAAAATTTTTGAATTTTTGAAATTAATGAGGATTTATTTTGTTGAATACACTACATATATAAACCCTTTTTAATAAATATCTTACATATATATTACCTTATATATTAAATGTGGAATTTTAATTTAATAAAATAAAAAACCATCTTACTTAATAAATGAAGATTTTTTTTGCCACATGTCAATTTCTCATGAGTTTTGATACTTGTCATTTTGATACTTGTCATTTGCTCACCAGGTGTTTGTTAAAAGTTTGTAGATTTCTAAATTTACACGGGAGTTAAGTGAACAACCTAAGTGTGCATTGGCTAAGTCGCTTCGCTGAAAGTTTCACCTCATTGAAGTCTCTTAGCATAGCTTTCTTGGTTTCTGAAGTAAGTTTGTCAGCCTTTGCCCAACTGATTGTTTTTTTTTTTTTAATATCAGCAACGTCATATGTTGCTTGATTCAGGCGCTCCTGCTGATGTAAACTGTTATGATGTATTACGTTTTGTGCCTTTTCATTGCAAATTTTAGTTTCCCTTCATTTCTCATTAGTTTCCCTTCATTTTTGCAGAATAACTCCCTTTGGAGAAGCGCCCACACCAAGGGCAACTCATGTGGCAATTGTTGTGAGTACAATGGTGGTAATTCAGGTGTAATAATTCACATTTCAATACCTCATCTTTGCGGTTTTTGTATTTTCTGCTACTTTATTTATATTTAAAATAAATGTGTTTTTTTAATCCAAAACAGGGTGGAATTGGTCCACCTGGTCTATCTGTCGAGGATCTCTATGTTCTTGACCTTAACTCAACATCGACCTCGGTGGCGCAGGTGTAAATTTGAAATATTTATTTATTTACTTCTACACATTAACATATCTTTGAAGTTTACAATTTTGCAAATCCGGTAAAAAAATGTTTCTTTTTTCTTCTACAGTGGACAGTGCTGGTACAAGGCTCTGGCCCGGCTCACGATATGGGCATGTCATGGCTTTGGTGGAGCAAATATATCTTATGGCAATTGGTGGAAATGATGGTCACTTTTTCAGTGTATTGCTTCATTATGCGTACCCTATTTTTATAAACAGGAAAGCGGCCTCTTGCTGATGTATGGGCTTTAAGACACAGCTGCAAAACCATATGAATGGCAGAAATTAGAACCAGAGAGAGAGGGTCCACCACCATGCATGTATGCTAAGTAATTATCTTTTCACACACATTATGAAACTTCCCTTTATTCTTCATGTATTCCTACTAATTTTCCTTCCACTTTGATGTAGGTATGCTACTGCAAGTGCATGTTCTGATGGTCTTCTTTTGCTTTGTGGAGGCCGGACTGCAAATAGTGTGGTGAGCAATTTGTTATTGTTTTAGTGCTATTGCTTTCTGTTCAAAGTATCTGACTTTCTGATTGTTCTATGTTAATCATTCCTTGGGAGTGTATGGGTTGTTAATGTCATTGCTATTAAATTTGTTAGTTGCAAGCCTGCAACTACCTTCACTCTTCAGTATCTTTTAAATTTTGTAGAACCTCAATGTCTTCAGCATAAACGATGTATAACATAATTTTTTTTTATCATTGGTGTAAAGGAAGTGAACACTTAAACATTTGAATACTCACATAAAACTACATCAATACCAAGGAAAAGGTGCACAATCAGTTCATAACCGACTTTTCAGGTTAGTTGCTGTTGTTGAGGTTTCTTTCATTACTCTTACAATTCCCTTTATTGACGACAATACCCCCGTAACTCACGTTCCATCTTTTTTTTTGACTGATCACACATTATTTGTACATATGAAAAAAATACCCCTTTATTCAATTAACATTTTTTTTAATAGAGAACAGCTTAGTTGGGAATCTTTTACATGTGCATACCAACAGGAGTTGCCCCTAGGTTATGTTTATGGTGGATGTGTAAATAACTGTAAATATTTTTTATTTATTTTTACCTAATTTTAATTATAGTAAAAAATGTAAATATAACTGTAAACAGTGAAACTAACGACTTCTATTTATTTATTTTTGTGTTTAGGTTAGAGATTATTTTAGATGGAGGTATGCTCTTTTTAGTGTCGCGATTTTGATGTTGCCTTCTGCCATGCAAATGAAAGGTATTTTTTTTTTTAAATGTAACATATTTTTAATTATTTGGTGTTACTAATAAAATTTGAAATTACATGTTTTTCTCCACCAGGGATGAAATAATCATTTGACAACTCCCGAGATGAATGATATACAAATTGAAGATGCTCCATATTACTTTTTGTATTTTATGTATTTATTAATATACATTTCTTTTAATAATTATTTGATGAAAGTATTTGTCTCAACACAGTTATTACAACAATGGCTCTTGTAAAGAAACATAGTGGCAATTCGGTGTTCTCTAGAAAATCAATACTATAACTCAATACACATTAGACTGAGTTATGGAAACAATGGATGTAAGGTAGATTTTTTTTAATACCTTTACTCTGAATTCAGCTTTCTAGATATTAGTATTAGATTCTGTAAAAACAACATTTTATAAAGAAGTATAACATAGGTCGTGTTAAATTAACCGATAAAAACATACATAATTACAATTCTATTGAACTAATCTGTGAGTAACAACATTTATCAATATTTGTAGGGGTTTTATTGTAATTTCCCAATTTTAGTTTTTGAATTTTTTTAAACAACCTACTATTTTGTCTCACTTTTATAAACCTTATTAAGTACAATGCCTTGATTGTAAAATAAGCGAACGTACAGCTGATTCTATAATGTTTTTCTATATAACGACCAATTATGTAACCATCATGGACCATTTTTGTAATGTTTTTATACTATGGACAACAAGTTGGTAATCTTTTTGTTTTTCTGTCACAAGGACTATTTTGTAAACCATCACTATGCTCCAAATTCTGGAGGCTAGAAACATATAACCAAAAACCAAGTGAAATGAATCAGTTCATCATCCCTTTTTGTTGTAGAGGCAGTTGTTTATCTATATTACCCTATGTAGATATGTCTGTAAACATGTTAATATCTACTTCTATGTCAATAACTTTCATCTATGTTTTAATGCAATACAACTACTCAGCCTAAATTAGCAGCAATGTCCTTCATTTTTTTCTAAAAAGGATGACCCGTGCAACGCACGGGCCTTTTGCTAGTTATTATTAATTCTATCTAGTTATTATTAATTCTATGGACGACGGTGAGTGCATAATCGCAACCCTAGCTTAAAACTCAAGAAACTTTTAATTTGAGCCGCAGAAATTCAAAATTTTGCGGTTGTGTGCAGTTCCAATCGGTTTCCTACGACCCTCCTCCTTCTTCTCCCCACGTTGCTTCCATGCTTCCTATTCGCTAACTGCTACAATCACGTCATACAAATCCGCCTATATATTGATCGTTCGATGTTTAATGTTTCTATCTTTCAAATCACGATGAAGCATTAATGGAACAAGCAGATCAATCACCAAGAACAACACCACGTCTTGATTCGTTTGAATTTCTTAAACCGTCTTCTTTCTCTGGATTCAGATTCAGGTGATTTTAATGGCAGTCATCAATCATCACAATTGATAGTTTTCTTTAATCATCACGGAGGCTTCCTAACCACGACGTACAAATCGGGCCTATATAATGATTCAGTTATGTATTTGCCAGAATCGAGTATGGAAAAATCGCATACTCTATACTACCATCTTCTTTCACATGGTTTACTAGCATCAGGAGCTCGATTGTTCCATCATTTTAGGTCCGCCCTCCCCTTTGTCAACGGAGGATTCAATTTCTTGAAAAGAGCATCAGGAAGCTCGATTTCTGCCTAGATGGAATTTGCACAATTCGTCTAGGTAAGTTTATTATTATTATTATTGTTATTATTATTATATTTTTTTATCCCAATTGTTTGTTGATTTTCTTAATTATTGTTTTCTAATTTAATTGGCCTGATTGTTCATGTATATGTTCTCACGTTTTTTTTATCTCACATGTTCGATTGTTCCATGATTTTTCATTGTGAATTGATCCATATACAATGAAAACAAATATTTTATGAATATGTTTACTCTGATTAATGTATTTGTGGCAGATAATAGAGTGAAAACGCACTTCATGCTTCCTCATAGTGGTTTTGGGTATATAATCTGTTTCTCAACTGTTTTCATTGACCAAGTTACTAGATTTTTGTCTTTTGATTTTTATATGTATGCTTTTCTTTTACATTTCTTGATTTTGGGTTGTTTATTATATAAAAATATGATTTATTCTATCTAATTTGTATAGGAAATCATCTCAACCGGATGTTTTGGTATTACATGCCCATTCACAACATGTTTCATAAACTGGACTGGAATTACTTATTTAACCACAGTTATACATATTTATGCAGTCTTTTAGCATGGATAAAGCCAATTGCAAACTGAGAGAAAGTGGAATGTATATACGATTTTATATTTTCTAGAAAATACCGTGTTTTATTACCCCTTTCATTTACACAGGAGAAAAATGTGTAGCTAATGAAACATGGCTTCTTAAAGTTGGAATTGAGTAGTTTTCGGTCAAAGGATTGAGATAAAAACTTGTGATTTATTATAAGTGTGTGATGAAGATGAGCTGCTTTACTACCTTGAAAATCGTTAACTTAGGGTTGGAAAATCTAATGTTAAACTTTTTTCCTATCAGGTTTGTTAGCCATCATTTGTGGCTGTATGTATTTCCACAGAAATGGAACTTGCTAACAGAGCTTTAGCTGTTGCTGATTGACATTACCTCTATCAATATCTTGGCCTCCTACCATCCATACTAAATTACCCATTTCTGCTAGCATTATCATGGAAAAATATACATTTTTTTGTTATGTATTGTACTATTAGATAATTTATGATGGTTATGTTATAGCATTGTACTTTTAAACATAAAAAAATTATATTTTTAGTTCATTTGAAAGTTTTTTTTAATTATGAGTTGAACCTTACCCTTAGCTTACTCTCTATTTTAGTTTTCAGATCATACTTCATTGAAGTTTGGAGGCAATGTAGGTTCAAATTACTCTATCATGAACACAAATTTTTTAAAAATCCAACATGCTCAATGATGTTGCCAAGAGCATTATACTCTTTAAATACAGGCATAATAACTTGGTTCTACATGTTAATTATCTTGACTTTTTTACTGCATCTAAGTTCACATTTTGTTCATTCGATGAAAAGGGTATTTATTAAAAAAACTTATTTGTTTTAATTGCGTACATTGCCAAACAATTGTATGCTAAATTGTTCAAATCTGTAAAAAGACCAAACAACAATGGAAAAATGAAGTTTCTAAGTGAGGCAAGTTTTTTAAAATGTTTTTGAAATGGAGGTTTTAATAGCAATGTACTCTTAAAAAGCTTTTTTACTTATTTTTTGATGTCTTCTATTACCAGGTCAATTTTGATTTTGATGCAAGATTTTTTTTGAAAAAACTTTTCTCAAATGACAGCTTTAAAGTAATAACAACGTACTTTGAGAAATTTTCTTGATGTGTCATTTAGGCTTGAGTCTGCAAGTTTTTCAAAATAATTTTTTTTCTAAAATGGTGGTTTTAATAGCAATCTAATTTCAAAATAAATGTTTTTACTTTATTTTTGGATGTGTTCATTTCCAGGTCAGATGCATGTTTCTTTAAAAACGTTCCTGAAATGACGGTTTACAAGAAGTGTACTTTTGGAATAAGACGTTGATTTTTATTTTTGATGTATCTTGTCAACTAACATTAAGGAAGTATCTAAACAGTTGTAGAATATAATATTTAGTTGTATGATCTTCTTTCACGGAAATTGACAAGGTTCTCGCTATACAGCTTCCAAATCAAGGGAAAGAAAGACGTATTGCTTTGTATCCTACCTATAACACTCGGAATCCAGAAGGCCAATGAAAGGAAAATGTAACGACATGATTTTTCAAAGGAAAATTTTCATTTTTGATTATCCAAACACATTTCCATAAATTTCAAAATCCCATATATAATTGTTTTCAAATTCATATCAGTTACAACTTTTATTTAAAATATCAGAGTGTCCCATAAAACGTCTGAATGAGAGTGCACGCCGCGTCATCAAACCTTGCCCTTGCCCTTGGGATCCGATGTACCTTAAACAAATCCACAAACTGTAAGTTAATGCTTAGTGAGTCCCCCAGAGCATACCAATCACACAATTTACATAACACATACCATATTAGCAATAAAAGCTACATATACCACATAATTCATGCATATATAAACCTGTAAGGATGCCGTGGGCTTCCCCCAGGGTCTTACACTTTCGTGCCATGGGCTACCCCACATGGTCTTATATCCAACTGCCACTGGCTCCCGCTGGGGTCTTCCATGCAATAACATACATAATTAACTAGCATATCATGTATCACAAAAATATCTATCACACTACATAACATATATATATATATATATATATATATATATATATATATATATATATATATATATAAACATATAAGGATGTTGTTGGCTCCCCCAAGGTCTTATACCATTGTGTATTAGGCTACCACACATGGTCTTTACCTAGGAATGTCATGGGCTTCCCCACATGGTCTTATATCCAATTGCAACGAGCTCCCCCCGGGGTCTTTCATGCAATATCATATAATCACTAGCGTACTGCTTAGCATAAAGCTAACTATCATACAACATATCTCTACTATAGCTAGTGTACCATATAACATAAAATGGATGACCTTGGTGCCTTAGACCCATTGGTATGGTGAGAAGAGTCACCTCTCTTGAATGTTGAACTGACAACCTAGAACCAGATCACGTGTTGCTCCAACTCAACTGCTTGTAATCATCATTAGATAGACTTGTCATAATCCCAGAATTACCCTCAAGGTCAACTGTAACACCCGGTTTCTGGTACGTATTTAATTTCAAAGTAATATTGTATTTTTCCCTGGGACTCAGCGAGTTGAATGCCTAACTCGTCGAGTAGACAAGACTTTGCGCGAGGATTTTAAGTGACCTACTCGACGAGTCGGGAGACCGACTAGGCGAGTAGGAGCTGTGTGAGTAAAACCATAAATTTGAGGACTTACACCCTATTTAAACAACTGATCTCCTCCCATATCAGCCTCCATCGTCCCTCACACTTCCAAAAGACCTTAAATTGAAACCCTATCCTTGTTTGAGTGCTCTTAATCCATTTTTGTGTATTCTTTGGTGGTTGTTGTGACAACCCAAAATTTTCCATTCGGTCAAACCCTAAAAGTCAACCACTTCGTAGCATAAGTCAATGTAATTATTTCTTATTTTTAAGAAAAATAAAGTTTGTTTGATTTTTTTTAATATTATTTTTAAGCGAACGGGTGTAAGAAAGTGTCGTCTCGGGTTTTGATTTTTGAAAACCGCAAACACTTCGCGTATTAGAAACACCCGACCAAACTTTTATGTTTGGGTCGAAAAATCATCCAAAAATCCGTAAACTCATGCTTATACATGAGTTTACTCCCCATTTATCAAAAGAGTAAACTCCAAAAATATTCTCTCAAGTATCATCCAAGTTTTTATTCCAAATCTTCAAACTAGTAAGTGTTTCTAGCCTTTCAAGTTAGTATATCACTTAATATAGTGATTTTACATCCTTTAATCCATCCATTTTTGTTTTTTGACTAGTTTTTCCAAAACACCAAGAACACACACTAAGTGTTCTTGGCCTTTTAGCTCAATTCAAGCTTCCTTATGTAAGTACTTCTATCCTAGAGTCATTTAAAGCTAGCTATGCATGTTTATACCAAGGAAATTTGTCAAGAACACAAGTGTATGAGTGTTCCCGGTCCAAGGAGATGCTTGGACCCTAAACACAATAAAGAGGCACCAAAGTGTGCCTAAGTCCCAAATCTAAGCCCTAGTTGATGTATAGACCATCCTTGACATGTTTAAACCCTTCCTTCTTGTGTTTAAGCCTTGAAAAAGCACCAAACCCCCCAATTTTATGTGTTTATGGTTTAGAGATGTCCCAAAACCGTAAACACCCCAAAAGGTGGGTAAATGTCCATTTAAAGTCCCATAGTTGTTTCTTATGGCTAAATCTAACCTAGATTAGTGCCATGATTGAGCTAAGGACTTGAAAACCCCAAATACCTTAAACTTAGGAGTTTAAGGTAGTAACCTCATGAGTTTAAGGTAGTAAACTCATGAGAAATGGTCCTTAGACCGTAAACTCCATTTAGGAGTGTTTTGATGCCACACAACACTTCCTAAGGCTAATTCGTGAAGTAGGAATGCTTGGAATAGCCTAGAATACTTCAAATCACCAAATGGTCAAAAGGTTAGGAGTTTACGACCGTAAACTCAAGAGTTTACGACCGTAAACTCAAGAGTTTACGACCATAAACTCAAGGGGTGTTGATCCTTAGGGAGTAAACTCAGTTTAAGAGTTACCCTTGAACCCCAAACACACTAGCCTTTCCCTACAGCACTTAGATGCAACCCTTGAGACTTTTAACACTTGTATAAAGTGTTTAACATGTCCTAGAGTGTTTTAACTTTGTTTATTAGTTGTTTAAAGACTAATTGAGTATATACGTATATCCTTATATGTTATTAGGATCTTTGTGCATGTCTAAGTCTTCACTTGACACCAAGCACTTATCCAACACTTCTTTCCGATCCACTTACCACAGGTGAGTTCATACCCTTTAATCAATGTTTTAAATGCTTTTAAATGCTTTATGGGGGGGATACAAGTAGAATTATGCTAGTTATTATATCAATCACATGTGATTAATAAGTAGATTTGTGCTAGTTATTATATCAATCACATGTGATTAATATGCAGCATTCAAATGATTTACTACACATTAACCGTTTTACCAAACAGGTTCTTCAAAAGACATTCTTAAATGTTTTATATGTTTCAAAATCCTTATTAAACTGTTCATTACACACTGTATGATCCTTTTTCAAACCATTTTACATCGATCCGTTTTACTCCAAGCTGTTATCAAACTGTTTTCAAACCATTTCAAAATCCTTATTAAACTGTACATATACTTAAGTGATCTTTCACTTAGGCACTAAATGTAAAACTATATTTTGTTAATTATAGTTACACTTGGAAAATTACACACTTTTACGAGGAACGTACATTCAGAGCAGTTAGGTCTTGGTAGAAGACTACATTCAGAGCAGTTAGGTCTTGGTTGAAGACACTTTCACACAATAGTAGGAATCCTAGGGATTTCTAGGGTTTTTCAAACTTTTACAGTTGTTTTACAAACATTTTCATACTTACAGTTCATATATACTTTCAATACTTACAACTCATACATACAAATTCTTACATACAAGTTCATACATACAAATACTTACTTACAAATTAAGACACTAAAATACTTATGATCTCACCAGCTTCAAAGCTGATACTCGCTTTCAAAATTACTTGTATCCTCAGGTCATCTATAGACAGGTACCGATGCAAGGTTTAGAGAAGATGGAGCTTGTTCAAGACTTATCTTTCATTTTGATTTATGCTTTAGTGTCTATTATAATTTGATAGAACACATTTGTATAATAATTATTTTATTAATGCAATGGATGATGTTGTTGCTTGTTTACTACTTTTCATTGTTGTGATACTATACATGACGTCCTCCGCCCCAGAACGTTTCCGCCGTTCTTGGTTTTGGGGTGTGATAGATTGGTATCAGAGCATTGTTTATAGTGAATTAAGTATATCAACCCATAAAATATATACTAATTATAAATACATAAGGCATTAAAAATACTTTGACCAAGAGTTTATACTTTAAATAATAAACTATTTAAGAAAGTATACGTGCCTGCATTCATACTAAAATCAGTGTCACTAGGACAGTACAAAAGAATTACGATTGTTGGGAAACACAAGTGGGCTTAGAGATATATGGTCAAAACTGGGAAGATATAGCCTGATCACTTATATTATCTGAGGGTTGACTAGCATGTGCCTAAGCTTAATTGTGTGGTTGCAACAATGCTAAAATCTTACCAACCCTACCACAATGAGAACAGTAGAACATCACATTAAACTTAAAATACTATAGGAGTATTTGGTGTTACTATAAGTACTTTATACTTGAGAACTAAAACGGGGTCTTCATTACTAGGTTGATAGTTGCTAAGTGGATACACTAAGGCTACATGTAATTAGGATGTTATAGACTTAGAATCTGTGAAAATTTTACTTTACCCCTATTCTGTGTGAATTTGGAGTTAAGGTCACTTATTCAAAGGCCTATCCTGTTTCGATTACATATAACCGGTATGCACTTCACAAATAGCAATGTAACTAATGAAGATTTTCTAAATAATTATCTAGATAGTTCGTCTAATAATTATTTTCTTACCCCAAACTCTCGCGTTGATAACATGGTTGGACTCCATCCCCACGGCAACCTGTTCCTTCCGAACGAAGTTATTGCTGGATGGTTTGAAGAAGAGCCAGAAAATGATCATCCTATCCCTCTGAATGATCACCATGCTGAAGACCTTTCGGATGGTGCTAACTCCGAACCCGAGGTTGAAAATCTACCCCAGGCAGCTCCCGTTCCAATTCCTAACCCTCGTCCGGCTTTTCATTGCCCGACGCCTCCATGGGTGGAATGTTTGGAAACGTGGAGCAAAGGTCAAGATTAACCTATGCCGTTTAATGGAGACCGAAGCTTCTACAACGTAAGCGAAGGGAGCACAGCAGATAGAGTTCTGCCAATACTGATCCGTAGAGTTGCCCGAAACGAGATTCAGGGCATGACAGCCCTACAACGTATCGCAGAAGTTGATACAAATGGAGGAATGCATATGCTTCGCACCAGTCGGCTTGAACATGCTCGTGAGAGATCTGAGAGAGACCATGAGACCTTGCTGCAAGCACTAGCTGAAACTCGAGTTGAAGTCATAGAGCTCCGAGTACGCCAGAGGGTGTACGAAAGATACCTTCTCGATATGGAACGACAACTGGCTGAACTAAGAGTTCACCATAGGGATGACCGTCGCCAGGGCTAGATGCTTTACTTTATCTTCCTGGTTAAATGAAATCGTTTTTCTATCTATGCCTAATGAGGCATTTTCTATGAAATTATCATGTACTATAAGTACTTTTGGTTAG
Source organism: Lactuca serriola (assembly GCF_051521515.1). Taxonomy (NCBI): domain Eukaryota; kingdom Viridiplantae; phylum Streptophyta; class Magnoliopsida; order Asterales; family Asteraceae; genus Lactuca; species Lactuca serriola. The sequence goes on along the minus strand of NC_136409.1, from coordinate 10,725,734 downwards.
GTCTTTATGTTGTCAAAAACTATCTTCTCTGAATATGATGTAAGACCTTTACATGGTCATTTTCCCGAATCTTTACGTCATGAATATCAAAGATATTGACAGTCGGCTAACTTATGTGTCATTCTTCATTCAAGTACTCTCATCATACTTTCCTTGGAATCTATCTGAAACATGCTTTAGTCAGGTCATTGGACTATACTAATTTAACTCCGGAGGAATTTCCAAGTCTCTTTCAGTGGTTGGATCATGTTATTCGCCAACCAACGTTACCTCGGCTTGAACGACAAACGTCTTGAGACCATTCTAAAAACTCACTTCCATTCCGTACTAGGACTGCATCATAGGGACGTAGGTCAAACCTTTGCGATCATACTTCCAACCCATTAGTAGGACTGCATCTTAGGGATGTAGGTCAAACCTTCGAGAACATACTCCTATTCTTTACATAAACAGTCAAACTACGTCTAGGTTCAACCAGAATCGCTCACAAATTCCTTAACTTTCTTATTACAGAATCATGTCGTCATCCGGAATCAATCAGTCGAACAACGAAACCTCCACTTTTCCCATGGACGCAACTACTTTCCAAATCGCAGTTACAACTGCCGTGATGGCTGCCGGGACAGCTGTCCTTGCGCACCGTAGCACTATCAGCACAATCAATACTGATGATAGGATTGAAGTTTCCAATCGTGGTATCCATACAGGAAGTCGCCAAACAGTAACAGTCACAGGCTCGCAAATCCGAAAGACAGAGAACAAGAAACGAAGGCGTCAAGCTTAGAAAGAACGCAAGAAATCCCAAAAACTTGCCATGCAACAGCAACAAGTGGAAACCACTGCCATTCCCGTACCGAGTAGGCCATACGAGGGAAAACTCCCGAAGTGTGATAAGTGTAGTTTCCATCATCATGGGGCTTGCCATGAGATGCAATGTTGCAATTGCCTAAAAATAGGGCACCATGCTCGTAACTGTGGAGCACCGGCACGACCCATCACCCAAGTCCCTTTCATCGGGACTAACCCTACACACGAGAGTAGTGGTAAAGCCAAACGCTTTAAGAAGCAATTTCCAAGGTGGAGTAATGAGGAAGGCACTCATGTCCACATAACACTGGCTGAACACCTCACTTCCACCACCAATGTTGGTGTTGTCCAGATATGTCACCAATGCGGTGAAATTGGACACTTCAAGAAGGATCGCCATATAACAAAGAACTCTGGCGCAGACGGGAAGATTCTCAGGATCACAGCTGCAGGAGAACCCACTTCGGACCCTCGTTAAAGTAATTTAGGCGTTTTGTTGTATCAGACTTATAAACAATCCGAAACTAGTGCAACTAGAGTCTTACCTTTTGCGAGATCTTGTCTGTATGGGGATTCTCATGCTGCGTACACTTGTCTTTTGTAGTATACCTTATCTGCAGCAATAGTCTTGTAGTAAATCTAAAGTACTGTAACTCTATTCATGGTTGCACGATTCTGTTTTGTTTGTAAACGCCTTATGTTCAAATCTAATGTCTTTAAGTTTCTGTATGATTCCGACATTATCATACGACTCGATTCAATTTGATCGTCACAAAAACAGCTTCATACGTACATCTCTTTGTCAGGAAACGTCATCTTAGGGAAGCCATCATATCAGAACACCGAAGTACTTTTGCATGGAGTACCTCATAGTTCTTTTCTTTTCCAAAGAAATCCCCGAAGTACCACTCGTGCAGTACGTCAAGTTCAATCCAAGTATTCATGCGGATGATCTATCACTGAGGAATGTATATATAAGAGTGATATATAATCAAGGTTCTACAGGTTTAGAATTGATGATTTCGCTTTAACTCTTTTCCTCTTTGGGATGTGAAGGTAAAGAAGAAGCAGTTATTCGACTACCTTTTCAATCTTAATTATATACGACTCGTATACACGAGATTGTGATTGTGAAACCATGTACGAATTCTAATATGAACTTTAGGACGGAGAACTGCCTAAATCTACGAGTAATCACATCGTCATGTGAACAAACTTAGAACCCAGTATGACTCCCGTAAACAGATCGCCCTACAGTCTAAGCATCTACGGAGATACAAGAACAATACAGACAACTTAACGAACTACAAAGAAGTAGAAATAGAAGATTAGGCTTCTCACCCTGGAGAACCCCGGTCAAATTCTTCCAGAGATCGACGGATTGCATCGTATGTACCCCGGATATCGAGGACTCCGTCAAGATTTTTCATTAGAAATCGTTATCTCTTCCTCGCATAGATGAAATGGTTGAGCAAACACATGGAAATAATTACTTTCAGAAATGGATCTGTGATCCGAATATCACCAGTTCGAGTGTTAGGGAAGGATGTCCGGAAGACTACCTTCTGAACTCGATGCGTACACTTTGAGTCCATAGCGATACCCCTCGGATAGGACCAATACGCCCATAGTTTTCATGAGTTTAATGAATAGAGTCCGTCTTTCCTACTTGGATCAGTTCGTCATTCTCCATGTAATGACTTACTTATCTACCCTCGTAGTAAGAAGGAACTCATGGAAACATTACCTTCGGAGGAACTTACACGTAATTCTCTAAACACGAGTTTTGAAATTGAAGAGTCAGACTTCCTATGACACACTATTAGTGATGTGAGAAATTTTGAGTACTCTTACAATTTATCAAAACCGTTGAGAATTTGTCGACACCAGAGACGCCGACAAACTTTCGCCAAATTCTAGGTCTTACAGACCTACTGTCATGGTTCATTCAGAACTCCTCGCAAATTACATAAACCCTTTCGACTTTGACCAGCAAGGGGTGGCCCTTGACCGGGGAGTTTAGCAAGAAAAGGAAACCTTGGAGATTTCAAGTGAGAGACCAAGTTCTTTAGGAAAAACTCACTTTGGGAAATGGCTTAATACGCTTCATAAAGCATGGAAAGCTAAATCCAAGATAGATAGGACCTCCGGGATTTGTACCAGAATCGGTCCTGTACCTCTCACAAACTAGACCTACTCCGCGAACTCAGTAACGTACATTCTACTCTTCGTGTCTCGATCGTGAAACCATACCTTTCCGTTAGGACTCTTGTAAGTCCACTCGTCGAGATCCTCACCTTCGTATTAGAACCGCAGTGACCCTCGACCGAGTGGTCAAGCGGACGAAGCAACACGATCGCTCGTTAGTGAAGGTTCGTTGGGATACCAACCGAGGACCCGATTTCACTGAGGAGCGCTAGAACCAATCGATTAGGAAGTTTCCTCCTCTCGACTCGATCATTCATACCTACTTCCTTACCTAAATTCTAATTTCGGGACGAAATTCCCTTTAACAGGGGGATGATGTGACAACCCAAAATTTTCCATTCGGTCAAACCCTAAAATTCAACCACTTCGTAGCATAAGTCAATGTAATTATTTCTTATTTTTAAGAAAAATAAAGTTCGTTTGATTTTTTTAATATTATTTTTAAGCGAACGGGTGTAAGAAAGTGCCGTCTCGGGTTTTGATTTTTGAAAACCGCAAACACTTCGCGTATTAGAAACACCCGACCAAACTTTTATGTTTGGGTCGAAAAATCATCCAAAAATCCGTAAACTCATGCTTATACATGAGTTTACTCCCCATTTGTGTTTACTCCCCATTTATCAAAAGAGTAAACTCCAAAAATATTCTCTCAAGTATCATCCAAGTTTTTATTCCAAATTTTCAAACTAGTAAGTGTTTCTAGCCTTTCAAGTTAGTATATCACTTAATCTAGTGATTTTACATCCTTTAATCCATCCATTTTTGTGTTTTGACTAGTTTTTCCAAAACACCAAGAACACACACTAAGTGTTCTTGGCCTTTTAGCTCAATTCAAGCTTCCTTATGTAAGTACTTCTATCCTAGAGTCATTTAAAGCTAGCTATGCATGTTTATACAAAGGAAATTTGTCAAGAACACAAGTGTATGAGTGTTCACGGTCCAAGGAGATGCTTGGACCATAAACACCATAAAGAGGCACTAAAGTGTGCCTAAGTCCCAAATCTAAGCCCTAGTTGATGTATAGACCATCCTTGACATGTTTAAACCCTTCCTTCTTGTGTTTAAGCCTTGAAAAAGCACCAAAACCCCCAATTTTATGTGTTTACGGTTTAGGGATGTCCCAAAACCGTAAACATCCCAAAAGGTGGGTAAATGTCCATTTAAAGTCCCATAGTTGTTTCTTATGGCTAAATCTAACCTAGACTAGTGCCATGATTGAGCTAAGGACTTGAAAACCCCAAATACCTTAAACTTAGGAGTTTAAGGTAGTAAACTCATGAGTTTAAGGTAGTAAACTCATGAGAAATTGTCCTTAGACCGTAAACTCCATTTAGGAGTGTTTTGATGCCACACAACACTTCCTAAGGCTAATTCCTGAAGTAGGAATGCTTGGAATAGCCTAGAATACTTCAAATCACCAAATGGTCAAAAGGTTAGGAGTTTACGACCGTAAACTCAAGGGGTGTTGATCCTTAGGGAGTAAACTCATTTTAAGAGTTACCCTTGAACCCCAAACACACTAGCCTTTCCCTACAGCACTTAGATGCAACCCTTGTGACTTTTAACACTTGTATGAAGTGTTTAACATGTCCTAGAGTGTTTTAACTTTGTTTATTAGTTGTTTAAAGACTAATTGAGTATATACATATATCCTTATATGTTATTAGGATCTTTGTGCGTGTCTAAGTCTTCACTTGACACCAAGCACTTATCCGACACTTCTTTCCGATCCACTTACCACAAGTGAGTTCATACCCCTTAATCAATGTTTTAAATGTTTTTAAATGTTTTATGGGGGGGGGGGATACAAGTAGAATTATGCTAGTTATTATATCAATCACATGTTATTAATAAGTAGAATTATGCTAGTTATTATATCAATCACATGTGATTAATATGCAGCATTCAAATGATTTACTACACATTAACCGTTTTACCAAACAGGTTCTTCAAACGACTTTCTTAAATGTTTTATATGTTTCAAAATCCTTATTAAACTATTCATTACACACTATATGATCCTTTTTCAAACCATTTCACTTCTATCCGTTTTACTCCAAGCTGTTATCAAATCGTTTCACTTCAAACTGTTTTTACTTCAAACTATTTTATTGATTGACATCAAGTCGATCTTTTCTTAGATAATAATTATGTTCAAAGGTTTTACAAAACTTATTTTATGCTTTTGATATTATAAATTGCATGTCTATATATGTATAGTTATATAAGACATGTTGAAAGGACTTAGGAAGGCTATCCACCCTATTTCCTTTTCCTCGATTTGGATGTGGTCTGGTGGGATATCGGGTACCCGTCCGAAGGTCGTTTCAATATTAATTATATATCATATGTACACATATAGTCATAAAGGTCCTTCCAGTTCATCAAATGCCTTGGGTAGCAAGGGTATACATCCATGTCCATACGTACCAGTTAGATTACTAGTAGACTACCATGGGGGTAGTTTAGGAAGATACTAGAACTATTACTAGATCACGATATCATACAATGAGTCAGTTCATTCATGATTCAATACTTTCTAGAACATTACAGTACATTACTATACATGCTAGATAGAGAGAGAACACACGTTACAGCTAGCACACGCAGAACATTACAGTACATTACTATACTATTACAGAGATACATATACATGAGTACACTTACATGAGTACACATACATATATACATTGACAAAATTGTGATCCAGTGTATCCGAGCATGCCTTAAATGTCATGGCCCGAGTTGTCGCCAGAATTCTCTTGAAGGGAGAGCGTGAGTTTGTGTATACATCTATACTGGATTGACTATCCTACACCTTGCTGCTAGCTACAGCCGGACCTGCAGGTCTGCGGGTGCCAAACGTCATTTCTTTTTACGACCATTCATTTGTCGTTGTTATCTAGTCGATAGTATGGTACAACTAATCACATGATGCCTTAATATAAATCCGGTTTAAGGTAGTTAGTACAGCAGTAGTTCTTATAGCACTACAATACAGTACTACATTAATTTTTCCCTTTACATATACTTAAGTGATCTTTCACTTAAGCACTAAATGTAAAACTATATTTTGTTAATTATAGTTACACTTGGAAAATTACACACTTTTACGAGGAACGTACATTCAGAGCAGTTAGGTCTTGGTAGAAGACTACATTCAGAACAGTTAGGTCTTGGTTGAAGACACTTTCACATAATAGTAGGAATCATAGGGATTTCTAGGGTTTTTCAAACTTTTACAGTTGTTTTACAAACATTTTCATACTTACAGTTCATATACACTTTCAATACTTACAACTCATACATACAAATTCTTACATACAAGTTCATACATACAAATACTTACTTACAAATTAAGACACTAAAATACTTATGATCTCACCAGCTTCAAAGCTAATACTCGCTTTCAAAATTACTTGTATCCTCAAGTCATCTATAGACAGGTACCGATGCAAGGTTTAGAGAAGATGGAGCTTGTTCAAGACTCATCTTTCATTTTGATTTATGCTTTAGTGTCTATTATAATTTGACAGAACACATTTTTATAATAATTATTTTATTAATGCAATGGATGATGTTGTTGCTTGTTTACTACTTTTCATTGTTGTGATACTGTACATGACGTCCTTCACCCCGGAACATTTCCGCCGTTATTGGTTTTGGGGTGTGCAGTTGTGAAGCTTGAGAAGAAGAAAGGAGCTTGGGAGTTCCAGTTGATGCTAGAAGATCCAGAGATTGTGCTTCATCTCCAGCTCTTTTAAGGTAAAAAGCTTCAATCTTGACTTTCCATGTGCTTAATCATCTTTGGGGCTTGGATTTTGGTATCTTTAGGGCATTTATAAGCCATTTTCGGGTTCTGGGGTGTAATGTGGAGTTATGGCTTCAGAACTTGGACTTTAGAAGGGTCTCACAGCATAAAGGTGCCAAATCTATGGCCATGAGAGCCTCATGCATCTTGTAAGTCTCATTTTTGTTCCTTTTGAGCTTAAAGACCCATGCATAGATGTAAAGTTCGTGACTTTACGTGTTATATCGACCCTAAGAGGTCAGATCTACCCTTTGGATGAGATGAGCTCAACCGAAATCGAGTTTATGGACATGGACTTAAGCGGTCCCGACGAGTTGTTCTTAAGACTCGGTGAGTCGGGTAATGGTTCCCCGACCTTTGTTGTTTTGAGGAGTCTGGTTGGGTTTAGAAGGGGACTCAACAATGATGGACGTGATTATAGACCTGGAAATCATGGGATTCGATGAGTGTATGAGCAAACTCCACGAGTACAATGCAATCTCCCAACCCATGAAGATGGACTCGACGAGTTGTTCATACAACTCGGCGAGTCATAGACTGAACACATTCTTATGAAGGATATGAACTCGACGAGCGCAAGAGTGAACTCGGCGATTCGGTTGAAGATGGTCCCGATTTTATCGTTAAAGGAGGACCTGTCTAGTAGTTGCTAGACTCGGCGAGTGGAGTCGGGGTTGAATCATTCTTAAGGAATAGGGACTCGACAAGTCGGTAGACCAACTCGGTGAGTCAAGTCAACGGGAGGTCGACTTTGACCAAAGTTGACTTTGACCCGAATTTTGGTTGATCCTTGTAAGGTTTACTAGTATGAGTTGCTAAGTAAGAAAGCTTGTTGTGTACGGATAGAAGAATTGAAGGGAGTTGGTTTTCTTACCGAGATCAGTGCATACACTACACGGCTTCGAGGTGAGTTTCCTCCTAGTAGGAGTGGGTTTACGGCCACAATACCGGCCCACAAGTAAGAGTGTTGGATAGATGGTTGTGTTTGTGATAATTATCTTGGATTGATATGTGACATGTTTACTATGCTTGATGTGATTATTGTACTTGACATGCTTATTGTGCCTGATATGTGTTAGCAGTATTAGGGGGTGAAATAGTCCCCGGTTACCGGTTGAAAGATACCAAAGGGGAGGTTAGTTCCCAGTTACCGGTTGAAAGATACCGAAGGGGAGGTTAGTTCCCAGTTACAGGTTGAAAGATACCAAAGGGGAGTCCAGCTCCCGGTTATTCCTGACAGTTACCGGTCTAAAGATATCGATGATTATGCATTATTGTGTATGGGTATGATGGGGGAGCTCACTAAGGGGAAGGAGTCGGCGGAGTAGCAGTGCATCACACACTTGCACATGATTTCCGCATTTGAGAACCTGGGATTTGTACTCTGACATTACACTATTTTTTGAAATGATTTTGAGACTTATGACTTGTGATTTTATGTTAAAGGATTGTAATGTTGTTTTCTGATGACTATTTTTATAAGTAATATACTTTAAGACAAAAAAATTTGGGTCGTGATTTTGGGATGTTACAAGCTGGTATCAGAACCTTGGTTTGAGGGATTCGGGCACACCTTCGGGGGTGTTTGAACTCAAATCGAGGGCTTGAAGGATTTTTACAAGAAAATTAGTTTTCTAAAACTTAAAATAAGAAGTTTCGAGGAAGAACAGGGTGTGTAATGCGTGCGACTGGCCAAGCTCAAGTAAGTTTTCTGCAAGATACCCATACATGTTATATTATGTTACATGATGTGATTATAAGAATTGCATGCTAGACTAGGGCTAAGGATCTAGGGAGGATTCCTTGTATGCCTGTTATGTGATTATGAGAACTACATTAGGGCTAAGGATCTAGGAAAGATGCCTTATATGCATGTTGTATGAGTTTATTGAGCTATATGCTAGGGCTAGTTAGATAGAGGTACGATAACCTGATTAGGTTATGTTTGGTAATGGTTACTCAATGCACGAATGATGCTTGCTTTATGCTGGTAGGGGTTCCGGCTAGCTTTAACTAACTATTTGCTGGAATGATTTGGAGACTTATGAATTGTGATTTTATGTTAAAGGATTGTAATGCTGTTTTCTGATGATTATTTTTATAAGTAATATACTTTAAGACAAAAAAAATTGGGTCCCGATTTTGGGATGTTACATTAACCCTGGTCAACCTTAGTCAAAGTCAAAGTCAACAGTCCATGTTGACCTCAACTTGTCGAGTGCATCTAGCGACTCGTCGAGTTCCTACTGAGTCCAGACAGCCTGATCCATCCCTAGCCAACTCGCCGAGTTGTTTCATTAACTCAACAAGTTCACTTGATATTCAGAAGGCAGCGAAACATAATCCGACTCGTCGAGTTACTAGGGCCACTCGTCGAGTCCCCCTTCCGGTTTGCTTGTTGTGATGATACACTGAACCCAAAGACTCCAGGGATTAGATCTGAAGCCCTAAGGTGTCTAGAGGGATAAATTTTCCAACTTTACCCTCTGGAAACGTTCCAAATGCTCTAAGGCCCTTATTAAAGGTTGGAAAGATCGAAAGCTTTGCCATATGGTCCAAAACTCTAGGGATATGAAATCCCTCCTTTCCAGAAAAGTTTCTAGTCCTTAAAACGCCCCAAAAATGAAGGCTTTATGGAAATGCACGTCCAATGCTTGTCCTTAGTTCAAATGGCCAAAAAGAGGGAAATATGCCCTTAAAACCCTTGCATGGTGTCCTTGCTCGACCAAAGGCCGGATCTATCCCACCTTAGGACCAATTTGCCTGGGAGATCCATAAAGTTGCAAACTTTATGAACCGCATGCATGCAATCAACAAGAAGGGTAGGAAACGAAGAGTAAACTCAAGATCTATCCATATTCTATGATATAAATCGAGTCTTGAAGACTTACAACAGTCCACAAGATGGTCAAGCTCAAGGATGGGTGTTTGGTTTGCTGGATCTTCTCACTATCTCCTTCTTTGATAAGCTTCAATAGTCAATCTAGCTTACAAAATGGAAGAGAATGGGGATTAGGGTTAGCACCGACGTTCTTAGGGTTTGGAGGCTGATGGGAGGTTAGCCTCAAGGCTCTTAAGGAGATTATATAGGGTGCAAACCCTAAAATTAGGGTTTTATCTTTATAGTGCCTACTCGTCGAGTCGGCCTTCCAGCTCGCCGAGTAGGGTGTAGATCCCGCGTCCATGGAATGCCCTCCACTCGACGAGTTGGACTCCTAACTCGCCGAATCCACACACCAAAACCCTAGATCTTTGTCACACCCCAAAACCAAGAACGGCGGAAACGTTCTGGGGCGGAGGACGTCATGTATAGTATCACAACACAGTAAATGTAAATAAGTAAACAACATCATCCATTGCATTAAATATATAATTCTAATACAAGTGTGTTCTGTACAGTTATAGACACCAAAATAATGTAACACAAAATAATATGAGATGAGTCTTGAATGCACTCCATCTTCTCAAAAGCTGGCCTCGGTACCTGTCTACTGATGACCTGAGAATACAAGTTATTTTGAAAGAGTTTATCAGCATTAAGCTGGTGAGTTCATAAGTATTTTAGTGTCAATGTTTCTTGTAAAAACGTTTGAACCTGTCTCAATGTATAAGTTTGTGAAAATGTAAGTAAATGATTGAAAGTGTTTGTAAAAGTTTGAATCTCTCAGAAAAACCTATATTTTCTATTAAAGTAACCTTCTACCAAGGCTAAACTGTTTTGTAAACTTGTCTATTGTAAAAGTGTGTAATTTCCCAAGTATAACTATCATTTGTTAAAAATATAGTTTGTACATTAATGCTTAAGTGAGGTTATCACTAAAATATGTAATGGGTAAATCATTGTAGTACTGTAGCTTTGTATAATAAGACTACTATTGTACTAAATACTACTACTACCTTAAACCGGATTTATATTAAGGTATAATGTGATAAATTGCACCATGCTATCGACTGGTGACAACGACATATTGAATGGTCGTAATAAAAGAAATGACGTTTGGCACCCGCAGACCTGCAGGTCCGGCTGTAGCTAGCAGCAAGGTGTAGGATAGTCAATCCAGTATAGATCTATACGCAAACTCACGCTCTCCCTCCAAGAGAATTCTGGCTACAACTCGGGCCATGACATTTAAGGCATGCTCCGACACAGTGGATCGCGATTATCAATGTATTTATGTATATGTATTGTTTCTCGTTCTAGTATGACTGTATATGTACTTGTTTCTAGTATAGCTGTATATGTACTTGTTTCTAGTATATCTGTATATGTACTTGTTTCTAGTATATATGTATATGTATTTTTTCTAGTATATATGTATATGTATTGTTTCTAGTATATCTGTATATGTATTGTTTCTAGTATATCTGTATATGTATTGTTTCTAGTATATCTGTATATGTATGATCCTGTGTTACCCAGACGGTAACTAACTAATGATGTACTGATGAGTATGAATATGGAAGTACTTTTATGTCTATACATGTATATTGGATATATAAGTAATATGGAAACGACCTTCGGATGGTCACCCGAAATCCCACCAGACCACATCTCAAGGCACGAAAAGGAAATAGGGCGGATAACCTTCCTAAGTCCGTTAAACATTATTTGTACATCTATACATATATGGGCATGCAATTGAATATATAAAAGCATAAATAAGTTTTCATAAAACATTTGAAGCATAATTATAATTTCCAGAGGAGATCGACTTGATGTCGATCTATAAAACAATTTGAAGGCATAAGTTGATAAAACAACTTAAGTATAAGAAGCATTTGTTTGAATCACAGTCTATAAGTAAGTTTGGATAGTAAAACAGTTTGTAAAACATTTCAAAGTAAAGCAGTTTGATAAACAGTTTGAACAGTGGTAAAAATCGTTGTTTTCCTAGTTATTAATCACATGTGATTAAATGCAATCACATGTGATTGAAGCAATAACTTATAAGTATTTGACTTGTATTCCCCCCATAAAGTGTTATAAAACATTTAAAATCATTTCAAAGGTTGATTCAAGGGGTATGAACTCACTTGTGGTGAGTCGTTTGAATTGCAGTGTCGGATACCGTGCTAGGTGGCAAACGGAGACTGTTTTACACGCACGAGCCTAATTATCAAATAATAAGCATATATATAACTAATTAGACAAATAATAACTTAAATAAATAAGTTAAGACACTTAGAAAACATGTAAACACTTTTATGAGTGTTTAAGGTTCAAATGGTTGCATCTAAGTTGCTACGGGACAAGGCAAAAGGGTTTGAAACATCAAATGGCCTTGTATAGGAGTTCACCATCCAACAAACCCCACACCTTGGAGTTTACGGCCGTAAACTCATGGGTTTATGGCCGTGAACTCCTCAAATGGTGGTTTTGGGTGTTTTGTGGTGCTATCTTGATCCTAGAACACTCCTAGCTTTGTTGGAATAACACATGAAGTAGTTTAAGGCCCTAGAATGCTCCATAGTGGAGTTTACAGCCTAAAGTCCATTCACCCTAGAGTTTACGGCCGTAAACTCCTATGGGTGATGGCTTTTAATTGTTTTGAGGCTCTTAAACATCAAGGATGGCTTCCATGAATTTATCTAAGGCTAATGGGGACAAGAGGCACACTTTTGTGCCTTCACTTGGAGTTTACGGCCCAAGATATGTTCCTTGGCCGTAAACTCCTTTCAAGGAGTGATTATTATGTGTTCTACTCTCCATTCTAGTCCCAAGCATTCAAGGTAAATTGTCTTATGGCCTAAGGTGTGCTTGGAATGATTTTTACCCTACAAAAAGGGGTTTACGGCCCAAGAGGGGTTCTTGGCCGTAAACTCCTACAAATTTATGATTTTGAAGGGTTTAGATGTCTTAAATAAGTATAAGCCTTTGAGGGTTAAAGTCTTTAAGCATAAGAGGAAGTTTAGGGCACATTAAGCCCTTGAAAAGGGGTTTACGGCCCAAGGAAGTTCCTTGGCCGTAAACTCCTATAACTTGTGCTTCTTGGATGATTTCTAGTCTACAAAGATCATACACTAAGTCCTTGATAAGTTGTCTAACATGGGGATGGGTCTAGAAAGCATTAAAGTTCCATTTTGGAGTTTACTCCCCAAGAACGTTCTTAGGTGGTAAACTCCCGGATCTTGTAATCTAAACATGTTATTGATGTTAATAAGCATCTAACAAGTATTGAAACACATTTAGTAAAGTAGACTCACAATATGGGATGAAAACCCGAAGATCAGTCAGAGAGAATATGGCTTTTCTCTATTTGGAATTGTGATTAATGAATTAATTTAATTCAGAAAACTATTTATAGTCCTGGAATATTTTGGCAGAAATTATTTTTATTCCTGATATTGGACTGTAACATTATGAAACTTGAAATGCCCAAGTTTCACAAAACCAGGAGTATCCACTCTCCTGATATCATCTAAAACATAAACCCTAATGTATACAGACTAGTTCGGAAAAGCTTGGAAATCACTGAAACTGAACTAGCTTCTATTGAATAGATGAGGTTCGTACAAATGGAGATTTCGGGTTGTCACAATCATAAATAAATTAACTAATACCTGAAACACGTGTTACAAGTCTCCCCCACTTGAGCTAGACTTCGTCCTCGAATTCTGGTGATCCAAACAAGTTCGGCCGTCTGGGTAGTGATCTCGCATCTCGTCCTCCGGCTCCCATGTCCACTCAGAGCCTCTGCGGAGCTGCGATTTCACCTTTAGCAATTTCACTTCCTTGTTCCGAAGAACCTTAGTCTTCCTATCTATGATGGAAATAGGCCTCTCGATGTAGTTCAGGCTCTCATCCACCTTGATGTCATCCAACGAAACGACTGCGGACTCATCGATGACACACTTCTGAAGCTATGACATATGGAAGGTGTTATGAATCTGGCTATGCTCATCTGGCATGTCTAGCTGATATGCTACCTTGCCCACCCGGGTCAAAATCCTGAACGGGCCGATATATCGAGGTACTAGCTTGCCCCTCTTCCGAAACCTGATAACCCCCTTCCAGGGCGACACTTTCCGTAACACAAAGTCCCCCACCTATAACTCAAGATCCGATCTCCGCCTGTCAGCATAATGTTTATGACGGCTCTGCGCGACCCACAACCGGTTGTACACCTGCTGAATCAACCGAGTAATTTTTGAGTCCTCCCCATGACGCAATCCCAAACCTCGTCCGACCGTACATCTCGAATTGTGGTCGATCGATACTGGCATGGTAACTGTTATTGTATGAAAACTCTGCCAATGGGAGGTAGGTGTCCCAACTGTTGGATTAATGTCTAAGTCCATAACTATAATTTGTAAGACTTGACCCGACCCGGCATGGTCTATTTGGGTTGCATGGCATCATGCACTTGGATAGACTATAATGAGAGAAATAACACTTAAGGTTGACTAATATATTATAAGTTCTAATATATTAATAGGATTATTTAACTAGTATTGATCAAGAATTAATCTAGAATTAATTAAGTGATCAAAAGAAGACTAATTAAATATATGGGTTGATTGTGTAAATCATCCATACTTGTATAGTGGGCTAATGCTCCATGGATAATCAAGTTGGGCTAAAACCCATAGGATGGTCCATGGATGCTCCATGGTGTATTTGAACCCATGGATCCAAGGAAATGGAAGGTCATGACAATTAGGGTTTACCCTAATTGTAACAACTATATAAGATCATATTCTTTGGAAAAAACCGGCCACTATGAATAATAAGAAAGGGGTAGCCGATTTTAGGAGTGTTCAAGTTTCTCTCAAGTTATTCCAAGTGTATTTGGTGTTGTGTGAACCATTTGAGGTATCACACTTGACGCACTAGGCACTCAAGCTTCATGAAGACATTCTACATCAAAGAGGTATGTATTCTATCTTGTTATATTCATTGTTTTGTATGCTAGATTAGGATAATACCTTGGATGTTCATATTTGTATGTATAATAGAGAAAACATAGATCCAAGGTATTTAGGGTTGCATGTACACTTAGGAGTATTAGAATGCTCATAACCCAACAGTGGTATCAGATCCTAGACTTGTTTTCTTGTTATACTTGCAAAACTGCTTAAAAAATCGAAGTTGGTTGCTGTCTGGGCATCAAACTCAGCGATTCCATCAGAAGACTCGGTGAGTCCATGCCTAAAAAGTGATCAAATCAATCCAACTCGCCGCGTTGGTTCATGCACTCGACGAGTTGGACCCCCAGACAGCATGTATTCGACTTTTTTGGCTGGAATTGGACTAGGAACATTACCCTAAGATGTTTTTGGACTTATAAACTTGTTTTTGATGTGGTAATGTTCATGCTAATCCAATTTCAAAGATAATTGTTAATAGATTCACGTTTTGTATTAGTTTAAGGTTTGGACTAATTACATGAAAAAGTTTGATTTGAATTATCTTGTTCTTATGAGTTGCTTAGATTAATAGAAAAGTTGTGTGAAATAGTTGTTTCCAATCCATTTTAATCTAAGATTTGATCCCAAAGTGTGTTTTTGTAACTTGTCCTCAAGTTATATGAAAAGTCACATTTAAGAATCATAAAACTCATAAAAATTGGCAAAGGTTACTAAACTGAAGAGTCTTGTCTCATTGAATGGTTTTATGACTCCATAACTTGTCTTCAAGTTATGGAAGTTCAAGAGTCACTTCATTAAGTAATAAGATGTGTAACCTTAATTAATTCCATAAGTTACAAAATAAAGAAAAGTTACATTCTTTAATAATTTAAAGTCTTACATAACTTGTCATCAAGTTATGGAACTTGAACAGTTTTTGGATTAACACTACTTTAAACACATAAGTTATGGAATTAATTAGTTTTGAATAGCTTCAAAACTTGTCCTCAAGTTTTGGAATTTGAAACAGTTTTCACTTATGAATACTTTAATTCCAAGT